>NW_004955413.1:3760160-3782675 GCF_000276665.1 Chinchilla lanigera | reverse complement strand
GCGGTCAGGGGGGGTGTGCGGTGTGTTGAGCGCTCTGTGTTGCAGGGTGAGGAGGGGAGTGCCCGCCCCCACCTCCATGTGTCAGCCTGGGCTGGGGCGCTGGCCCTGAGGTCAGCACTGCCTGGGCGTGGGGAGATGGTGGGCAGATGGGTTCCCAGCCCCTCATGGGCCCCACTGAAGTCCAAGCATGGGTCTGCCACTGAGCGGGCCTTCGGGGCAAGGGTGGAGCCATCCCACACCTGCCCCCCCAAGCTCTGCGCCGGCCACCTGTCCCCTTCCCTGCCTCTCGCTGTGCACCAGGCTTCTGCGTCCTCCTGGGGGCGGCGGGGTCCCTGACCCCTCCCCGTGCTGGCTCCTGGACGAGTGCTGCCTGGATCCAAGATGGCGCCGTGGCTGCTGTGGCACAGATCAGGGAGGCTGTGGAGGGAACTGAGCCGGGGCCCTGGGTTCCGGCCCGGTCTCCGCACAGACTGGTGTGGCTTCGTCAGCACTCTTGGGCACCCATCTGTCAAACAAGGCATTGAACTGGGACCAGCGTAGAGTCCTTGCTTAGATCTTGGGTTTGGACTGGTGTGGGGCGAGGACACCTGTGGCGTCTTGGGGACAGGGGCCCCTGCTTGTGTAAGCACGCCACCTTGTCACCAGGAGCCTTCTGCATGTCCTCTTCCCCACCCGTGTCCCTCCAGGGGAGTGTCTCGTCACCGGCCAGTCCCACTTCAAGAGCTTCGACGACAGGCACTTCACCTTCAGTGGGATCTGCCAGTACGTGCTGGCCCGGGACTGCCAGGACCACACCTTCTCCATTGTCATAGAGACCGTGCAGGTGAGCTGGGCCCCTGCAGTGCAGGTGGGCAGAAGGCAGCACGGGGGGCCCGCCTCCGGACTTCAGTGGCCTTCTGCATGGAGACCTGCCTGCCCCTTGCTCTCCACCCTGTGACAAGGTGTCTATCCTGCTATACCCACCCAGCACCCACCCTCGAGTGTCCCCCACTTCAGGGCTGGTCCCATGTGCGAAGCTGGGGACACCTGGGCGGGCTAGGAGGATCCCTCTCCTTTCCTGAGCCCCACGTGAACCCTTCTGTAGGACCAAAGCCAAGGTAAGGACAAGCAGAGTCACAGGGCCTCTCTGCGGTCAAAGCACCCCTTGTCCTGCGGTCACTAGGCTCAGGGAAGAAGGTGGGCCGTGGGTCTGGGGTTCTCTGTACCGAGCCAGCCCCTGGTGGGAGGGAGTGAGCAAGCGCTGGGTGCACACGCTTCTTGCACAGCTCCGGGCTCCCGTCTGTTGTGTTCTGTGGGACCCTGGTGTGCTGTGTGAGAAGGCCCCGGCTTTTCTCTGGTCCCGTGGGTCCCGGGCTGGGTGCCTGGCCAGAAGGGATTGCGCTCAGGTTACCCTTCGTCCCTTTTGGCAGTGTGCTGATGACCCGGATGCTGTCTGCACCCGCTCGGTCACCGTGAGGCTGGCGGCCCTGCACGACAGCCTTGTGAAGCTGAAGCACGGGGGAGGAGTCGCCGTGGACGGCCAGGACGTCCAGGTCCCCTTCCTGCAAGGTGGGCCCCGCCTCCTCCCTCTGGGGCCCTGTGCAGCGTCACTCCCCGGCGTCCTCCTCCTCCTGACTCTTGGCCACACCATGGTCCACAATCCCAGCTTTGCCCAGTGGGTGACCCGGGGTAGTGAGCATGCCTTGTGTCTGCGCGTGGGCAGTGCCGTGCGTGTGTCCACACCACCAGGGCAGGGCACATGCTGCTACGTGGTCTCCACCTCCCTGCAGCAGTGAGCACTGCTGTGTTCAGTTTTGCACCCAGTATCACTCAGCCGCAAGGACTGAGCAACACAGCCTGGAAGTCGCACGCAAAGCAAGGGGCCCAGGGGCGGGGAGTCCGAAGGTGGACAGATTCTGCCGCTCGGGGTAGGGATGCAGGAGTCTCTGCTGCCCTCTTGTGGCCGTGAGGGGAATGACAGTTCACACAGGCTAGAGGCCCCTTCTTTTTTTTAAATTTTTTTTTATTTTAAAGAATAAAAGAAGGATAACATAATAATAGGGGGGAAGAGGCCCCTTCTTGAGGAACCGGCTGCTTCTGTTCACCCAGAGACCCCCTTCAGCCTCATGGACAGCCTGTCTGCCTCCGACTCACTGTTGGTCATTTCCATAGTCCTTCTGAGACATCCCATCATCTGTCCCTACAATACCTCTGCCTGCCACCACCCTGCCTCCCACCCAGCCTAAATCCGATCCTGCTGGGTTGCAGGTGACCTCCGCGTCCAGCACACCGTGAGGGCCTCTGTGCGTCTCAGCTACGGGGAGGACCTGCAGATGGACTGGGACGGCCGCGGGCGGCTGCTGCTGAAGGTGGGTCCCCCCAGCCCCTGGCTCCAGGGGCCTGGTCCTTACAAAGCACCCCTTGTGCTCTGGGCGGAAAGCCTTTGTGTGGTGGGAGAAGAATTCCTTTCGCCTCAGGCCCTACGCCCCCAGAGGCTGAAACAGGCCTCTCTTGTTTGCCAGAAGCTGCCCCCGTTGGCCCTGGGGACCCTCCCTTCTGGGTTTGGGCACCCCATGCTGGGGACAGATTTGCCAACCAATCTCCCGACTGCATCCAGGCCTGGGCATCACTGTGGGCAGCGAGGAGGATCCCGGCTGGAGCGCACAGCCGGGACTCCATGTCCTGCTTCGGCGGGAAAGCGGCCCTCCCCCTCTGTGAAAGCTTCCGCCAGACTTGCCACTTTTTCTCAGAGCCCTTGGGCCTTCCCATCTGCTGGCCACAGCCTCTTGTTCTGAGGAGGTCTTTGAATTCCATTAGACAGCTGCCTGTAACATCCCACTTGGTTTATACTGCGTTGTTTCTCTCTCTCAAAATGTCCCTGGCAGGTGGCCATGCAGGTATTACTACTGCTATCCTTTTTATTCTCTTTTTTTTTTTGGAGGCAGGGTCTCGCTATGTAGTCCCAGCTGGCCTTGCACTCCTGGTGATCTTCTTGCCTCAGCCTCCTGAGTGCCAGGATTACAGGCTTGTTATCTATCTTATAAAGGAGGCAACTAAAGCATGGGGAAGCTGAGTCATCAGCATCCCATCCACAGTCACAGCTGAGCAGGGATCAGCTCTCTGACCTGTGCCTCCCCTTCCACCTCTTGCTCTTTGGTTTCAGGACTTTGTTAAACATGACGGAGCACCTCAGAATCCGTGTGAAGGGTTTATCCATTGGTATTTACTAGATTAGAAATGAAACCAAAGAGTTTTAAAACATGTGTTTATTAAGGCATGTAAAAATGCAGTCCTAAGCAGAGTGTAGTATAAATATAAACAACTTTTTCTTTTTTGGGGAAAAAAACCAACAACTGTGTTTTCCAAAACAACTCAGTCATGAGAAGAATTCTGTTGTCAGACATTTCTGCAAGTCTCCTTAATGCCTGGCTTAATAGGAGGCAGCTGGGCCCTCGCGTCTGCTTCTGTCGTCAGTCGTCTGCAGTGGGCACGGCCTGCAGCCTCTGGAAAGTTCCACCGTGCCCTTGTAAGGGAAAGAGAAGGCAAGAAGCAGCGGTGCCTTCATATTCATATGGAATGAGTGGCCGTCCATTGCACGGCTGTCCCTCTGAGCAGCACTGTCCCAGGCTGTGCCAAGGTTCCCTAGGTGACGACTTCGTCCTGGCATCCCTGCCCCCTGGTGTAGCGAGTGGCGGGTGTGGGAGGTCCCTGAGGAAGTCCAGTTTCCACCATTCTCTTGGGGTCTGTTTTTCCCTAAAACCCCTGAGAGAGTTTCCAATTGGCTCCTCTTGCCTTTTTCTTTTATAAAAAATAAACTCACAGCCACAGAGCACAGAGCAGGGGGTGCTGGGAGCTCCTGTAAATAAAGGTCCATCGTTTCTGGAGGCAGAGTGACTTGCCATCGTCTCAAACCCTCTGGCTACTGAGCCTCGTCCCAGGCTTCCTGGGAGAGCCTCATGCCAGCGCCCACCCTCCCTGCCACCTCCCTGGCTGAGGGGTCCAGGCACCTCACTTTCTGGCTCAGTCAGCTGCCCGCTGTCCTTGGGCTCTCTGCTCTCTGTCTCTCCTCTGAGGACAAAGAACTGACCACTTTTTGTGGGAATGGGATGCAGGGTTTGGATCTGTTCTAGAGTCAGGACCGAGCCGGAGGCGCCCTTTTCCTGTGGGGCTGGTCCTGGGGTTGGGTACAGAGCAGGAAGGGATCCTTGCGGGGGCTGGAGGTGGTGAGCTGGCCCCGGGCTCGAGGTGGACACTGCGTGAGCTTGCAGCAGCCCAGCAGGGGGCTGCAGGGAACCTACTGTCCTTTCCACCCAGCGCAGGGTGCACGTCCTATCCTGTGGCAGCCATCCAGGAGGTCAGGGGAAGCTGTGTGTTCTTCATCTTGCTTCCTGGCTCAGCTGGCTGCACGCAGGGCCCAGCTCTGCCCTGCAACTGTCTCCACTTTGTCAGAACTGTCACCAAGCAGAGATCTGTTTCAGATAACAAGTGTCTTCCCCTAGTGTCCAGAGCCCGGATGTGGCAGGGCTGTGGGTCAGCCATGGCCTGGTGTCCTGGAGGCATCAAGGCTTCCAACCCCTGTCCGTGTTGACCTCTGAGACCAGCTAAGGGGGTGGAGAGAGAAATGTTTCTGTTTTTGTTTTGGTACTGGGGATCTGAATCCAGGGCCTTCACACTGAGCATTCCCAGCTTTTGTGTACTTATATTTTGAGACTAGCTCTAAGTCAGTAAATTGCCCAGGCTGAGTTCTGACTTGCCATCCTTCTGCCTCAGCCTCCCAGAGTGCTGGGATTGCAGGTATGATTACAGGTGTGAGAGTGGGGACTGGTAGTGATGGCCGGTTGGTGGCAGTGAACAGGGGGGCTTTGGGGAGCCTGAGGGCACCCAGTGTATCTGAGGAGGAGGAGGAGAGAGGAGAGATGGTGTGAAGTGGGGGGAGGGGGTCACTGTTTTGTCACTTAGCTCAGGCTGGCCTTGATTTTTAGCCTTGCACTTCAGCCAGTGCCTGGAGGGGACCTATGTGCACACCGGTGTGTTTTTGCGTCTGTTCCACAACTCATCTTCTCAGCATTTATCGAGTGTCCACCTGGGCTCCTATGCTCCTCCAAGTTCACAGGTTGAAATCCCCAAGGCAATGGCACTAAGAGGAGATGAAGTCAGAGGGCTCTGCCCTGTGAGTGGGGTTGGGATGATGCTCTTAAAAGAGGCCTCAGAGAGCCAGCCAGCTCTTCCAGCACACAGCTGGAAGGTGCCATCTATGAACCAGGAAGTGCGGCCCTCACCGGAGCCTGTTTGGGCCTGGATCGTGGGCTTCTCTCCCATGAGAACTGTGAGAAAAAGGAGTCTGTGGTGTATAAGCCATCCACCCAGTGCTGTTTTGTTATAGCAGCCAGCACAGATTAAGACAGCGTTCTAGATGCTGAGGGTATGTGGTGAGACAGAGCAGGCACACATCCTTGTCTCCCTGGACAGAAAATACACACAATGAACAAGTAGATTCTCCCCTACATTAGAATAGATCCTGGGGAGATACATCAAGCAGAGAAGGGGCAGGAAGTGCCAGGATTTGTGGATTTAAATTTTATGTTGGGAGGTCAGAAGAGGCCTCCGTGCTTGATGTAACAGCGCTGGATATTTGTAAAGCAAACATGGAAGCACCTCCGGGTTCCTTGTTTTAATAAGGATGTTTACTTGGGCACATTTTATTTGGGGCTGGAAAGTTCCACCACTCAGTGCTTCATGCACCTTGCCAGTCAGAGCTGGAAGCTGGCAGGGCTCCCAGGGCTGACTCAGTTGGCACAGCCTTGCCTGTGAGGCCTTGGGAGCACAGGGAAGCCTCCAGCCTTGCTAATTATGCACAGAGCCTGGGTCACGACTCTAGGGTCCAGTCCAGCTCTAACTTCAAATCAGAAACCTCCAAAGAGAAACCAGCAGGCGCCTCCGGCTGTCCCACGGAGCAGACAGCCTCCGTTCGCGTGTGCGCTTCAGGGTTAGAGCTTTGTTCAGTCGTAAAATGGGACAAGGAGCAGTGTGTTGGTGGCCTGGCTCCCTCTACAGCGAGGACAGAGCTGACTGGCGAGTATGTGCTGCAGTGTGTGTCCTGCCCCCCAGGTCTGCAACGCAAGCTGCTGCACTGACTGGTTTTCCTTGCCCAGGGAACTTTTTCCGTTCCATGAGAGGAAGTAGTTATTGCACGTCAGCAGTAGCTGCTCCAAGGTGTTCTGTCCTCTCCCCACAGCTGTCCCCTGTCTACGCCGGGAAGACCTGTGGCTTGTGTGGGAATTACAACGGCAACAAGGGCGACGACTTCCTCACTCCTGCAGGCCTGGTGGAGGCCATGGTGGCTGACTTCGGGAACTCCTGGAAGCTGCATGGTGACTGCCAGGATCTGCAGATGCAGCCCAGCGACCCCTGCGCTCTCAACCCGCGCTTGGGTGCGTGCAGCCCGGGTCCCCTGCACACAGGAGCGGGGTCTGGTTGTCTGCAGCTGGCTCATTCGCTCTTCCAAATGTGAGAAGGAACAGGGCAGCATGCAGCAGCTCCCTTCCTAGATGTCCCCAGGTGTGCAGGAGAAGCATGGGCATGAACTCAGAGTGGAACTGCTGAGAGATAAGCGGATCAGGGTGGCCACGTGCAGATTTATCTGCAGCAGCATTTCAGTCCTGCTGTAGCGTACCATCCTACCCAGACCCCCACAGGTCATTTTGTCTCTTCTGTCCACACGTGTCTTATCAGGGATGCACTTTAATGTGCATCTGAGCCATATGTGCTTAGGGAAGGAAATCAGCTGCTGAAGGTAAATCATGGTGATTCCCAGAGCCAAGAGCTGCTTTTTACCCAGAAGTGAGCACGGGGGACATGGAGTGGGAGCTGTTGCTGCTTTCTGGAGTCTGGGACATCAGAGTCCCTGTGGTTGGTCCCTGTCTATCCTGGACACGCTCCTCTCTTCCCCCCCAGCCAGGTTCGCAGAGGAGGCCTGCAGGCTGCTGATGTCTCCCAAGTTTGAGGCCTGCCACCACGCCGTGAGCCCTCTGCCCTACCTGCAGAACTGCCGCTACGACGTCTGCTCCTGCTCCGATGGCCAGGACTGCCTGTGTAGTGCCGTGGCCAGCTACGCCGCTGCCTGTGCTGGGAGGGGTGTGCACGTTGCTTGGCGTGAGCCCGGCTTCTGTGGTGGGTGTCCCCTCCTCCGCCACTGCCCTACTTCCTGGCCTGCCCTGTCTGTCCATGTTCCTTTCCCAGGTGCTCTCTCTGCATCATTCCATTTGCAACTGCACCCAAGGGTACTTTGACAAGCTGGGTGGTGGAGATAGTTGCAGGTCCATCTCCAAGCAAGATGTGGGGGGCTGGGGAGCTGGCTTTTTTGTAGGACGGGTGCCTATTCTGGTGGGTTCCAGACCCGAAGGTGTCCTGTGTCTGCTCCCACCTGGTGTCCAGCATGTGTGAGCCCAGGCTGTGGGGTGCCCATGCTCGTGAAAAGGCAGCAGACATCCCCAGCGTGGGACTTCAGCCTGGCCTTCTTCAGGCTCCAGGCCCTTGGCTCTGCACTGGTTAAGGCCATGCAAAGGCACAGCGTCTTCTCACCCTCGTGCTCGCTGGTGGATTCCTGGCACCAGGCTTGGTCTCTGCTCTTCAGCAGTGGCCCCGTGGCAGCCAGGGTGTGCTCAGCTTTTGCTGTTGTTAAGACTCCGAGGTCCATTGCTGAGTGCCTGTGTGGCCAGGCCAGAGTGATGATGTGGAACTTGAACCTTGCTTTCCAAGGCGCAAATGGAAATCGCCTCCCTCCACAGGAAGGGTGGTCTCTCTGAGCGCAGGGATGCGGAGATGAAGGGCTAGGACAGCTGGAGAAGGCGGGGATTCGGGGTCAAGCGCTGGGACAGCTGAGGGAGGCTTTCTGGAGCAGGTGCACTTGAACATGGTTTAAAAAGGCACTTTTTTGGCAGAGGAGACTTGGTTGAATAGGAGCACCAGGGCTTGAAAATGAGGTGGACATTGCAGAGGGTAAAGGTTAGTCGGTATTCTGATTTTCAGGGAAAAGTTGCTGGGTTTGGAGACTAAAATGTAGCTGGTCTTGGCAGGAGCAGGAAAGTAGGAGCTGGCGGAGGCTGCGTAGGATTCATGTAAGGAAGTTTAGATGAGAGGACTCCAGAAGCCCACCCTTTCGGGTGGGATAAGCCAGCTCAGCGTTGGAGTTTGAGCAGGTTCCTTAAGGCAGAGGAACAGAGGCAGAAGCGGGGACAACAGAGAACAAGTTTAACCCCCCTCGCTGCACTCCCTCTGGCTCCCAGCCCTGGGGTGCTGTGTGTCGTCGCAGGCTGACCACTGAAAGTCCCAGCGAAAGTCCTGCAAGCTGCTTGCTACAACCTTCCAGCCCCCAGCGCAGCTTCCTGTGCTTCTGTTTTCCCAGTGTCTGTGGTCTAGAAATTAGGAAAAGTAGCAGTGAGTGAGTGAGGCGGCATTTATGAGCACGCCTCAGTTGTCACCACCCCAGCAGAGGTTATGCACTGTCGTATGCAGCAACGGCCAAGGCTTTCCTGACGCAGGACACTGTCCCAGGACGCCAGGGCCCTCAGAAACTTTCTTTGATCTCTCTCGAGTGGCCAACCTACGTCTCTCTCCATGAAGCAGAAGCTGCCGGTGTGGCAGTAGCAGGAGCTGAGATTTGGGGAGAAGCTTTCCTGACTCCAGGGGCTTTGCGGTACAGCAGAGAGTCCTGGCTGGTGGGAGGGAAGCTTCCTTGGAGACATTTTAAAGGCCAGAGAGCTCTGTCTCTATGGGTTAATGTGGCAGATGGTCGTGGGTTGTTCCTCTGAGCCCAAGGAAGGGGCCTGGACTTCTGGTCCCTTTCCTCCTTCTTCTCCACCCACAGAGGAGCTCAGTGTCAGCTGCCAGCTGTAGCTGCTCCTCAGTAGATGAAGGATACCCTTGTCTCTGCACACTGAGGAGTTGAAAGCAGGCGCCACTGTTGGCCCCGTCCTACCCCACCTTCCCACCCATGCACCTGATGGCCCAGACTCTCCACTCTGAGGAAAGTCAATGTCTCCGACAGTTTGAGAGCCATTCCCTTCCTGGCTACCGTCAGACACCAAGTCCCTGGTGGTGCCAGGAATGGGAGGTGCAGGGCCCACTCCAGGGCTGATTTCTGTGGCATCTGTGAGGTGTTTGACCTCCAAGTCTTCACTGCAGAAATGGATTCCGACAGAGACAGCAGGACTCTCATGGTCCCAGGAGAAGTGTGCCCAGACTGAAGCTCTGGCTTCTCAACAGCTGATCGGCAACTAGAAAGCTCTTTGAAGGGCAAACTGCGCCCCCCAACTCCCCTGCCTCTGTATCCTCCCAGTGGAGAATGTCGCCATCAGGGCATTCCCTGGGTGCTGGGACGCAGTGGCCGTGCTGCCAGGCCAGGCCTTTGTGGCACACTCTTCATCTTGAGCCTGCTGAGCTGGGGCTGCACGGCCTGCGCAGCACGGAAGACAGGAACGGCAGGGAACCTTCACCACATGCCAGGCTTCCACTAGACCTGTTGGTGCCCTGAACCTCAGGAAGACTCGGGCAGATATCAACATTAAAGTCTGGCAATGACACTGCTCAAGGCCACCTGCTTACTAGTGGTGGGATTGGGGCCCGACCCTAGGTATTTGGGGTACAGGGCCCATTCTCTTAGCCGCTTCAGCACTTTGCTCCCTTTCCCCTGCCTTTATCTTCTGCAGCCTTTCTGCATTCCCAGGGGGGAAGGACAGGGAGGTGAGGTTGAGGGCAGATGGGGGCTGCCCCCTTCCCTGGGGAAGGTACGTGCGTCCCTGCTGTTAGGGACTCGAGTGTCCTTAGAGGGACTATTTCCTTTAAAAGTTTTTACAAGATTATTCTGTTTATTTAACATTTTTGGAAATGTATACATTTTTGGAGAAGTGGTACATGAAGTTTTGTCTGTTATTTTTGAAGTTCAATTTGAATGAGTTTATAAGGCCCTTTCCTATAAGGAGCAATAAAACTCTGAGAGTCCAACACAGGGAGGACTGGGGGCATAGTTCAGTGTCAGCATGAGATCCTGGGTGTGATCCCTGGGTGTGATTCCTGGGTGTGATCTTTGGGTATGATCCCTGGGTGTCATCCCTGGGTATGATCCCTGATTGTGATCCCTGATTGTGATCCCTAGGTGTGATCCCTGCATATGATCCCTGAGTATGATCCTTAGGTGTGATCCCTGGGTGTGATCCCTGGGTGTGATGCCTGGGTGTGATGCCTGGGTATGATCCCTGGGTGTGATGCCTGGGTGTGATCCCTGGGTGTGATCCCTGGGTGTGATCCCTGGGTGTGATCCCTAGTATGATACCATGATAGGAGGGAGATAGATCGGTATGTAGATAGGGTAGATGAGTAGATAGATGGGTAGATAAATAGAAAGAGCGATAGATAGGTAGATAGATACACAGATGGGTAAAAATGGTTATTATTTGCTGCTGTCTGACCTATCAGAGTATTTCATTTCTAGAGTACAATGGTCAAGAACCTGAACTTCAGGACTATAAGAGCTGGGTTTGAATCTTGCCCGCTTTTCCTGAGAGGCATGACCCTGATGATTCCTCAGCTCACACTTCGGTTTTCCTACCCATAGAAAGGGTATGATGACAGACAATGAACCAAGCGTGGCACAAAACCTGTGTGACTTGTAGGGCACACAGTAGGTGCTCAAAATGGCAGCTGTTATTGTCGTGGTGGTCATGGAGATGCTTGTGGCCATCACTCTGACTTCTTTCAATAATCAGAGGCACCAGGATTTCTGCTATGTCTTAGGCTGGGGAAATTCACCTTGCCTCTTGTTAGAAAAGAGGTGCAGTGCAAGTATCCATAGTTGCAAAGTGCATTTGTGTGTCTGAAAATACACTTGCTGATAGGAGGGTGGAGACCATGCAGATACAACTGGGGGCAAAGATGCAAGGGGTGGCTGCCCTGTGCTTGCCGTTTGTCCAGTGTAGCTACTGACCCCACCTTCTTCTCCTCCTCCAGCCCTGAGCTGCCCGCAGGGCCAGGTGTACCTGCAGTGTGGGGCCCCCTGCAACCTGACCTGCCGCTCCCTCTCTCACCCGGATGAAGAATGCAGTGAGGTCTGTCTGGAGGGCTGCTTCTGCCCCCCTGGGCTGTACCAGGATGAGAGGGGGGACTGTGTGCCCAAGGCCCAGTGCCCCTGTTACTACGATGGTGAGATCTTCCAGCCCGCGGACATCTTCTCAGACCGTCATACCGCGTGGTGAGTGCAGGCCACCCAGCGGAGGGGCTCTGCAAATGGCAGAACTAGATAGGAAGATGTTCTTTGTTTTGTGGATGGGTAAACTGAGGCCCAGGAAAGCAGTGACTTGTCCAGACTGGCACAGAGGTCAGAAGCGCAGCGGAGAAGTCAGCCTGGTCTTCCGATTTCCTTCCTGGGTGGGGAAGTAGCTCTCCAGCCTGGCAGTAAGGGTTCTTGGGCATTCTTGACGGCTGTCATGTTCTGGGCCCATGTCCCTGGTCTGGGTCTCCATTTCCCGTTCCTAGAACAAGAAGTAGGAGAGCTCCCAGGACGCCTCTCTGTCAGCCTCCTTTCATTGTCCTCAGGCTGAAGGATTTGAACCAGCAGAAAATACACCACAGAGGCCCTGCCTCAAGGCACGCTGCTCTGCCACGGGTTTCAGTTGCTATAAAAATAGCCGAGACTGGGCACACTGTAAGGAAAAGAGGTTTATTTCAGCTCACAGTGTTGGAGGGCGACAGGTCCAAGACTGGGCAGCTGCATCTGGCAGCAGGGTGTGCAAAACTGTGAACATGTTGTGGGCTCACTTTTTAACCACCCTCGTTTTGGTTTTGATCGGCGCCCTCACCCCCGCCCCCCTCCGCCCGTCCATCCGCGTTTTGGAAAATGAATCAGTCTGTTGAGACCTAATGCCTTCCTGTGAGACAGGCACTGACCCCTTCTGCGGGCAGTGCCTCCATGACCCTACGACCTTGTCCTAGGGTTCAGCTCTTCAAAGCCCCACCACCATAGTAACTGCCCCTTCGGAGGTCAAGCTTCTAGCACATGAGGCTTTGAGACCACAGTCCATCAAACTATAGGAATTGCAAACCCTGCCCTTGGAAGAAGGGAGGGTTGCTAAGAGGCCAAAGAGGAGAGGCAGGTCCAGATCTTGGGAATTCCAGATGATCAGAGGAGCAAAGGGGAGCCCATGAGTAAGGGCAGAGAGACGGGTAGAAGTAGGATGGTGTCCCCAGTGGAGAGGGACAAAGGAAGCCCAGTTGGTTTTCTTTTTTTTTGTTTGTTTGTTTTTTTCCGGTACCGGGAATCAAACTCATGACCTTGCACTTGCCAGGCAAGCACTGTGCCGCTGAGCTAAATCCCCAACCCCCCAGTTGGTTTTCATGGGATTGGTTTGTGGACCCTGGCAGCTGTTGCCCAAATCTACCGACGCTAAAGTCCTTATATGAGATGCGGTAGCGTTTGTATACAGACTGTGCAATCCTCCCATATAGTCTAAATCTCTGGATTACTTATAGTGCCTAACACAGTGTAAGTGCCATGTAAATAGCTGTTACAGTGTATTGTTTAGGAAACAGTTACACGGAAAAATGTATGCGTTTGCTACAGATGCAATTTGATGAATACTTTTGACCTGGGCTTGTTGACTCTGCAGCGGAGAACCCACTGCCGGTGAGGGCCGACTGTCATCGCACGCAGTGCTGGCTTGATCTTTTGGCTTCAGCGCAGTGATCATCTCACTACCTTTGTCTGGCTATAGTTTCTGAGTTGTTTCTCTCTGGGACCCTAACACAGCACCATTAGGCAGGCAGAGCTTGCTTTTTTAGTAAATGACTTGAGGCAGGGAAAGATGATCATGTTCCCAAGGTATCCAGCAAGTGAGTAGAACCCAGGCATTTGTGAGCCCTGCATAGAGCGTGGAGAGCAGACTGTTGAGTTTGTTGATCAGTGGGTCATGGTGGTCCCCACTCTCATGAGGAGGAAAGAAGTTGATCTACAGGAAGTGGGGATGACTTGGGGGACAGCAGCTGCCACCAGCTGTTTCTCCATAGCAGAGAAGGTGGCAGCTGGTATGCAGCAGCCCCGGGTGCAGGGCTGTGTGTTGTTGCTAGGAGATGGCCGTGTCCTCTTCCGTACCAGGGCTGGATCCTAGTGACCACATCCACATCTCTCTCCACATCCCGTGGAGAACTGGATCTCGGGGAGAATGTGCCCCAAAGAGTTCCCAGCTTGTTTGTGGCCGTTCATTTTTGTTCCTGAGTCTACACACTGAAGGGTGAGCCTCGCTGGAGCCAGTGCTGGTGATGTCCATGGAGAGGTAGAGGAAGGGGGACGCATGTACCCAGAGGGGCTTCAGACTATGCCTATGGTCATTCTGGCAGCCTCACAGAGTCACAGAGGAAGTCTGGCTCCTGGAGCCGGCCGAAGTCCCAGTGTCCTATAGAACAATAAGTGACTGCCATACACAGTCGTTTGAGTGCCCCCCAAACTTGAGAGATGTTTGAGTTGATGGCTACACCCACTGCCCTGATTGGATCATTGCACATGGTGTGTGTGTTCTCTAATCTCACCTGGTAGCTCATGAAGGTGTGCACTTCTTGTGTAGCAGTTAAAAATAAAGAATATTGAGAACATTGTGCAAGATGCTAGGGATTTAATGGTGCACAAGAGCAGTTGTGGCTTCTACCCTCATGGATCTTACAGTCCAGTGAGAGGCAGGTGTTAACCAGTTACAAGGGTGGTCAGTCCAAAGATGAAAATAGCTGGTCTGTGAGAACTCAAGATGGGGTGGGGTGACAAAGGCCGTGTGTGTGTGTACGCACATGTGTGTGTATTTGTGTGTGTGTGTTGGGGAGAAGCGACAGCTTTGGCTTGGGTCAAAGCAGAGTGCAGAAGCTTGCAGTCGAAGCTTGTCCTAAGGGTAACGGTGCTCCTGCAGGATTCAAAGACAGCTGGTGGGCTGCAGCAGGAGAGGGAGGGGATGTCGGATTGCGGGGAGGTCTGCTGTCTACCCGAAGGCCTTGGAAGGGAAGGCTGTGGGGGGGGCTTCAATCAGGGATGCGGCATA
Organism: Chinchilla lanigera; assembly: GCF_000276665.1. Taxonomy (NCBI): domain Eukaryota; kingdom Metazoa; phylum Chordata; class Mammalia; order Rodentia; family Chinchillidae; genus Chinchilla; species Chinchilla lanigera. The sequence goes on along the minus strand of NW_004955413.1, from coordinate 3,768,624 downwards.
ATCAGGTTTAGATTTGTAAAGACCCATAGTTACGAAGAGGAGTATTTAGAGACGCGCAGGAGGAGGTGCAGGAGCACCAGTTAGGAGACCTTCGCATTGGCTGGGAAGGAGGTGATGGTGGCAGAGGAGCCAGAGATGTGGGTCTGCAGGAGCAAAGCCTGAGGGCTTGGTGGTGGGTCTGATGTGGACAGCGAGGGACAGGGCCGGGGGGTGGGGTGGAGGGGATGAGCCTGGGCTTCCAGGTGTAGAATTAGACCAAGTGGATGGGTACAGTCCCTGAAGCATCTCTGGGAGAGGCCTGGCCTTGGTGGAAGATCGCATTTGAATCCTGAATCTGAGGTGTCTTTAAGACCCTGAAGGAAGCTATTCTGAATGTACCTGGAGGTATAGGCTGGAGTTCAGGAGGGAGGACCAAGTGCTGCTGTGAGTGTGCGCCAGCTCTGTCACTGGAGCTGGGGCAGGATGGCTGCTTCACATGAGAGCCGCGAGGGCCCAGGATGGAGCCCGGGGACACAGACTTCGAAAGGTGGGGTCCGGGAGAGAGCTATAGTTGAGGATGAGAAAGCAACGAGGGAAGTAGGGGAAGACAGGGAGGGAGTTCTTCATTTTCTAAAAAAATGGGGGTAAAGAGTGGTGAGTAATGTTGAAAGGGATCAAGGCAGAAGAACATTAATGCAACGATTCAGTGGGATTTCATGGCACAGAGGGCACTGGCAGCCCTGGGAAGCCCCGCCTCAGGCCTGGGAGGTCTGTGAGCCCGGGTGGAGGGACAGTGGGAGGTGGGGACACAGGACAGCAAGGTGGATGACTCTGTGCTCTCTGCAGCTACTGTGAGGATGGCTTCATGCACTGCACCGCGAGCGGAGCCCCTGGGAGTCTGCCAGACGCGGTCCGCGGCAGCCCCCTGTCTCACCGCAGTGAGTACTGTGCCCCCGCACCTTCCCTTCCCTCCCTTCCACGCAGACTCCTCTGCAGAGCGGGGGAGAGAGCCCTGTGCGTTCAGGGACAGGTATGGCTTTGCCCTGGCTGCCACAGCTTCTGGGTTTGTGTGGCTGACCTTCAGGGCTAGGCGTGTCTTTGCTTGGTGAAGCCAGATGACTGGGGCAAGAGGTATTTGACACCGTGAGAGGGGAAAGATCAAGTTTTCTACAAGGTGGATTCAGTGAGACCTCTGTTTTGTCCACGGTGACCTTAGTCCTGTGAACAGCTGGGAGTGAGATGGTTGCATGATTGTGGTGACAATTACTGTTCTTTGGTGGCCTCCCGTTTCCTGTGGACATGTGGATAAGAACCTCTTTAAAGACTTCTTAGATGGGTTTGAAAGAAAGGTCTGGGCCAGCTTCTCCCTGCTGGAAGGTCCTTACAGTTGCTGTTCTGTTAAAGATAGGCTCAGGGGAGAGGGGCCGGCCTGGGGTCAGTGGGGCCATGTCCCATTTCTCCCACGGGGCTGCCTCTGCTTCTAGAAAGGCCACCCTTGTTCAGAGAGGAGCCTTGCAGCAGGAGGGATGTAGCGGGCTGTTCCACCCTCTGCCTTTCCCCTTTCCTGAGCGTCCTCTCTGCCCATGGTGCCGTGTGTCCCAGCCGCCCTGGGTGAGGTTGGGTCTGGCTTCCCACAAGACCCAGCATCTCAAGAGCTGGGCAAGGTGCTAAGCATGAGGCTGGCTCGAAGCTGAAGTCAGCAGGAGTGACCTCGTGGTCATGAGGTCCTCTGCATCCTAACTTTTGTGATGTCCCCAACTCCTGCCCCTTGTCCTATTTTTCCAGTTGGACCTGCCTTTAATGTGCCCTTTGCACAAAGTCTTCCGGCCTGGGAACTTCAAGGTATCTTCTCTTTTGCAAAATCAGGAAACTCCTGGAATTCTGTGCAGATTGGGAAAAGCCATTCATCTTTTTGGAGTTTCTGTATAGGATGGGGCTGGAAATTCTGGCTCTCTCACCTAGAGGAGATGGTGAAAGATATACATGCTATGAAGTGCACCAGAAAGAAAGAGGAAGGTGCTGTGCCAGCTTCTGCTCTCATCGCTACCCAGTCAGTTGTTGATACCTACTGACTGCCAGGAGAGAGGATCTGTACAGGGCACAGGAGGCGGAACTTGCAGAGCCGCGCTGCCGCAGGCGGCGTGGGCGAAGCGGCCATCACCAAGGGTGTGGGCTGCGTGGTGTGACACGATGGGAAGAGCAAGTGCAGTGGTGAGACGGAGTGGAGGGAGCTGGAGAGCCGGGGACAGAAGGCTGCAAGTGTGAACAGCGCGGCCAGGCAGAGGCTGACATCTGAGCAGAGACCGGTTTAGTCTTTGTGGTTCAGTGACCTCTCTTTCTTCACAAGTTGTAGTCATTTTAGAATTTTTTTTTTTTTGCCTTTTTGAGACAGGGTCTTACTATGCAGCTCAGGCTCGCCTTGAACTCACTTTGTAGCCGAGGTTGGCCTCAAACTTGCAGCAATCCTCCTGCCTCAGCCTCCCAAGTACTGGGATTACAGGCATGTGCCACCATGCCCGCTTAGGAATGGTTTTATTGGGTTCCACCAAGGCTCTTTTTTTCAGCATCCAAACCTAGATCTTTTGCAGGCTGGTCTGGAACCTTTGCAGTGTGCCCTGGCTGCTGCAGCAGGACTGAAGGATGAGCATTGGGTCCATCCAATGAATGCTGGGGTCAGGACAGCTGCTGCGTGTAGGACAGAGCTTACATGAGCAGATGAAGCTGCCACGCTGGTCCCCTGGAGGCTGGGCCGCACGCACTCCCAGCGTGAGAGTGTAGGGGAGAGACCCTGCCACTCCGTCATTAATCACCCTTTGGCTTTCCTACTTTCCAGGCAAAAGGAGCCTGTTCTGTCGGGCCCCTATGGTCAAGTTGGTGTGTCCTGCTGACAACCCGAGGGCAGAAGGGGTAGAATGTGCCAAGACATGCCAGAACTACGACCTGGACTGCATGAGCATGGGCTGTGTCTCCGGCTGCCTCTGCCCCCCGGGCATGGTGAGCCACCCCTGCCCCAAGGGGCGGGCATCTCCCCTTCCCTTTTCCTCTAGGGGGCTATGGGACCAGCCGGAGGAAGAAACAAGACTGGGGTGGTGGTCTGAGGTCCTCAGTGGCCCCAAAGCCAGAGAGGGAGATGGTAGGAAAATGTCTCAGGCTGATCCTCATGAGATCTGACAAAAATATAAGATCTTGGCTCCCAGGAGAGCCATGGGGAACACGGCAAGTATTTCTAGAAAATACTTACAAGTAAAAACAGGCATTTCCACCAGGCTCTCCCTGAGGGCTGCATTCTATGGTAGGAAGATAGCACCCACATATATTTGCATACAATTTGCATATGTATGTGTATGACTTTGTATTTCAACAGAAGACATGGAGTCCCTCCTATGCCACTAGCGAACAATTAAGAGTCTTTCCCACACGGAGCCCTGATATCCTCCTCTGTAAAGTGCCTTTCGAGGTCTTGGCCAGCTCTCTACATCTTGTGTTTTGGGTCTGTGACTGCAAATGTGCGTGGAGGTCGTGTCACCTGACAGGGTTCAAGGAGGTCCCCTAAGGAGAGGAGAGGGACCTCAACTGGCCCCTGCCCTCGTGGAGTAGGTTGAGGACACGTCCGTGGGAGGCGTAGGTGATTTATTGGGCAGAGTTAGAAATGCGGCACACTCTGTGGAAGAGGCTCAGACTGGCGCATTAGCAAAGAGTGGGACCGGTTTCACAGGGCACTGTGGCAGGCTGAGGTCTGAGTGGTCATCGCAGCCCTGGTTTGGGAGTTCCTGGGACTCCTTATGTTGAGGGGAGTTTGGTTCCTATGAAGTGATTGTGCTTGTTTGGGAAGTGGCAGCCTTGGTTGTGTCATGGGGTAACTGCTTCTGCTTGGGGGAGGTGACCTCATCATGGGTGGTCTTGGAGGCTCTGCTTTTCCTGGGACCCGAGGTGATTACAGGTTGAGGAGAACCCTAGGTGTCTTTCTCCAGGGTCTGGAGCCAGATGTTGTGAAAGCTGGCAACTGGATAACCCTGAACATCCTGAAGATTTAGTTACTCTTATGTTGGTGTCGTCAGTGTGGAACAGGTGTGAGTGAGGGTAGGTCAATCTGGGGCTAACAAACTTTGTAATACAGACACTTTGAGGGGTTAACCTGCCTACATGCAGAGCTGAGCAGAGAGTGACCCAGAGTCTTAAAGCAATAAGGGAGCCATAGAAGATGAAGGCAGAGATGCCAAGTTTCATCCGGCTTTTAGGTACCCATTGGGCATCTGCAGCTCCAGGCTGTAGGTCCCGGTTACAGCCACCCATGTCCAAGGTCGAGCCGGTCTGCAGCGACATGGATCCTTGTGCATCTTTCAGAATCACTGCTGGTGGCCATGGCCCAAGCCTACACAACCTCCTTCTCAAGTCTAATCTCAGGCCAGTTTTGTAAGAGATATACAGAGATTATAGTCATCACCTTGGAGAATGCAGCTTCTGGTCTTTTTTCTTGCAAGTGCATCTTATCTTTTTGATTTCCAATTGTAGTCCCTGATACCCAGAGTGAGTGGTAAAGGGTCAACACAGCAGAGGTCTGGATGGGAGGGGAAAGGAAGCTTTCATTTGGCTGTGGGGGAATTAATGACCCCAAAGACTCAGCTTGGGGGACTCAGGAGAGGCCAACATTCTGCAGAGGGAACTTGGACTTGTAGGCAGGGTCCCTCAGGAGGGCAGGGTGGGGGTGGGGGTTGGAAGAGGTGCAGGACAAATATTCCATTTTATTTCTCTCCAGCTCTTTCTTCTCCCAAACACAGACACCGGCCTTTATCACTGCTCCCCTGGGTGCTCCCTCTGTCTTAGTCTTGGAGGGTTCTGGAGCTGTCATTTCTAATGGCGGAGCTGGATTGGCCGGTGAGCACTGGAGGGTATAGTTCTTACCTTTGAAGAAAGTGGTGTCCACAAACAATCTATCAGGACAGGGAACTCAGACCTGGGTGAGGCAAGAAATAGGACAGAGCAGGGCAAGGATCCTTTTTGTTCTTTTATCCCTGGGGGGGCTCTTATTATGTGTCAGAGTTTTGACAGGACGTGGATCCCTGTCCCTTCATACCTGAGGGTGACGTCTCCTAATATCACAGAAGATGCACACAAGAAAAGAAACTTCTGGCAGGAGATTGTGTCAGCACCAGGAGTTCTTTCAAACGAGTCCTTTTTGTCATGGAGGAAGCAATCCAGATAGTTTTGCATATTAATAACCTGACAATTGCATTATGATCTGAAATCCCAAGTGGAGAGTGAGACCTCAGACCCAGGGCATCAAGCACTGCTTTGGCTTCCTGGCATCTCTGGCCTGCATTCTGGGGACACATCTGTCTCATGATAAGGCACTTTCACCTCCACCGCAGGGGATTACAAATGTGAAAACTCATATCAAAAGAGAGTGGGTTGTTTTCACAACTGCTTCACTAAGATGCCAACTCATATGCAAATTGTAGAGGCCAGACTCGGCAGAGCAGAAGACTATGTAATTTATTAAGTGTGCTGGCTGTAGCGTGGACTTATTTCTGGCCCTAACAAAGAAAATGGAGCTGGAAGCACCTTGTTGGGGCCCATCTGATGGTACAAACCTTATACCCAGAGGGGCTTCTCTGGCCCTTGCGTGAGGCGGTAGTGTTGCAGAATTCAAGAGACTGGAGAGATCATGGGTGAGTCAGGAGGATTTATTAGATGTAGACCTGACTCAGCTGGACCTGTGTTCAAAGAACTGAGCACTGAACAAAGGAAGGGCTTCCACTGTATACATGTTGCTAAGGGGGTTGGTTTTTGGCACAGAACTTGTGGGCAGGCAGATGGAGAACACAGGCAGTTTGTTAAGCCATGACAGTTTTGTATCTTGGTGTCCCTGCTTGGGCATAACAGGATGTTATGGGAACAGAAGGTTATAAAAATTTTACTCACAAGGACAAAGGTTACTGCTTTTATCTGTATTAGAACAAAGAACAACAGCTGTAGGGAGGGGGAATTTTGGGAAACTTGACTTTTCCTTTGTAAGTTCTACTTCAGTAGGGTGTGGCGTGCTACCAAAGATTTGAGAAAGGGGCAGGGACTTTGTGTTCTGAGAACTTGCAAGTAGGAGGGCAATTGCTTTCTCCTGGGGGCAGCTCTCTGGAAAGCACCAAGACACCAAGGACAGAGCTGATGGCCCAGCTCCAGGCCACACTTGACTACTGTCTGCTTCCTGCTCCTGTGCAAGCTTTGATTCTTTCTCTGAAGCTCAGCTGCCTCCGCTGTGACCCAGGCACACAGCTCCTGCTTGTGTCCCCCTCTCATTGGCTTGGGCCCCAGGAGCATGCATGCAAAAACACTTTTAAGACCAGAAGGTGCTACAGAATCACAGCAATGCAATAGTTTCAATTGTTTTCATAAGTAACCAAGCTGAGACTTAAAGGCTGCGTGGACCATGTCCTCCTGATGTCCATAGGAGGGATGTGTGTAGGGACCATTTTACTTAAATTTCCAACCTTGGAGCAATGCTTCTGTAAATATAACAGAAATGGATTATCAGAAAAGTAAAACAAAAAATGTGACATATGAAGTATGAGCCCTTGGGAAATTTTTATCACATGCATTTGACGGGACATTGCTCTGTCCCGTTGCCGTCCCTCGGTGTCAGCTCTTGCACCATCTCGGGTCAGCACAGGCCCAGGGGCCACTCTTTGCATAGCAGTGCCCTGGGCCAGTGATAGCCTTTCCTTCTTCGTGACCCAGAAGCATTTGTTTCAAAATACTGGGGGCAAGGGGGAAGATCTTTTCTTTCTGATTTGTCTCAGGCCTGGCACCTGCGTAGAGCAGAGGTTTTTTGGTTTACCCTGCAAATTGCACTCTGTCTGCTCCTGCCAGTGCTGCCCATGGCTCCTTGCCTGGGAATAGGGGGCAGGAAGCTTTAAATAGGTGACAACACTGTGAAAAATGGCCAGAGGAGGAGCCATGAGGAAAGACTGGGAATTCTGAGTTACTGAACTGAATGGTGAATCACTTAAACGCTTCATGTCTTAATTTTTTCATTGTAAAACTGGATTAGAAGGGTTTGGAGATGAGGATGACGGTGTGCCAGACACGTGGAAGGTGCTCCATATGTGGTAGTTTAATGACCATTGTCACCGTAAGTTCACAGAGGGAAGACTGTGAATCATATTATGAACAGAGATGCTAGAGAAAATTAGCCATTCCACACTGGGAGTAAATTTCGAGTCCCCTGGATTTACATTATGAGACCAGCTGAGTCAATGAAAACAGAGGGGATGGTGCTACAAGACATACATCCCAAGTTGTTTTCTGTTAAAAAAAAAATCTGACCTGGGGGGCTGGGGATTTAGCTCAGTGGCAAAAGCGCCTGCCTGGCAAGTGCAAGGTCATGAGTTCGGTTCCCGGTCCCGGAGAAAAACCAAAACAAAAACAAAAAAAAAAAAAAAAAAAAAATCTGACCTGAAGCGTCCATTCCTTTAAATTAGAACATTACCCACTCGCAGCACTAGGTGGCAGCAAAGTACAACCCACCACCCTGCTCCCTTCTCTGTTGCCTAAACCTTTACTCTTTCTAGGCTCCCTGCAGCAACGGAGCTGGGGAGGGGCTTCAGGACCCACCATTTCCACCCCGCTGTCACTCAGGGGAGAAGGGAGAAAGAGAGCAACCAGCTCAAGTGCGTGCTGGACTCCTGACTCCCAGACCGGCCATCTTTCAGCCCTCTGCACCTCCTCAACCTGGGGGCAGCCACTGGGTGGCCCCCCAGGCTCTGGGCACAGGTGCCAGTCTGGGGTGCCTACCTGCCCTCTGAAGCTCGGGGTCCTTAGAGCTTGGGCTCAGGGGTCCATCCAGAGTGGGCCTCACATGTGGGTATAATAGAGACCTGATGAGATGTCATTTTTTAAGCAACCTGGTTGGGCACCTTACACTAGAGTATGGTTGATTTTCTGTGAGGGTTTATGAAGTTTCGAGGCTTTTTGTTGGTTTTGGGAAGTTCTGGAGATTGAACCTAGACAGTGCTGGAGGCTTGGAAGAGTAGAACTATCAGGCTAGAAAAACAGAAAGTAACCACCATGGAAAGAACAGAACCAGAGCCTGGGTCCTGAGGGTGCTCGTGTATGTGGGGAGGATGGCGCCATTTCGGAGGACAGTAACAAAATCAGTTTTGCTCACTTTCTGATTATTCCTGGAGCTGACCAAGACCTAGCTGCACGTTCTCGGTGACAGCCACCCTGACTCAGAAAATCTCGAGGTGAAGGGTAGTAGGTCGAGTGTTTCTGACGTTTTCTTGTGGAGTCCTCAAAGGATGCTGTCAATTTTATCTTGGTGGCTCTCTGCTGTCCCAGAGGCCCCGCTCCAGGGCAAGGGTGCTGTCTTCATTTCAAACCTGAGGTTTCAGTGAGTGACTGCAGAATTCAGCCAGTCTCCCACTGTTCTGCTCTTACCTCCTGGGTTATTAAGTGCAGTCATTAAATACAGTGTCCATTTCTTTTAATT
>NW_004955413.1:3675300-3759977 GCF_000276665.1 Chinchilla lanigera | reverse complement strand
AACTGCATAGCGAGACCCTGTCTCAAAAAGACCAAAAAAAAAAAAAAAAAAAAAAAAGAAAGAAAAAAGAAAGAAAAGCGCAACATACTGTTATTGAAGAACACTTACACACATTTTAAAAACCAAAAAAGAAATTGAAATGTCTATGCTCCCTTGTCCCAGCCAACCACCCAGAGGCAACTTCTCTATTTCCTTCTAGTCTTTCTTCTTTGGAACATGTGTACATTTGTATAAATTTGGGGCCATAGGGACGTACAGTTTTCTCCCTGTCTTAAAAACGAACAGTGGAAGCATTTCTTGCGCCACAGTCTTCCACGTGGCCATTCTAACAGCTCCACAGGACCCCAGAACCGAGTTTTCCTGGATGATTTAATCATTTTCCCATCGCTGAACACTTGGTTATTTCCGTTTTATTTTTGCAGTGGTCAGTAATCCTCCCTTAAGTATGTCTGCACTCCATTTCCTTTGCAGATGTGCTTTGCATGTGGTGGCGGGGTCTGTGGACTTGCACACTTCCATGAGTCCTAGTGTGGCTTTCAGAAGTGTCTTTACACACGTGTCCTGGTTACACTGCCTGGCAGGGCACAGGGAGACAGAGGCAGTGTGGACAGTTCCCTGCTTGCTAAGCCGCAGCCTGGGTGTGGCTCTTGTCCTGGCCGGTGTGTGGCTGAGGTTGGCCTGGCTCCGTCCTGCTTCTGGTGCTGGGCTCCAGCCCTGGAGATGCCTCTCCAGTGGGCTTCAGATCTGTCCCTGTGGCCTTTGAGACTTGGGTTCTTTCCCCTCAGGTCCGGCATGAAAACCGCTGTGTGGCCCTGGAAAGGTGTCCTTGCTTCCACCAGGGCAGGGAGTTCGCCCCCGGAGAAACCGTGAAGGTCGGCTGCAACACCTGGTGAGGCCGGGACCCCGCGGGGGAGGTTGGGGGCGGGCCCTCCGCTGGAAACTGGGTGCTTGCGCCTTTTCTCCGTGCCTCCGTTTCTCCATCTGTGGAGTGGGAGAATCTTCAGCATTGTCTGTGCTCGTCCTGTCTCCATGCTGCTGTGTGGATTAGCATTTCTGTTCTGGGTGAGGGGCCTTAGGGAAGAAGAGGACCCTGGACCTGCGTGGGATAGAGGGCTCGGGGACCCATGCTTGCAGGATACACTCAGTGTGCTCTCCGTGGCGCGGCTTGAGGAGGGAAAAGGCAAAGGGGCCTGCCATTTGGCTGGCCTGTGATCAGTGGGCTGGGCGCAGCCTCTGGAAGAGGCCCACGCGGATGGGGAAGGGCTGCCTGAGGCCTGGGCTCCCCACCTCTGAGGCTGAGTGGGCCTCTGAGGGCAGCTCTGGTGACAGTGTGTGGGGAGAGGGCCGTAGATATAAATACACAGCTTCGTGCTCACAACCCTGCCCGGCACGAGTTCGCAGCTCGTTGCTATTCTTCAGACTAGAACTCTCCTGCTCTTCCTTCTTGCCTCCTCTGTTAGCCCAGAGAGACTTGTGCTGATTTGTGGAGCCCTTTTCTCAGTCCCAGGCAAACTTGGGGCCTCCAGGGTGAGGCTGATCCATGGCAGGTGGCCGAGTGAGGGTCCAGGCCTCTCCCCAGCTGCCCAGGTCACCTTGGACCACTTTTTCCTTTCCTTGCCTCAGTTTCCCCCCTAGAACTGAGAGCAGCAGCATGGCTTTCCCCTTTCCTGCTGGGTCCTGGGCTGGGCTGTGGGTTCCTGAGGCGTCTGGAGGCCTGCGTGGCACCTGGGCGGCACATGACGCACTGAGGTCCATCATACCTGATTAGCTCTCTGCGCATCACTCTCCTAGTGTCTGTGGGGACCGGAAGTGGAACTGCACGGACCACGTATGTGACAGCACGTGCTCTGCTCTCGGCATGGGCCACTACCTCACCTTCGATGGGCTCAAGTACATGTTCCCAGGGGAGTGCCAGTACGTCCTGGCGCAGGTGAGGAGGGGCACAGGGAGCCTTAGTCTCTCCTTAGCGGGGACAGGAGCTGCTGACTGTCCTTGGGGTGTCCCGGTCGGATGCTGTCTGTAGAAAGAACTCTGGGGTCTGGTTTAACTGAAGTAATTTTCTAGTCCCTGAAAGAGGTGCCTGGAGAGACAGGAAGTTGGAAACTCAGCGTGGCTATTTCCTTGCTGTCCACTAGGAGACTTCTGAGACCAGGACAGAAACTAGTTTGTGGACTAGGATCGGTGTGTGTGTAAGACCACCCTCAGTCCACGAGAGCATGAGGGGTAGAAAAAGACCCCTGTTCCCTTTGGTAAACACGACCTTCATGAGGGGGCAGAGTTTGGGTGTGCAGCTGGCAGGAATGTGGCCCCCATATCCTCCCTTCTGGCACCTCCTGTGGGGACCTCCTCCTGTGGGGAGCAGCCATGTGCTTCCCCACATGGGGGACTGTGGAGATGACCCCTGGAGTTTGGGGCCGGCCCTGGGGTCCCATCATGTTCTCCACCATTCTCATTTCTAGCTGGGTTGGACCCTGAGTGGGGAGGGCGACAGGATGGGGTCACAGGAAGGTCATTCTGCCCAGCAGAGGACGAGATATCACGCAGGAAGCCCTAGCTAGTGAGCGAGGGGTGGGCACCAGCCCTTCTGCCTCCCCTTCCCTCTCCCCACTTTTGGGTTCCTGTAAATTTTTCTTGCTGGTTGACAACAAGGGGGTTAGCAAGAGAGATGAGACTCTAAACAAATTTGGTCTCCCAGTCTCCAGCCCCCTCGGGCAGGATGGGTGGGAGCTGGTGTGGTGTGAAGGAAGGACCACAAATCCAGAGAAGCCTCAGCCCCAGAGAAGGAACTGTGGGGACTGCCGACCTCCGTGTGCAGAGCTCACACCCACACTCACACCCACACTCACACCCACACTCACACCCACACTCACGCCCCACCAGCCCTGGAGGGCTGGAGCTTGAGGGAGACAGGAAAACCTTGAAATAGCCTCATGGGCGCTGGTGAGCTGACTGTGTGCCTTGGAAATCCCAGGTTGTACATGGAAGTGGCTTTCCATTACCCAGCTGCCTCCCAGCCTCAGCAGCAAAATACACAGCTACCAAACCAGCTTCAAGTCTGGAGACAGTGCTCTCAGGCAGCAAGAAGCATTCGCTCAGCTGCTCCATGTTTCTTCCCCAGCCCAAGAATCTTCCCCCTGGGCTGTTTTCGCAAGTCCCGATCCAGCTGCACCCTCTGTGGGTGGCTTGTTGTCCTTATCTACAGCCGGTCCTGTTGTCCTTTTCTGGTGCTTTGTCCTGGGCCCCTTCCCCATGTGCCCTGCCTTTGTGGGATATCATCTGGCTTAGCTGTTTCCCCTTCTGCTGGGAACCAGAACAAGGAAAGCATGTGCACCCTTGTTCCAGTTGACCTCCACAGCCCCCTAACTCAATCCAGACCCACTTAACCAAATGAGTTGGTGGGGGCGACAGTCCTCATTTTAAAGAAGGGCAGATCATGTGTGTGTGTGTAAGTGTATGTGTGTGTAAGTGTATGATGTGTGTAAATGTGTGTATAATGTATATGTATACATGTAGTTATATGTATACATGTAGTTATATGTATATATGTAGTTATATGTATATATGTGGGTGTATATCTATGTGTAGATATGGGTGTCTTAGTTATATCCTTGTTGCTGGGACAAAATACCAGACACCACAAGTTAAAGGAGGAGGGATTTATTTTGGCTCACAGTTTGTAAAGGTTCAGTCCATAGTCCACTGGATTCAGGGTATGGCAGAGGAGAAAGGGCGTGATGGACAGGAAGCAGAGCAGGAGCAAGGGAGGAAGAGGAATATGCATACCCTTCCAGGCCACACCCCTGTGACCCACTTCTTTGTACCAGGCTTCACACCCCAACATCACACTTAGCTATACACACAGCAGTGACGAGTGCCACACACCCATGATCCAGTCCAGTCCCCAAAGCCCCACCTATGAGCGCATGAGGCTTTGGGGGGCATCTAGATATAAACTCTAACAGTGTGTGAGCATATATGCGTGTGTGTGTGTAAGAGAGAGAAGTAAGCAGTTTATTCAGTATTACCTTACGTGAACACCAGGAGTCACCTAGTGCCTCAGGTTGAGTGATCTCTCTTCTGTAACTCCACAGCAGTAGCCACCACAGGGGAGCTATTTGCCAGCAGTGTGTCTCGTTTTGCCCAATTTTCTAGGCTCTTGATCAACAAGGGCCAGTGTTCCTTATCCTCTGTACCTAGGAGGGGAGGTGCTCAAGGCCAGGAGCCATGTCAAGGCCTCTCTGGTTACAGTCCTGAGCCAGCCACCTGGAAGGGGTCAACCAGATGTTAGAGCCGCCTGATGGGCCCCATAACAGGATCTAGGTGGGGGCTCTTCTGCAAGCAACACCTGTACCTCCCTCCTTGGGCCCTCTCTCATGTCCTGTGCCCCAGACGCCCGGCTTGTCCATCCCAGCTGAGGTTGGACCATGCAGGAGTTTAGCTGGAACCTCCCCAACTCATACACACACACACACACACACACACACACACACACATGCTCACACAGTCACATGTGCACCCTGGCAGACGTGGCGGCATTCTGTAATCTGTGTCCAGAGACCTGAGAAGACAAGGTGCCCATCTTCTGGTGTGGGAGAAGCAGGCAGGGATAATATTCCTCTCCTGGCACCCCTCTCTCCCCAGGATCACTGTGGCGGGAACCCTGGGACCTTCCGGATCCTGGTGGGGAATGAGGGGTGCAGCTACCCTTCCACCAAATGCAAGAAGCGTGTCACCATCCTGGTGGAAGAAGGGGAGATAGAGCTATTTGACGGGGAGGTAAGCGGCAGCTTTGTCACCACCTTCGCATCCTTTGTTCTGTTGTGGGCTTTCGGGTGCATTTGTGAAGCATTCATGGAGCATGGTATGGATGGCATAGTGCAGCTGCTGTCGGAACGCGGCTGGGCTGACTGTCTGTCCTTGATGATCACTGTGACAGAACAAGCAGCCAGCCAATGCAGATAACATTTTGGTCAAAGTGTGGGTATGTGTGTGAGAAGGTGTGGGACCATGGCTGTATAAGTGTGGGAGGAGCTGGGTGGGCATGATGGTGTCCCCCTCATGGGGGACGTGTGTTGCTGTACATACACACTTACGATAAAGCTTAGTAAGTGGATTATTACTGTATGAATAATAACAATAATAATGAATAGAACAATTGTGGCAACATACTATAATAAAAGGTATGGGATGTATATAACTTTTATTATATATTTTTTGGGGATTGAGCTCAGGGCCTTTGTACTGAGCTATATTCTGAGCCTTTTTTTATTTTGAGATAGGGTCTTGCTAAGTAGCTCAGTTGCCCAGGCTGTGCTGGAACTTGTGATCCTCTTGCTTCAGCCTCCCAGGGTGCTGGGGTTATAACATTTATTGATATAAATCTTTATGTAATAAAACTGATGAATCATTTATTGATGGAAGTTTCCATTTAATATTTTCAGACCTTAAGTTTAGCCATGATAAATTGTAGAAAATGGAACTATAGAGAGCTGGATTTTTATACATTTTTATACATTCTGTATTTTTATACATTTTTAGTTTACTTTATTTTTTCAGTTCTTCCTGAGGCATTGTATTTTTGGTGGTACAATGGGAGTCTTCGGGGAGTGAAGACAGAGGTAGACGTGCACTCTCTCATTGAGCTGCATTCTCGGCCTTTCAGAAATATAATTTTAAGAGTCCAGAAGTGAAATAAATTAAGATTTTGCCGCTGTCTACTGGGAGCTTAAGAAGGGATTCTCAGTGGGTTACACAGGAGGTGCTGGTCCCCGGGCTCCACCCTGAGGCGGAGACTCCGTGGGTCTGGGAGAGGGGTGGGAGTCAGCAGTTAGAGGGCAGCTGCCCCCAGATGCAGTTTTGGTTCAGCCGTTCTGGCCACATGTGGTACTAGGGACACCCCCAAAAATCTTCATTTTGTTCTGTGGCCTCAGCCCGCACCCCGCTTCTTGTGAATAGTGGAGGGTGGGGAGAGACATTTCCACCATCACAGAAGAAAGTGGTTTAGCAAGCAAGAGATTGATTGTGGGTGGGCACCCTTGAAGGCCACCTCCACTGAGGATGGACGACAGTGGTGACATGCATAGGCCGTGTGCAGACATGTGGGGGCATCTCTGCACGTGTGGCCAGCTTGTGCATGGTGTTGTTCAGAGGGGCCTCTGCAGTGGTGTCGGCTCTTCCCATGAGCCTTGTCTGTGCATGTCAGTCAGAGTGGCCGGCTGGGTCCTGAGGGTTCAGCTCCAGCGATGGCTCTGCAGGCCCAGGGCTTAGCTGGAGCCTGAACCTGGAATTGGCCGTCTCTTCCTCTAGCACTGAGCCCCAGCACCCTCTTCCTTTCACCCTGACTCCTCATGACAGCTGCTTTGGAGAGAAGGAGGTGCAGGGATGCAGGAAGCTGAGTGTCTAGTGCTCACTGGGATACTAGAGGTTCATAAAACCACTGCCACATTGCAAACCTACCTAGAGACCACTGCCGTCAGTGACCAAGGTTCAAAACAGCCCTCATTCCAGCACCAAGGGAAGCCAAGGCAGGAGGATCACAAGTTTGAG
Organism: Chinchilla lanigera; assembly: GCF_000276665.1. NCBI lineage: Eukaryota > Metazoa > Chordata > Mammalia > Rodentia > Chinchillidae > Chinchilla > Chinchilla lanigera. The sequence goes on along the minus strand of NW_004955413.1, from coordinate 3,753,431 downwards.
TCCCAGTTGGGCAACTTAGGAAGACCCTGTCTCAAAATTAGAAGAAAAATAAAAAGAAATGGGCTGAAGTACAGCTCAGTGATCGGACCCCCGCTGGGTTCCAGCCTCAGTACTGGGGAAAAAGTCCCTGCTTTCTGTGAAGCAATGGTGACCTGATGTTGGCTTTGTTGTGTGTTTCACCTTGTAACGATGCTTTTGCTAGGACCTCTGTTCTTGCCCTTTAAGCTTTTGGAGAGTGGCGAGATGGACACAGAAATATCCAGTGTGGTGCTGGCCAGGGGGACAGAGCTCTGACTGCACACAGCAAGGGGCATGCAGATTCTGGGTGGGTGGGGTGCAGCATGTGTGCAGTGGACACAGGTGGGGGTGGACAAGAGGGGTGATCTGGACCCTCCCCTTGTTTTCCTGCCTTGCCTTCCCTCAGGTGAACGTGAAGAAGCCCATGAGGGATGAGACACACTTCGAGGTGGTGGAGTCGGGCCGGTTCTTCATCCTGCTGCTGGGCAGATCCCTCTCTGTGGTCTGGGACCGACGCCTGGTCGTCTCCGTGGTGCTGAAGCAGACGTTCCAGGTCCGTGGCCCTCTTGCTTTGTCTTGTCTGGACCTTCACTGGCTCCTCTGTCCTCCAAGCCACGCCCTCCCCCACAATGAGCTATGGCATCTGGGTGTCCAGTTGACCTTGGCTTCCCTTGGACAGCTGTGCACGGGCAGGAATGAGGGCTGCCCCCTCGGCTGCCCTTGCAGAGCATGAGGTTTACTGCACAAAGGAAGGAAGCAGATTAGGCAACACGAGCTTTTCTTTAGGCAAACTGATCATGCACAATACGATTATAGCACTACAAAGTACCCTAGGGTGCTGCCTGGCCATGAGGCATAGGCCAGCACTGTTTGACAGCCACTTATGGGCCTGCAGGGAAAGGGGACAGCGTTTGCTCAGGTTCTGACCGTTCGTTGAGACTTTGTTGGTTTCTCTATGTGGTGCGAACATGACAAGCAGCTCTATTGACTATGGCGGTTGATTAGGCTTGGTGGAATTAATCTTCACAGCATCTCTGATGACACTATATATTGTTAACTTGTACGGGCTGAGGAGGCCGCATGGTCCTCACTTTCTGTGGTGCTCCACCCATTTGATGGGCAGTGGACTCAGTTACTTATAGTAACGCCTTACTTTGTTCCTGGCATGTGTCAAGCTCTCTCTGTGTGTGTGTGTGTGTGTGTGTGTGTGTGTGTGTGTGTGTGTGTGTGTGTATGTGTTCTCAATGTGCTGATCCAGGAGCAAGTGTGTGGCCTCTGTGGGAATTTTGATGGCATCCAGAACAATGACCTCACCAGCAGCAACCTCCAAGTGGAGGAGAACCCTGTGGATTTTGGGAACTCCTGGAAAGTGAGCCCGCAGTGTGCTGACACCAACAAGGTACCTGTGGGGTCTGTGTGGCTGGAGCCCAAGAGGCTGCCTCCCTGCAGTTGGAAGGTGGGCAGTGGGCGGCTGGAGCTGTAGGTGGTGGCAGTGTGGGAACAGGGTCTGTGGTATCCTTCTGTGTACCCTCCCCCCAAGTTTTCCAGCCTGATGTTGATGTATCTGTTCACCCTTTCCTGTCCCCAGGTGGTGCTAGATGTGTCCCCTGCCACTTGCCATAACAACCTCATGAAGCAGACCATGGTGGATTCCTCCTGTAGGATCCTCACCAGTGACATTTTCCAGGAGTGCAACAAGCTGGTGAGGGCATTTCAGAGGGAGGGAGTGAGGCAGGGAGGGTTAAAGGGCTGGCCCAGGGCAGGTTGAAGGGCTGGCCCGGGGCATCTGGAGTATGGGGTTCTCCTGTGAGCACAACTGACTCTGGAACCCCGAGAGGACCCCCATCCAGATGACGTTGTGGTCCTTTCTATGGCTGGGAAGCAGAGACAAAGTCAGCACCTTCTGAGGGAGACTGCGGCTGCAGACTCCTTCTGCACAGGAAGTGGCCTCTGCCCACACTTCTCTGACCTCAGGCTTAAGAGTTTGTTGCGTTTTTTTGTCTCCCGTTCTAGAGACAAAGAGTTATTGCTGTGGGTCTCCAGACCTAAGAATCTCCCAATCATCCCTCATCAATGACCTAATCAACAAACGAAAACAACCCCACTAGTGCCCCCTTCTCTTCTCACAGAAACTCTTTTCTGGCCTTAACTTCAGTGGTGTTTAGGATTTCAAAGGACAGTGAGGATTCTCTGGCCTGGTGGCATCTAAGTTGAAAGAGGGAAGGCGGGGGTGGAAGCCAGGGAAAGTGGGGCCTCCGGAAGGTATAAAGGACAGTGATCCGCTTGATGTATGAATTAATTTCTACCACAGCTGCCCTGAAAGGACCTGGAGTGTACAATGCATGTTTTGGGGATAGGAGAGGTGGAAATTGTTAATGTGCTTGAACACAGGTGGCGCAGACCTGGGGTCAAAGCTAGGAGAGCCCACTTGGGTCCTGCCTCCCAGCACACTTGCCCTGCAGCTCCCCGGTGAGGTGACTTGGGTGGGTCCTGCTGTGTTTCCCCACTCATTTTGCTACACTGAGGCAAAGAAAGAGAGTGACCAGCTTTTGTAAAAACACTTAACAGCCGGGGGTCGTGTACAGGTGACTGGTAGGTTGGTGGAAGATGGACATGGGGGGACCTTCTGAAGTTCTCAGGCACATCACGTGCTACGAAAGGCTGGCAACTTTGCTTTAGTCAACGTTGCTTGCTGCAGTCTAGATAAGAAACTAGGACTCTTGCCTTCTTACCCATTTCCTTTTGAGGGGACCATTGACTTACACATCTCCTACCCTGAAGGGCCCTTGTCCTTCTATTGATCCCCAGAACATCTTTGCCCAGACCAAGAGCCACAGCCCTACCTACTGCCCAAGACTCAGGTGACCTGAGGCTCATTCGCAGGTGGACCCTGAGCCTTACCTGGATGTGTGCATTTATGACACCTGCTCCTGTGAGTCCATCGGGGACTGTGCCTGCTTCTGTGACACCATCGCTGCCTATGCCTACGCGTGTGCCCAGCAGGGCAAGGTGGTGAGCTGGAGGACAGCCACACTGTGCCGTGAGTCCTGATGCCCCGGTGGCCTCAGACAGCCTCCCCACTCTGCCCCTGTCTAGACTCGGAGGCCCGTGGGGCACAGGGCACCTGCGTGGGGAGGGAGGGTCTAGCATGTGAATGGGTGCTGACAGGCCAGAGAGGACAGGGACACTGAGTGAGGAGTTCACACTGCGGATGAGGAGGAACCTGGCTTCAGGATGGTCTGTGGGGATTTTGCTTCTGTAGCAGTTCTGGAAGGAGAAAAGGGGTGACACTCCTAGAGTGAGGAAGGAAGTCCATGTATATCCTAGACAGGACCATATTTGCTGGTACAAGTGACCAATTTGTGCATTTACAGGGAGTCTTGCTTTTTTGGGTGAATGTGACTTCATGCTTTTATATAGAAAACAAATCCAGACCATGAGGTTCCTGGTTTGGGTGCTTAACAAATCCAGAAATCATGACTATTGGGGTGACCCCTTAGTTCCCCAATATGATCTCCATGTTTCCCTCTCCCCTCCTGTGGTCACCTGGCATTTTTGGAGTCATGGCCTTTTCTTCTGTGTGCACAGCCCAGAGCTGCGAGGAGAGGAATCTTCGGGACAGCGGGTATGAGTGTGAGTGGCGCTATAACAGCTGTGCGCCTGCCTGTCCTGTCACGTGCCAGCACCCCGAGCCACTGGCCTGCCCTGTGCGGTGTGTGGAGGGCTGCCACGCACACTGTCCGCCAGGTGAGGCCCGTCCCCGGTGGCGTGGGAAACCCTCCCTCCTGCTCCATCCTGGGCTCTGCCCATGAGCTCCCTGTCCCTAGCCCTCTGCCTCCCTGCATCCCTTCATCAAAGCTGGACTGCTCTGAGTTTTGCAAAGATAAATTCCTATCAGATGCTAGTGTGTGTGTGTGCGCGTGCGTGTGTAAAACCCGGACCTTACATGTGCTCAGCATGCACTCAACCACCGAGCTACACCCATATTCCTTCCTCTGCCATGCTTTTCTGGGCTATTCATGGGTTTATCACATACAGCAGCATTTTCTGCAGTGGGGGAATGTGCTGATTAACTCCGGGAGTGGCTAGTGTGCCTAAGGAACTTTTTCACTCTGTTGCTTTTTGCTTAATTTAAATCTTAGTAATCACGTTTGGTTAATAGCTGTCAGGTTGCACAGCAAAACTCAAACTCTTTGGAAGAGGGATTTGTAGTAAAGCTTGGAGGAAGTGAGACAGGGTGAAGAAACCCCCTTCCCAGCTTTGTGGAGGGGTAAATCAAGGCACAAGAGAGGAAGAATAGTAAGGCGACCACCTGGGAAGTGCCAGAGTTGGCTTCAGGGACAGGACGGTTCCCAGTAATGACAAGGGAGCCTTTCTGGTGGGAAAGGTGGGTGTTCTGTCCTAAAGAGAGGTGTGCTGTGCAGGGAAAATCCTGGATGAACTTCTGCAGACCTGCATCGACCCCCACGATTGCCCCATGTGTGAGGTGGCTGGCCGGCGCCTTGCCTCTGGAAGGAAGGTCATCTTGAACCCTGATGATGTTGCCCGCTGCCAGGCTTGGTAAGTGGTTGCCAGGCTGTCCAAAGTGATGAGTGTTACCATATTCCTGAGGCCTGCTCACAAACTTGAGACGAAACCTCCGAGCTAGGTGAGTGGACACTTTGTTAATTATTTAATTCGGTTTATTGCTTAGCATGTTTCTAGTTTGATTCTATTTTTTTCTGAGAGCAAACTAGACTGGTTCCCCCAAAATACTGAAATATTTTAAAAAGGTTTTTACTTCTAAGAAGATTTTACTTTTTCTTGTGGAAGACAGGATATTCTTCTTCTCTGTCTCTGTGTCTATTTCTGTCTCTGTCTCTGTCTCTCCCTCTACCTCTCTCATAATACTTTTTGTGGGCTATAGTGTAACATTTTAACACATCAAGTCAAGTCAGGGGAATTAACGTTTCTTTTTCCTTGGGGCCCTTATTGTTGCCGGAGGCCTTGTCTAGTCTGAGGATGGGAATCTATAAAAGTCAGTTTTTTTTTTTTTTTTTTTTTTTTTAAGGAGGTGGGGGTCAGGGAGGAAAGTGAGATGAAATCCCTGACCTTCTGGGATAACATGGACATCTTGAGGCCATAGTCAAGGTCATAGGGCACAGCTTCTGTGACTGGAGAGGAAGCATTCGTTGCTGTCACACAGGGCTTTCACCGGAATTGCCCTGGGAAACTGGCCCTTGGGGAGCTTGGCAGGAGCCCTCAAGGCAAGTGCTGTGCTTCTGAAGTCTTGCCCAGAAGTGGGGAGCGTTTATTAAAGTGCTGATATGTTCAACACCACTCCCTGACACCGCTCCAGCCTTAGGAAGCTTAAAAGTGAGAACTTCAGCTCACTGGGGAGGGGGCTACAGCTGCCAGAACCAGATCCTGCCACCACCATCTGTACAAACAAGGAGAAGGCTGCCCGGGGGAATTTTCTAGCAAATGCAGGAAACTAGAAAGTATGTCACTCACACACTGTTAACCAAGGACTGAGGCAATAAATCGTGGGGAGCCTGAGGAAGTAGGAATTAACTTCCCAGTAGGACCGTGCCTGCCCGCCCTCCCTGTGCTGAAGCTGAGATGTAAGGACGAAAGCCCCAGTGAGGGCTGAGGTCAGTGCTGGCTTGGAGCTCTGAGCTTAGAACCTTCTCCCCACCTCCTCTGTCAGCATTTGTGAAGGGTGGCTACGCAGTACCTGCTGTGGAGTCAGACAGGGTGGATACCAGTTCTGCAGCAGGTTGGGGACATCACCTAGTGGTCAGGCCACAGAGGGATACTTCCAAGTGCTCAGGACACTACTGCCTCGACAGCTTTGCTGGGAGTGTTGAAGGCAAGTTGCTTAGAGGCTAAGCATACAGAAATGAGAAGATCCCAGCAGGCATGGGTTCCTGCCACAGGGCAAATTGCTTTTACCTGTGGCCTGGCACATCCTGCCACCTTCAGGACACTGGGATAAAGGTGAAGTGACTAGAAGAGGCTGCAGATTTTCCTGGTAGAGTAGTGGTTTGTGAATGGGGCAGTGGCTCTTATACAGATGTGTGGCCTTGCAGTACCAGGCCTCTCCACCTGCCTGTAGGAAGGGCGAATGGACGAGCTGCTGTCTTTTCCTGGGCCTAACATCTGAAAGTCCTGTTTGACCCTTTCCTAAACACTGCCTTCTGCTAAATAAACCTAGGACCTTGAATTTTTATTCATTGTTCTAAAATGTTTCAGTTTTCTTCCTTGAGGCCCAGTCTACCAAATTCTGTTAAAATTAATACTGTCAACAATTTATCTTTAATAATAAAACATTTACAAGTTTTGATCAAGATCAGCATTTAGAGTAATATTTGTCCTTGGAGATACTTGGAAGAAGGTTGGGGTTTTAATTAAATATTAGCATGGCTAGAGATGTAGGTGGGAAAGAAATCAGAGTTGAATGGGCATGTGGATAGCATAGAATGGCAAAGATTCTTTTTTCAGGTTCTCAGATGGGTCAAAGTTTTGGCTTCCAGAACTGAGGGAAACCTGTGTGTATGTGTGCGTGTGCGCACGTGCTAAATAATGACATCTTGCTCCAGTGGGGAATTTTCCTATGGCCGGCAGGCAGTTCTATGGGAATGTGTCCATGGTGGGTTGAGAAGGAAACATAGCCTCTTTCTGAATCACTTTGGTTTCTTCTCTCTCTGCTATAGTCACTGTGATGGTGCCAACCTTACCTGTGAAGCCTGCCAGGAGCCTGGAGGCTTGGTAGTGCCCCCTACAGAAGCTCCAGTTAGTGCTACCACTCCATACCTGGAAGACACCCCGGAGCTGCCCCTGCATGACTTCTACTGCAGCAAGCTGCTGGATCTGGTCTTCCTGCTGGATGGCTCCTCCAGGCTGTCAGAGGCGGATTTTGAAGTGCTGAAGACCTTTGTGGTGAGCGTCATGGAGCGGCTGCACATCTCCCAGAAGCGGATCCGGGTGGCCGTGGTGGAATACCACGATGGCTCTCATGCTTACCTTGAGCTCAAGGCCCGGAAGCGGCCCTCAGAGCTGCGGCGCATCGCCAGCCAGGTGAAGTACGTGGGCAGCCAGGTGGCCTCCACCAGTGAGGTCTTGAAGTACACGCTCTTCCAGATCTTTGGCAAAATCGAGCGCCCTGAAGCCTCCCGCATTGTGCTTCTCCTGACTGCCAGCTCAGAACCCAAACAGATGACCTGGAATTTGGTTCGCAGTGTCCAGGGCCTGAAGAAGAAAAAGGTCATCCTGATGCCAGTGGGCATCGGGCCGCATGCCAACCTCCAGCAGATCCGCCTCATTGAGAAGCAAGCCCCCGAAAACAAGGCCTTCGTGCTCAGCAGTGTGGATGAGCTGGAGCAGCGGAGAGATGAGATTATCAACTACCTGTGTGACCATGCGCCCGAGGCACCCGCCCCGACTCAGCACACCCAGGTGGCACAGGTCACCGTGGGCCCACGGCTCTCAGAGAATTTGTCCCCAGAGCCCAAGAGAAAGTCCATGGTTCTGGATGTGGTATTTGTCCTGGAGGGCTCAGACAAAGTTGGAGAGGCCAACTTCAACAGGAGCAAGGAGTTCATGGCGGAGGTGATCCAGCGCATGGATGTGGGCCAGGATGGCATCCACGTCACGGTCCTGCAGTACTCGTACATGGTGACCGTGGAGTACACATTCCGCGAGGCCCAGTCCAAGGGAGACGTGCTGCAGAACGTGCGAGAGATCCAGTTCCGGGGTGGCAACCAGACCAACACCGGGCTGGCCCTGCAGTATGTGTCTGAGCACAGCTTCTCTGTCAGCCAGGGCGACCGGGAGCAGGCGCCAAACCTGGTCTACATGGTCACAGGAAATCCTGCCTCTGATGAGATCAAGCGGTTGCCTGGAGACATCCAGGTGGTGCCCATCGGAGTGGGCCCTGGTGCCAACGTGCAGGAGCTGCAGAGGGTCAGCTGGCCCAGCACCCCCATCTACATCCAGGACTTTGAGGGGCTTCCCCAAGAGGCTCCTGACTTGGTGCTGCAGAGGTGCTGCTCAGGAGACACAAGGCAGCTCCCCACCCTTCGCCCTGCCCCAGGTACAATGGGCCCACATGCAGGAGGGCGGAGTCGGGGCAGCTCTGGTGCTGCCTGCATCTGGCTACAGTGTGACCTTGGGTTCTAATCCCAGTTCTACCACTCTGTCACTTGGCTAAACCCCTGCCTCAAGGTGCCTGTATTTTTTTCTTACCTCCCAAGCAGGGACTACATTGTGACCCTTTCTTAGGGGAAGATCTTTTATGTATGCTTGTAAGTACAAAACTAATATCACTATATTGTTAAAATTTAAACAACACCAAGGAGTGAAAAGTACAATACTTACTTTATCACCCATCCCTACCCCCGCATGCATTAGCGAGCTTTCCTGATGATGTGACTTAGTACCCAACACCGAAAGGGGGAAAGGGTTCATTTGGCCCAGAGTTTTGGGAGACACTCCATGGTCAGTAGGCCCAAATAACCTCATGGTGGAAGGGTGTTGCACAGCAAAATTGCTTACTTAGTGTTGGGCAAGAAGCAGAGCACGGGAAGAGTTTCAGGACAGGGCAAAGAATCATATATAGCACACAGGGCCGTGCCTCCATGACCCACCCTAGCACACCCAGGAATGTGCTCTCCTAATCTGCTAGGCATTTCTTAATCCAATGATGTTGACATGTCAGGATGAATGCTCACACCACAAACTCCTCTTTCTACCTTGAAGGTAATTTTGGTGACCGTTAGCTCCTTTTGACCACACTGAGTGGGTGGACTTATTCATATGGCTCACAGTCTTTGGGGCCAGGCCAGGAATTCAGGTGACCCAGGCTCAGGAGGCAGATTGCTTTAGTTTGAATTTCACCTCTGCCACTTGCTAGCTGGATAATTTGGGCAAGTCCTTTATCACTTCGTATGTCAGGCTCCTCATCTCTAGGGTGCAGGTAGTAATAGTATTAAGTAAAATTTTGGGTGTCTTCAAAAATTGTTTGCTATTTTTCCTGCCATTCTTATTGTCTTCTTAACCGATACTAGTGTCTAGTCAATCCCTAGTTCTTGATCACCTGTATGTGGTATATTTAGGACCATCCCAGAATAACTCGCTTTGTGGTGAGTGTCATGGAGCGGCTGCACATCTCCCAGAAGCGGATCCAGGTGGCCGTGGTGGAGTACCTTTTAGAGTCTCTTCACCCTCACACTTAACAGTGTCTTTTTTTCGCTTTTAATCAGAGCCATAGATTTTACTTAAACCCCTGTAATATAGCAATAGCACCACCTGCCCGTTCTCAGAATGTGTTCGGTCGGAACTTGCTTTCTCTCTGTGATCTTGACTGTGACCAAACATTAACATAAGCACTGCACATTTGTGGTTGGAATTGTTCGTGGTACCTTTACCCACCCTGGAATACTTGAGAACAAACACGCTCAATTTCCAGGGAGATATTGCTGCTGTTCCATTTCTTTTTGATGTCTTCTTATTTTGCTACTTCAGTATTTCAGCCACTTCCGGAAGGGTGGCAGCTTCCTGTTACTGAGGGAGGGATGTCTCCTGCTTTTATCTGTAGGCACTCAAACTTCTTTTTGGGTGGAGCTTTCCAATGCCTCCAAACTTGGGGTACTTAGTTACCCAGGAACATCTCCCCCTTCCCTCCTCCCTGGCCCATGTATCATCTTGACAATGAAGACCTCTGCCCTTTGTGGTGCCATGCCATCAGGGGTGCCCTCAAGAATATCCTGAATTTGGTGTCTGGCCCCTGGGGATGGTGGCCAGCCAGCTGTTGGAACTTGTGTGCTCACTGTCCTGGTCCTGTTTGCAGACTGTAGCCAACCCCTGGATGTGGTCCTCCTCCTGGATGGCTCCTCCAGCATTCCAGCCTCTTACTTTGAGGGAATGAAGAGTTTTGCCAAGACTTTCATTTCAAAGGCCAACATAGGTGAGCAGGGCATGTGGAGCAACTGGTGAAGGAAGGGGTTCCTCTTGGGGATCCACTTGCTCCAAGTGATTTCTCTTTTCTTTCTTGTTAGGGCCTCATCTCACACAGGTGTCTGTGCTCCAGTATGGGAGCATCACCACCATCGATGTGCCGTGGAACGTAGCCCAGCAGAAGGAGCATTTACTGAGTCTGGTGGACCTCATGCAGCAGGAGGGAGGCCACAGGCAGATTGGTAATGTTGAAGCCTCAGGCTGGATGTGGGACATGCATTCTAACCCTGATTCTTAGCACAAGTGACTGAGTGTCCTCGCCAATCACTTTGCTCCTTTGCCTGAGTTTCCCCTCCTGTAAAGCAAGGGGCTGGATACTCTTTGGGTCTCTTCCAGATCACACTATGCTTTTCTCTGAGTCTCCCCAACTTGCTCATCTTTTGAACAACCTAAGGATCTGCCATGTGATGGATTGATCAGCAGCTTCATAAACACTTGTTCCTGCAGTCAGTACTGACTTGGTCAGTTCTCCTTTTTCAGGGGATGCTTTGGCCTTTGCTGTGCGGTACATCACCTCTGAAGTCCATGGTGCCAGGCTTGCAGCCTCGAAGGCGGTGGTTATCCTGGTCATGGATGTCTCTGTGGATTCGGTGGACGCAGCAGCTCAGGCTGCCAGATCCAATCGTAAGTGTCCAGTGTGCAGTCCCAAGACTCATCTAGAATACTAGAGGTGGTAAGTGGTGGGGCTTCCTCTCAGATGTTCAGGCTGATTTTAAATATGTTCACATATGGCCTGATTTCAATCACCAGAGAGTTGTTCAAACATTGCACAATTTGGAAGCCAAACAATGAGAAATATGTGTCTTTACTTGTCTGCATGCTATAGATGATGAGCTTAATTTCTTGGTGATCTTCCTCTGTGTCCAAGGTGATTGCACCTTCATACCTCTCCCTTTTAAATGTGTCCTTGTGAGATAGGAGGGGATTGGCATGATTTTGAAGTAGTAACTGAGGGAAAACAAGAAGGCAGCTGCAACTTCTGGTGCTAAGAGAAAGTAAATCAGGCAAAGTAAATCAGGCTGTCGATAAAATGAGCAAGTTGCTTCAGTCCTTGAGATAAGAAAGCTGAGCTTGTGGCAAACAGGGTGAGACTGGTACAAGCAAAAGTGGTGAGAGATCTGACTGAGAACTGACCCTAACCTTTAGTACACCTTCATTACAATGTGTTTCTATAATAAAATCTCTACCCAGAGAAGGAACATAACTCACTTCAAAGCCCATTTTGGGCTCTATGCAAACTCAGGCCTGTGCAGTAACTAAACTGCCCAAAGATCCCTGGCATTTTCAGAAAAAAAAAAAAAAAAAAAAAAAAAAAAAAAATCCATGAATAATTGATATGCCTTTAAGGCTCCATAAAAATGAAATGTATCCTTTGTTAGAGGCCCTTGTGGAGCAGACTACTTTTCTTTCTAGGGGATGCTTGTGGTACAGACAGCTTTGATTCTTTTCTGTAATAAAAATTAAATGTTGAGCTATCAATTCATGCTGTTGCCTCAGTTTTTAATTCCTATTATCACTGAAGCAAGGACCCATGCTAGCTAGTGACCACCCTACTGCATACCCCTCCACCACCGTCATCCCCTTCCCAGTCCCCTTCTCAACCTGGATGACTGAGACAGCTGCCTAACTGGAACCTTGGCTTCCACTCCTGTCTCTTGCAGTTCATTGTCGACACAGCAGCTGGAGTGACCCTTTACACATCAAAGTTAGCCCGTAACTCCTCTGTTCCAGTCTCTTTCCTTCAGAGGGCACAATAAGTCCTTACTATGGCCTACAAGGCTATGCACAGTCCATGCCTCCCCCCAGGTGGTGCCTGACTCGCTCCGCTCCAGCCTCTCAGGGCATACATTCCTGCGCCTGTCCTGGCTCTTCACACTCACTGTCCTCTCTGCATGCGATGATGCTCCCTCCGATGGTCTTTTGGCTTCTTCTGCCCTATTTCATGTCTCTGTCCAGATGTCATCTTTTTACTGTCCAGTGCTCTAACCACCATGTACAAAACAGTCACCCTCTCCTTAGCCCTGGGAAGTCCAGTTCTCCTTATCCCTTTTTGTTTTCCCCAAACACCTAACCACACCTGAAATACTCTTACTAACTTTTTTGTGTTTGTTATCTTTCTCTCCCCAGTGTAAGCTGTGCGAGGACAGGGCACAGGGCCTTTCTCTGCTTGGTTCACTGCTCTATCCCCATTGCTTGGAATAGTGCCCGACACCCAGTATGAGCTCATTAACGTTTGAATGTCTCTGCCTCAGAGGGTTGGTCTCTGTGCCCAGTTTGGGCATCAGTCAGACCAGTTCATTGCAAACCGCCTTGAGCATAGACTGTCTCTTGTTTCTTTGCTAACTCTAGGAGTGACAGTGTTCCCCATTGGAATTGGGGATCGGTATGACCCGGGTCAGCTGAGGATCTTGGCGGGCCCAGAGGCCAGCTCCAACGTGGTAAAGCTCCAGCGTGTGGAAGACCTCCCCACGGTTGTCAGCCTGGGCAATTCCTTCTTCCATAAAGTGTGCTCTGGTAAATCTTCTAATATCTCTTTACCCCTCAAAAGTCCATCAGAGCAAAACCTAAAATCATAAAACAAAAAAAAAATCATAAAAACACTAATTCCATTCTAGAGATTCCAGGTTGCCCATGCATAACTTTGGACCTTGAAGATTATTATATAGACCAGGACCTTTAGGTTTCTGCACGTGGAAGGCATATACTGCAAACTTCCAGTTCTATCAGGAAGTCTTTGCTCACAGTCTTTCTTCCACTTGAACTATCTACTTCAGCAGAAAACACTTGGACAAAACAGTCAGAAGACACAGCAGGCAACCTCAGCCTCCCACAGGGCATGGTCCTATACTCACTCTCGACATGACCACAAAAGGTTTCAGAAATATGACAAAAGAATCTACCATCACAGGACCATAGGTTCATTTGATTTTAGGTTAGCAACTTTAAAAAAATACATGATTTTTTTGGCCTGGTTTTATACATAATGAGTGACCAAAATATATGGCAAATATTTAAGTTAAAAAATTTATTACAGCACAAGACACATTGCTGTTAATGCCCCCTCAAAAACAGACCCCCTCATATCAAACACTCATCCCTTCATTTTTCCACTTTCTGAAGCAGTTCTGGAACACTTCTTTCGTGAATGTTTTTATGAGGTGTGATGAAAGGTATGATGAATGCTGCTGCTGTGTTCCATCCAACAAAAAGGCAGTCTTGTAAAAACATTGCTGTGCATCCTCACCCACCTTATTCACTGGACATGGCACCATTCAACATCCGACCCTTCCCCAAACTCAAAATGACCGTGAAAGAAATTTTTTTAAAAAATTGATTCAGGACACCATGGTAGCCAAGACAGTACAACTAAAAACATGAAAAAGAACTTCTACAATTACTTCAAAAAGTAGCAAGCATGATGGAATGAGTCCAAAGTGAAGGCGAGTTTGTGGGACGGATGAATGGCAATGTAAATTTAAACATTTACTGTATTTTTCAATCACACCTTATATTTTCTTAAGGTAATTATCTGTAAGCCAAAACCTCCTCCAGAGTTATTGCATTTCCTTCGTAGTGGTCACTATCGTGGTGTAATCTTCAGGTTTCCAGGATCTTGCCTCATACATCCTCCTTCCTGAAAGTGATCCATGTATAAAAGGAGATAATGACTGTATGACTGTAAAAATGTACTCCCGTATGGTCACTGTTGTTGTCATCATAATTATTAGCTATCATTGGCACAAATGGTGTCCGAAGAGTTACAGGGTGGTAACCTTAGGTCCCCTTGCCTCCACTGTGAGAAACTCACTCAGATTCTTTCTAGAGTTGAGGTAACTTCAAGGACTAGACCGGGTAGCCCAAGCAGACATTATGAATGGTTTAGAATTTCTGAGCGATGGGAGGCAATTAAGGTCTTATTTGTGTCTCTTTCAGGGTTTGTTAGAATTTGCATGGATGATCATGGGAATGAGAAGAGGGTAAGTTCCTCTTTGCTGATTTTGAAAGAAAGATCAGAAATGTAAGTCTGAGGGCTGCATTCCTTCTTTGGAATAATTTTTCCTCCTTTGGTCTTAGTCCTGCTATCATCTTTGTCAGTTCTCCTGCTTACTGTTTTTCTGCTTTGGGAAACCCACCCGTATATTGTGTATTCTGCTTCCTGTCTCATGGACAGCCTCCTTGCCATTTAGGCTGGAGTCCAACCCTTATCCCTGTGTCTGTGGGGGTGGTTGGTTGCGGGTAGCTGAGCTTGGCACTGGAACAACATCTCATCCTGTGTCCTCCCAAATCTGCTTTTTCTTGTGCAGCCTGGGGATGTCTGGACTTTGCCAGATCAATGCCATACAGTGACTTGCCTGCCGGATGGCCAGACTTTGCTGCAGAGTCACCGGGTCAACTGTGACCAGGTGCCCAAGCCTTTATGCTCAAACAGCCAGTTCCCTATACGGGTGGAAGAGACCTGTGGCTGCCGCTGGACCTGTCCCTGTGAGTCCTTTGCTATCCCTCCCTCGACCGTGTCAGAGGAGCAGTGGCTAGTCGGGCTGTGGGGAAAGTTAGCACAGAAGCCAACAGCCAGCCTGGAAGTTCCCTTCTCTGCTTACCATGTGCACCTTCCTCCTTCACCCATGCGGCCCTGTTCTCTGAACCTCTCAGGAATCACTGCTTTCTTCCCCTGTCTTTGGGAGGCCCTTCCCCAGACAGTGCATAGCCATAAGGAAGAGTCTGTGGTCAGTCAGCCCCAGAATCTGTGTGTGTGAGACTTACTGGTGGATGTATAGCAGTGCAAGAGATGGCTCCAGAAAGCACTCTGACTGCACCCATGGCTGTATGGGGAGGGATGCAACAGGCATCATCAGGGTGGCCTGCTGTAAGAGGAGGGTGTAGTCAAGTCATCGAGGGTGGTGGGGATCCCCCTCCCCCATGGGTGGAGGAATGGCTACATGCGATGACCCTTACTCAGCAGTGGGTGGCTCATAACCGTTATGACGAGTAGACAACTGTGGGAGGCATTTTATATCTCACTCTCTTTTCGGACGTTAGGGGGACAGATTCCCTGCTGGCCTGGATGAAATCATTCCAGACCTCATGCTACAAACAAAGCAACAAACAAAGTCGATTACTAACTAAATGCCCACTACCATGTAGTAATCAAAACTTGGAACCTGATTAGAGTTAAAACACCTCCCCAGACCCAGTTAGGGCTGCTTCTCTCACAGCTCAGTGCAGGGAGACAGACACAGAACGAGATGGGGTCAGAAGGTTCTGAGGCTGTGTGAACACTCTGCATCTCGTCTGGCGGGTGTTGACAGCAGCCTCTTTCTCTTGCCAGCCGTCTTTAAAATTTCCCAAAAGATTCCCTTGCTGTGTTCCTCTGGGCTTCAAGGAGCGGTGTCTGTGCCTTGGCTGGCTGCTTCTTTTCTCCCGTGAAGCCTCTGGCCCTGAGGCTTTCAATCTCGCATGGACTATCTTTTGGAGTCAAAAGACTCACTCTTCGGCAGAAGTGCTCCAGACAGGATCACTACTGACACATTCCTTTTGTAGGTTCTGCATCTAGTCCCCCGGATTCTATGCCTCTGCCATACCAGTGAGACAAAACAAGCAACTTTTTGCTTCCACAGATAGCAGGGACCCTCCGTCTTGCTGCCCAGCTACCTCTGTTCAACAGATTTCTCAGGCAGGTGTCACCCCCGGTGCAGTGACCCCCATAAGTGCGTGGAACAGTCCTGTCTCCTGGCCTCCAGCAAGGCCTGCTCACCCGCTCTGGGCTTCCTGCTTGTCCCTCTGGGGGATGCACAACACAGAAGCTGCTTCCCCTTTGCAATGCCAGTCCACCGATATCGCTACAATTCAAAGCAAGCGAAGCCCTTTAAGGGTGGTAAAATCAGATGCTGGATATTTACAAAAATTTTTAAGTTAAAAATATTTAAAGTTTGAATACTTTCAGACTTAGTTGTATAAACACTGCAAGGATTTCTTACGTGCCTTTACCCAGGTTGTTATATAATCACAGTGTAATACTCAAAACTGGAAATTAACATAGGTAAAAACACTACTGTCTTACATTTTGCCCATTGTTCTCCAAATGCCCTTCGTTTTTGGGCCCACGAGTCAGTCCAGAATCCCATATCCCCCCATTTTTATGTTTTCTTGATCTCAATTTGGAGCAGTATCTTAACCCTTCTTTTTTTGATGTTGGTGTTTTTGAAGAATACCATCCAGTAGTTTTGAGAATGTCCTTCAACTTGGGTGAAATCCAGATTATATGCTTTTTCAAGGTCTCCACCGAAGACACACCGCGCCCCTGTGCGCAGGCTCCTCGGCCAGTTTGCCGGTTGTTGCCGATGTGGCCCATGAGCACTGGGGTAGGCGGGCCTCGCCAGGCGTCTCCACTGTGAGGTTATGATTTTCCCTCGTGTGAAGAGATACTTAAAAACTACACCCATGTACCTTTACCTGCCATGTTTGGCATCCACTGATGATTCTTGGCTGAAAAAAATGTTTTTCACTGTAGTGTTTGCCAAATAGAAAATTTCATTTTCCATCATCCCTTGCATGTTCCTTAGTTGGAATTGTTTGAAAGAAAGGAATTTTCTTTCTTTATAATTAAATTAATTACTGTATCAGTACGGACACATGGATTCTTATTTTATCTTTGTGGTATAATCAGTTAGGAGCATTCATTATTTTCTTGTGGCTGTGACCCAGACCTGGCTACTGGGAGTCCCTGCAGCTCGGCTTCTGGGTTCTTTCGACATATTTTCATTGCTTCCTTGCTCAGTGGGAAGCTTGGCTGTCACCATTCACTCTAAGCTTGCTTATTGAGGAGCACACACAAACTAGTGTCAGAATTCCTCATCCTTACCTAAATGAAAGACAAATCTACTAACTAGAGCACCCTGTTTGTGTACAATTCTCTCATCAAACTTAGAGTAAAATTTTGTTTCCCAAAGCTACTTAGGTTAGTCCCCATCTCCACCCCACTCCTTCACTGTAGTTATACTGTTACCATTAGCTTAATTTGTTTTGTTTGTATTCCATTTGGGGCTCCTTTATCCTTTTCTTGGTCTCTTTGTTTGGTTTTGGTACATAAAACATGGGGATGGTGTAAATGATAGAACTTCCCAGACACACTCAGAAGCATTCCTCTCACTCTCTTTTCCTTCTCTTCTCATCCATTCCCACTCAGAACCTAGAGATTACTAATCCCATTCATGTCTGGTTCATCACTCCTGCAATTCTTCTGATGAAAGTTAGCTTTGCCTGTTCCCTGCCAAAAGCATATTCTGTGAATCATTCCATGTGAATTCAAAGAGTGCTTCTTAGTACTTTATTTTACACCATGGTTATTGACCTCTTCTATGCATGTGGATTTAAGTTGTTTCCAATATTTTGCAATTACAAACTATGCTTCAGAAGTAATCATGAATATATGAACTTCCCTATAGCTGCAGGTGTGTCTTCAAGGTTGATTCTGAGAGGCAAGATTTGGGGTTCAAAGGTAGAGGTGCACGTAGTTTTGTTAGATGCTGCTAGATTCTCTTCCAAAAGGCAAGACTTCGTTGTACCAAACTGGAATTCCTCTCAGTCTTCTTTCCGTTAGCAATGTACGGGAGTATGTTTCCTCCCAGCCTTGCCAACAGATGGTGTTATACTTTTTACTCTCTGACAATTTCTTCCTTCTCAGGTAGGAAATGGTATCTCAGTGTACTTGAGACTGATTTTTTCTAATGACGAGTGAGGTTAAACATCTTTTCATATGTTTAAGTGCTGTTTTATATCTCTTCTGTGAATAATCTTCTTGGTTTTTTCCAGTTTTAAAAACTCCAGTAGAACGTGTCGCAGGGAATCCACCCTCAGTAAGTCCGAGTATGTGGTGCAGTGCTGGTTGCTGTTGCACACTGCTGTGCAAGCAAATCTCTGGGACCCTTTTGTCTTGCACCACTGTGACTCCGTGCCATTGAGCAGCTTCTGAAACCGCTGCTCTGCTTTTTGCTTCAGTGGCTTTGGCTATTTAAGATACCTTATTTGAGTGGACTCATGCAGTTTTTGTTCTTCCACGCCTGACTTATTTCCCTTTGCACAATGCCCTCAAAGTTCATCCATGTTGTAGCAAAGTAAGAAGAATGATCTTTTGAAAGCCTCAATTGTCTTGGTCACTTTCCTGTCACTGACAGAATAACCCAACACCCACAGCTTAAAAAGGTTTGTTCTGGCTCACGGTTTTAGCATGGTCTGCTGGCTCCCAGGCAGACACAGGGTGGCAGAGGGGCCTGGTGGAGGGAAAGCTGCTCAAACTCAGTGCATCCAGGAGCAAGAGGAGGGAGGAGCCAAGGACAAGAACACGCTGTTCCCTGTCACCTCCCACAGTGACCCACCTCCAACCACACCCCTGTCCTAACAGCACATTCAGCTGCTGAGCTCACTGACAGATGAATTCACAGACAGATGTGGCGCCGCCATAATCCAACCACCTTCCAAACACATGAGGCATTTGGGGGACATCTTTATCTCAACCCTAACAACTATGGCATCTATATCACATTTCTTCATCTCTTTGTCTATTGGTGCTCAAGTTGGTTGTTTTTGTCTGTTGGCATTTTTTTAATTTGTTTTTTTGAGACAGGGTCTCTCTATGTAGCACAGGCTGGCCTTGAACCCACTATGTGGCCCAGGCAGGTCTTGAATTTGTGGCTCTCCTCCTGTCTCAGCCTCCCAAGTTCCGAGATTACAGGCATGTGACACCACGCTTAGCTCTGCTGGCTAGTATGGATAATGCTTGCAATGAACATGGAAATGTAAGATATCTAACTGAGATTCTGAATTGAATGGTTTTGGATGAACATCCAAAAGTGTAACTGCTGGATTACGTGGTAGTACTACTTTTAATATTTTGAAAAACCTCTTGGCAGTTTTTCATTGTGTCTGCATGATTTTATATCCCACCAGCACTGCACACTGGTTCTGGTTTCTTCACATTTACTCAACACTCGTTATTTCTATTTTTAAAAAAAATGTCCACCCTAACTTGTATGAAGTTATACTTCATTGCCCTTCTTATCTGCATTTCCTTGGTGATTAGTAATGTTGGATATTTTTCCATATACCAGTTGGTTCTTTGTGTATCTTCTTTGGAGAAATATCTTTTCAAGTTAAAAAAAAAATTTAATCAGGTTAGTTTGTGTGTTTTGCTATTGCGTTGTAAAAATTCACACACACACACACACACACACACACACACACACACACACATTTTTAATTGGGAATCGAGCTAGGGACCTTGTGCTTGCCAGGTAGGTGTAGCTCCACTGAACTATATTCCCAGCCCAGGACTTCTTACATATTTTGTATACCAGCTCCTTATCAAATACAGGCTTGTGTTGTACTTGTGTGTGGAGTGCTTTCCCCAAAGCCTCCCTCCTCAGAGGTGCTGGAGGGAGGCTATTGGATTGTGGGGGTGGCAGTTGACTTACTGTTAGGAGGTGGAGGCTGGCTAGAGGCGGTCACCCGCAAGGGTGCAGCTCCCTCCCTGGACTCCCTCTCTCTCTGCTTCCTGGCCACCTTGACATGAGCAGCTGTCTTCCACCCAGGGCCTCTACAGTGCCGGTCCTGCCTTGGAGCTGGCCGAAACCTCCAGGAGCCCAAATAAACCTCTCCTCCTAAGTTGCAGATGTTGTGTTTCAGTGATAAGAAAAGAAGACAGTTTGCAAATACTTCCTTCAACTCCACAGGTTACTTTTCATTCTGGTAGTTGTTTATTTTGCAGTGCAGAAGTGTCTTAGTTTTGTGCAGTCCCCTGTGCCCATTTTTTTGCTTTTGTTGTCTCTTCTGTTGGTGTCATGTCCAAGAAATCATCACCAATACCAAGGTTATGAAGATTCCCCCATGTTTTCTTTTACAAGTTTTATGTTTAAGTTTGATTTTGAGTTAATTTTGATAGATGACACAAGGGTTTCATTCCATTCTTTGGCATATGGTTAGGTTGTTAGTTTTATGAAAATACAACTGATTTTTGTACGTTGATTTTGTATCCTGCAACTTTACTAAATTTTTTCGTTACTTCTAACAGGGTGTTTGTATGTGTGTACGTGTGTGCTTGATCTTTAGAACTTTCTCCATCAAGTTATGTCATCTATTAACAGACATCATCTTACTGCTTCTTTTATGGTTTGGATTGTTTTTCTTACCTC
This sequence comes from Chinchilla lanigera, assembly GCF_000276665.1. Classification (NCBI taxonomy): domain Eukaryota; kingdom Metazoa; phylum Chordata; class Mammalia; order Rodentia; family Chinchillidae; genus Chinchilla; species Chinchilla lanigera. Next base: position 3,733,233 of record NW_004955413.1, on the reverse strand, counting down.
ACAGCTTGAGCTAGGAGTTCCAGTACTATATTGAATATATAGAAATGGTGAGAGGGATGTCCTTGCTTTGTTCCTGATCTTTGAGGAAAAGCTTTTAGTTTTTCACCATTAATTCACCGTAGATATGCTAGTTGTGGACGTTTCACAAATAATCTTTATTTTGTTGAGGTAATTCCCTTCTCTTCTAATTTGCTGAATATTTTAATCTTGAAATGGTATTATATTTTGACAAATGCCTTTTCTATATCTATTGAGATGATCAGGTGATTTTTTTTACTCCTTGTTCCTGTTAGTATGGTGCAACACATTGAATGATTTTTGAATACTGAACAATCCTTGCATCCTAGGGATACATTCTATTTGGACATGATGTATGTGCCTTTCATGCAGGCGAATTCAGTTTGCTTGTAGTTCGCTGAGGATATCTGCATCTATTCTCATCAGGAATATTAGTCTGTAGTTTCTTTTCCATAGAACGCCTCTGTCTGACTTGGATATCAGCATAATTCTGGCTTCATAAAATAGGTTTGGAAGTATTCCCTCCTTTAATTCTTTTTTGGAAAAGTTTGAGAAGGATTGGCATGGATTCTTCAAATTTGGTAGAATTCTCCAGTGATACCATCTGGGATTTTCTTTGTTGGGAGGTTTTGATTACTAATTTAATCTTCCCACTAGTTGTAAGTCTGTTTAGGTTTTGTATTTCTTCATCATTCAGTCTTGGTAAGTTGTATGTTTCAAACATTTATTCATTTCTTTAGGTTATCCAATTTGTTGGTGTATAATTGTTCATAGTAGTCTCTTATAATTCATTTTATTTCTGTGTTATAGCTGCCTCTTTCATTTATGGTTCTATTTTTCTAAGTTTTCTCTTTTTCTCTTAGTCTGGCTAAAGGTTCATCAGTTTTGTTGAACTCTTGAAAAAGCAACTCTTACTTTGTTGAATTTTATAATTATTTTTCTACTCTATGTTTCATTTATTTCTACTCAAAAATTTATTGTTTCTTTCTTTTTACTAACTTTAGCCTTAGTTTGTTTTTCTTTTTTTAGTTTCCTAAATTGTAAATGTATATTGTTTGAGATACTTGTTCTTTTTAAATATAGGCATTTACTGGTATAGACTTTCTTCTTACTGCTTTTGTTGTATCCCATAAGTTTTGCTATGTTATGTTTTTAAATTTTCATTTATCTCAAAAACATTTCTAATTTCTCCTCTGACTCATTTGTTGTGCAAGTGTGTTGTTTAATTTCCATACATTTGTGAATTTTCTGAAATTCCTTTCTATTACTGACTTTTATTTTATTGTGGTGTGAAAAGATATTTGGTATGACTTCTGTCTTATATTTGTCGTTCTTGTCTTTTGAATTAGCATGTGATCTCCTGTAGAGAGTGTTCTCTGTGTGTTTGTTGGGTGGCGTGTTCTGTATGTGCCTATTGGATCCACTTGGTCTGTAGCAGTAGCGGTGAATCTGTGGCATGCGTGCTGCAGTGGGATGTTTATGTCACTGAAAGCTCTAGGTTTGCCACCACTGATCTATAATGCTGTTCAAGTCCTCTTTCCTTACTGATCTTCTATCCTGATGTTCTGTACATTGTTAAAAGTGAGGCACTGAAATCTCTTACTATGTTGTGGATTTCTTTCACCTTAATTCTGTCAGTGTTTGGCCGCTGTGATGTTGTGTGCATATATAATTTTTACATCTTCTTGGTGAAGTGTCGATTATATAGTCTTCTTTTCTCTTGTGATCATGAGCAACTTACAGTGTACACTTGTCTGATATAATATGGATCTCCTGCTGTCTTTTGGTTGTCATTGGCATGGAATCATCTTTTTCTATATCTTCACTTTCAGCTTATGTGTGTCTTTAAATTTAAAGTGAGCTGGAGGAGCAGCATATAGCAGGATCTTGTTCTTTAAAATTTTATTTAGTCACTCTATATCTTTTGATTGGAGAGTTTATTCCATCTCCATGTATCTCCAGTAATTACTGACAGGAAATGACTTTCCATTGCCATTTTGTTACTTTTTGCTATCCCCTGTTTTCCTGTCTTCCTCTCTTCTCTTATTGCCTTTCTAGTTCATTGACATATATATATTTTTTTCCTGTAGTGAGGTGCTTTGATTTCTTTCCCATTTTTTGGTACCAGGTCCTATAGTTAAAACAATCTGTTTTAATCTGATAAAAAGTTAACTTCAGTTGCACACAAAATTCTTTTTCATTTCTTATTCCCAACTCTGTTAGGGATGTTACAGATCACATCTTTTTTTATATTGCGTATTCATGAAATGATTTTTTTAAAGAAGGAGAGATTTATTTTAGCTCATGAACTTATTTTTGAGTTTTTAAAAATACTTTTTGAGATTTTGTGCTAGAATTCAAAGTTACAGTTTGCATTATGGTGCAAGTTACGATTGTAGGACGATTACAGTGTCGGTGCTCTGCACTTCTCTATATACTTGTATTTCTTTTTCAGTAGCCTTAGACTCATATACTTTTGTGTTGCTGCCTCGAATCTTTCATTTAAACATTCAGACCTCCATTTTGCACTTCTTATAAGGTAGGTATAGTGGGAATTAACTCCTTCAGGGTTTATCTGAGAAGCTTTTTGTTTCTCTTTCACTTTGAAAGCACAGTTTTGCCAGGTACAGTCTATATGATTGGAAGTTGTTTTCTTGTGTCACTTTCACACATCCCCGCTATTCCCCTCTGGCTTGCAAGGGTCCTGCTGAGGAATCTGCTAATAGTCCCATGCTTCCTGGCTGCACATGCTCTGCATTTGCTACTTTTGAAATTCTCTCTATTTTTGAATTTGCAATTTGATACAATGTATCATGGTGTGGACTCCTGCAGATTCATCCCAGGTGGAGCACTTTTAGGCTCCATGAAGCTGGCTATTTCCTGTTCCAGAGTTTTCCATTATTTCTTCTTTCCATTGGGTTTTAATCTTTACTTTCTACTAAAAATATTGGTGCTGTTAGCCCATAATCTGTAAGACAGATTGCAAATACCATCTCCATTTGTAGCTCTTGTCTTGGCTGTATTTTGACAATTTTTGTCATACAAGTTTTCTTTATTTTCATGTAGTCAATTTTTAATCTTTTTTTTCCTTTTACTGACCCTTGCGTTTGAGTTGTAGATAGAAAGACTTTTCCTACTGAAAAATTAAAGAGAACAGTTATAACTTCCTTTAGTACATGTGCAATTTCATCTTTACATTTAGATGTCCATTAAATTCATATATGGGATTTTATCTTTTAATAATAGCTGCCTAGTATCATTTATTGGGTTGTCAAAATTTGCCCTAATATTTTGGAAGAAACTTCATCACATATTAAATTTTCACCTTTGTATTTTTTATTTGTATTCCAAATAAAAATTTGGATTTTTTCAAATCTGATTCTGCTGGTCACTAGTTATTCATGTGTTTTGTGGTACTGGGGATTGAACTCAAGGCCTTGTGCATGCTAGGCAAGCACTCTACCACTGAACCACATCTCCAGCCCCAAGTACTGTACTATCTTTGTTACAGAGGTTTTATTTATGTTTCAATGTCTGACAGGACTAGAACCTCCACCTAGTTTTCTTCTACTCATTTGCTTGGCTATTTCTTCATGCTTTCCCCCTGCCCCTGTCATAAACTTTAGTATCAAGGTGCTGAGCTCCATGAAAAGTCTATATTTTTATTGGCGTTGACTATACTTTGATGCTAACTTTGGCAGAACGGGCAGTATTATGACACTGAATCATCCTACTCAAGGACAAATGTGTCTGATCATTTTCAGGCTGCCTCATCTGTCTTTAGGGGTGTTTTAAGGTTTCCTCACATGGATTTTGCATACGTCTTACTTGGTTTAGTTCAAGGAGTTAAACTTCTTTTTTTGTTATGATAACTGTTTTCTCATTTTCTTTGTGATAATTTAGTGGTATTTGTGTATATGAATGGTATTGATTTCTGTATCTCAATTTCATATCCTATTACCTTATTAAATTTTTAAAAATTAAATTAGTTTTATCACAGGTATTCTAAGGATTTCTAGGCATGATGTTTATAATCTGAACATATGACTGTTTTACATTTTTATTTTTTTTAAAGAGGAAAAACAATAAAAATAATGATACAAAATTTCAAAGCGAGGTAGTAGGAGAATAACAATGTTAGTATATTGCTTATTGTTATCTTGAAAGTAGTTGCTCAGATTATAAGATACAGGCATGAAAACTTTGATCAAAGGTTATAAATGCAAACCTTTCTTTCAATGATCTAGTGCAAATTAGCAGTACATCACTATCTTAAATATATATGTATATTATATTTAAATATATATCTCACTATCACTATATATCACTGTATATTAAATATTTAATATATATTAAATATATATTACTATCATATATATATATACATATATATACACACACACATTTTTCCCCTTCCTTCTTTTCTCCTTTCCCCCATCCCAATTTCTTTCCTTTTGAGCAGTTTCTTTCCCTTTCACAATGTCTATTGTACATTTTGGATCTTATTTATTCTTTCAGCTTCTTACATTAGAGAGATAATATCATGTTTACACATGCAAGACTGATTTATTTCACTTATGAGTATGGTCTCAAGTTGCATTCATTTATCTATAAAAGTCTCAAGTTTATCCTTCTTTATAGATGAGTAGTACTCCACTGTATAAAAATACCACATCTTTTTTATCCATTCCTCAGTCGATGGGCATTTGAGTTATTTCCAAGATTTAGCTATTACAAATTGTACTGCTATAAACAGGGGTGCACATTACATTTTTAATGTACTCTTGTGCCTCCAATTAATTCTTCTTGTATAACTGTATTATTTTTTTGATGCAATGTTGAGTAGTAATGGAGATTGTAAATAATGTTACCTTTTTTATCTTAGTGGAAGTGCTTCTAATATCGTCATTGAATAAGATATTAGCTTCAGGGAAAAATGCACACACACATATATGTACACACAAATGTAAATATATTACAATGTATTTTATAATATCAAGAAAGTAACCTTTCATTCTTATATTCTTGGATTTTTTTTATGAGTGGAATTTGGGTATTGGTGAAGGCTTTTCAAGCCCCTATGGAGCTATCCCTATATATTTTTTTCCTTAGATAAATTAATGTGGTGTTTTATTTGAAAGATTTTCCTAAATTGATTTCATTTGATTATGGTATATTATTTTCTTAACATGGTGTTGGATTCTCTTTGGAAATGTTTTATTTAGTGCATTGGCTTTGATATTCACAAGTGATGCTGATCTGTAGATACTGAATTATTTCTTCAAACTTAAAGTAAAATATATATAACATAAAATTTACTGTTATAACCATTTGAAGTGAACAGCCTAATGATAGTAAATAAATTCACATTGCTGTACACTTATCGCTACCACCCACTTCCAGAACTTTTTATCTTGCAAAAGCTAAATTATATCTATTAAACAGTCACTCACTTTTCCCCCTCAATCTTGTCTCTGGAAACCACTGTGATACTTTCTGCCTCTATTAATTTGACTAAATACTTTAGTATATGATTTCACTGAATATGAATATGATTTCATTTCTCTGAATGAAATTTTACAGTATTTTTAAACCCACTGTGGCTTGTTTATTTCACTTAGCATAATGTCGTCAAGATTCATCATGTTGTCATTTATGTTTGGCTGGAGTTTTGAGGGAAAGCATTTAAATCCCCTTTTAATTTTTTTGGTGTATATTCTTTGGTTATTTTTGTGGCTCCTGTGGGGATTATATTTAATGTCCTAAATTTATAACACTCTGCTTTGAATTTGTGCCAGTTTAACTTTGGTAACAAAAATATCTGCCCCTCAGTTCCATGTGCACATTCTTTCACTTACTGATGCTACAAAATTATATCTTTATTCACTATGGGCCCCCCAAAATAGACTAATAATTGTATTCTATAATGTATTAGCCTCTTAGGTCACGAGAAAACAGAAAGTTAAGTTATATATTTAAGTTCCCATAATCTTCCACACTTCTTTTGGTTCCTTTTCATATTTTCTTGTCTTTTAATTTATATTTTTATTTTGGTCAAACATTAATTTTCTTGATTGGTCTAGATCATTTAGTTCTTTGATTATCTTTAAGACAGTTGTTTAAAATCTTTGTTTAGTAAGTCTACCATCTGGTCTTTCTCAGGGATAGTTTCTGTTGATTTACTACATCATTTCTGCCAGGCAATTGTTGTCCAGGTAGAGCGAATTCTGGTGCGTCCTACTCCACTCTCTTCCCTCTGACTCCCACCTGCAGGCTTTTGTTTTGTTTTTGGTACTGTTTTTATTTAGTTTAGATGTCAGTGTTAAGCTTTGTTTCATGAAAAGATTTTAGGAGATTTCTCTCATTTTTGATACTCTGGTACAGTTTATGGAGTATTGAAACTATCAAATCTGAAATTTTGGTGATATATTCTTATACAACTATGTGGGCTTCATTTTTTGGTGGGTATAACTCTAATTCTTGCTAATTTTATCTAAGTTTTTTTCATATAAATTGATATGCTTAAACACTTTGATTTTATCTAAGGAGTTAATTTAGTAATCTCTTGTATCCATTTCATATAGATTTTCAAATTTTTTACATACAGGTCTTCAAATAGTCTTTTATAACATTTTTAAAAATGTATTTCAATGGCAAGTTTTTCCATTTCTTAAGTTATAGAGTCATGCTTTCTTTGATTAGCTCATGGTTTGTCTTTGTGAGTTTTTTGAAAAATCAGAAATTTAATTTATTAATTGCTTACTTTTTTATTCTTTTTCTAGAATCTTATTTTATTCTTTAGAGTTTCTTTAAGCTTACTCTTTGTGTGCTTTTCTACTTTGTTGAAATTGGGAATTTAAATTTTTCTTTCATTTTTATTGAAAAAAAGTGTTTAGTGTTGTGAATTTCCTGTAATCACTTTAAATTGTATCCCACTGAATCAGATATATATTTTTATTATAATTTTAGATTCTGTAATATTTGTATTTTCTCTCTTACTCAAGATTTATATAATACATATTAAAGCATCCAAATGTGAAGGCCTTCCTTTAAAAAAAACTGATTTTATCATACTGAATTCAGAGTGCTTTTGTAATAGTTCTACTTTATGGAAGTTACTGTTATTTTACTCACGATCTAATATGTGATTGGGTTTTTGAAGTTGTATTTTGTATTACCAGGGTATAGAGTTTAAGTTCTCTCTCTCCACAACTACAGCTATTTTTCTTTAGATAAATCTTCTATATTCTTGCTTATTTTTTATTCACTTTATCTGAGAGTGGTGTGTAAAATTATACTATTATTAGTTTGTCTATCTGCATCTCCCATGGTTTTTGCTTCATAAAGATATTCGCAGTGTTAGCTGATGCACAGGTATTTACAGTTGTTACATTTTCATTGTTAGTTCTAGCTTCAGAAACACTCTGGTTAGTCATGTTTGAATATCTTTTTGTTCACTAGAATTTTGCTTTGTCTGATATCCAGTCTTTATCCTCACTTGCATATTGCCTGATATCTTTTACCTTAGCCTTTCCGAATTTTAGATACAGTATGTCTCAGCATTTAGTTGACCCTTGCTTTTGAGCCAAATTGGAAAACTTGTTGTTTTAGCAGATGAGTTAAGCTTATTATTATTATTTCCATATTATGTTTGATCTTAGTGTCTTTATTTTTTGTAATTTTTGTTATATTTTATTTCATTTTTTCTACAGTGTCATGTATTATTCTTTACCTTGTAATTTTTAATTTTTTCTTTTTTTCCTTAAGATGGTTTATGTTTTTATTCTTATTGCTACCTTTGTACTTGTATCTTTTAAAGCGTCCTCAGACTCTTTTTTTCTCATTTATTAATTAGATTGTCAGTTTTGAATAACACCATCTACTACCTGTTGCCTGTACAATGACGATTATTTTACTTTTCTCATCCTTCTTCTTTGCCTTCCATTTTTGTATTTGTATAATTACCACATTTTCAAAACACATGATTTTTGTACATTGCCACTGTTCCTTTATTTTAGTTGTACATTGGTGATTATGTAAATAAAATCCTCACTTTCAATTATTTGGATAACATTTCCTGGACATCTCTTAACTGGAGGAAACTTTGCTCCTAGTAGATTTTTCAAAGGACTTATGGGCCCATAATTCCATAAATTCTTGTATTTTTAAAAATTTTTCTGCAACCTTGATGGTTGATGAGTACTTAGCTAGATATGAAATTCTTGATTTATTCTTTCACTGAATTTCTGGAAAATTCTATGCTCTTATTGCAGATCTTTGTATGTTGTTTTTGCGAATTCTGATACCAAGCTAATTGTTTTGCCCTTATGAACTATTTGATCTTTTTGCTTGGATGAATTCTTTATCTTTGCATTCTAATAGTTTTACTGTAATATGTCTCCAAGTTGAGTGTTTAGGGTTAATTTTTCCAGACATTGGTCATATGCTTCCTGATTTGGTTCTTTGGTTTACAGATCTTTTAATGGGTCATAGTTTTAAAATATTTATTTCATTGTTTTGTTTTTCTTTTTAAAAGACTCCATTTTTTACAGGACCTACATTTACTTCTGTTCTGACCATCTTACTTTTTCCTTTTAGCTCATTTTCATCCTCCTTGTTGATTTCTTGCTTTTTTCAATGCTTTTTATTACCTTTTAATTTTAATCCATTCTCCCTTGGGTTCTTACAATTTAGTCTTCATTTCTGAGTAAGTTTTATACCTTTCTTTCATTTTTTTCCCTCCTGACTTCAATCAACTATTTAAATTTATTCCTATTTTTGCCCATTTATTTTCTTAGTTTTTGAAATTCTGATTTGAGGTGGTTTTCATTTCTTAAAACATTTGAATATGTTTAAATGTTGTCTTACAATTTTCTTCTGGATCTTTATTTTTCTTTTTTGTGGAAGCTCCCTTTGCAAGGGGTGTTTACTCTCATTTTCTGATTTGTACAGTAACTTTTATAGATGTTCTCAGTTTTATTCTTTTATTTTTGTGGGATTTACAAGGTTTCTAACTCAATGATGCTCTCTCCTATCATCTTAAAAAAGTCATTTCCTTAGTAGGGTGTGTGTGCACGAGCAAGTGTGCATGCAGAATATTACATTCTCTGATTTCTTCTGTGTTTCTGGGCCCTAAATTCTCTTCTTTTTGTTTCTTCTTCGTATCATCACTCAACTACTAATCGCTTTTCCGTTCCTTTTTTTTTTTTTTTTTTGAGGTGCTAGGAGTGAACCTACAGCCTCACACATGCTGGGGTGGCAGTGGTTTACCTCTGAGTTACCCCCACCCAGCCCCTCCTTTCTTTCTGTACCCCACCCAGCAGGTACATTTTCCAGATTGTCTTATTTTGTGTATTTTAGGCATCCTGCTGTGACATCTGAGGATGCCTTAACATTTTTTTTTTCTGATTTGTTACATTTATTTTGTTCAGCATCACCTTCGTATGGTTAACTTTTAAAGTGACAGTATATTTTAGTCTAATTTTTGGGCAGAAATGGACATGAAAAGAAGGTGGGGGGTAAAATGGCTATGTACAATGAGAATTCTGCCTATCAGAAGAGACTGGGTGAGGTTATCTTTTTGTGTTTCTGGTCTTGTTTAATAAGTAGCAGTTAGTATATTTATACATGGATATTTTTACGTAACTACAAGCACTGGTTATTGAACTGTACTCTTAGGTGTTGACTACGCAGGAGAATTCTCCTGCAGAATCCATCCTGTTCATATTCTTCATCACAGTTTACTTCAGAAATACTTTGTCATCTTGGAATTTATTCACTCTTCCTGAAATATCAAGGCAGTTTTTATTCAACTATTATATTTTTAGTTCCAGAGGTTACATGTGATTTTATTTAGAAAATGCATGGTAATAATCACTGAGAGTCTGTTTTTTCTTGTTTTAATTATTCCGCCTTCCCTTTCTTTCCTCTGTTCCCCATCCCCTTCCTCATCTCTAGTGGTCTACCCTACTTTTCCGCTACCACTACTTCTTCCTGTCCTCCTTCTCTTCCTCCTTCTCCCTTCTCTTCTCCTTCTATTCCTCATGTAAGAGAAAGCATAATATTTAACTTTCTCATCTGTTTGCTTAACATAATGATCTCCAGTTCCATCTATTTTCCTGCAAATGACATGACCCTGTTCTTTTTTTTGTTTTGTTTTTCTCCGGTACCGGGAACCGAACTCACGACCTTGCACTTGCCAGGCAGGCGCTTTGCCGCTGAGCTAAATCCCCAGCCCCATGACCTTGTTCTTTATGGCTGAATAATACTGCACTGTGTATACATATCATATTTTTTATCCATTCATCTATTATTGGGCATTGAAACTGTTTCCACTCCTTATGCTGTGAATTGTGCTGCAACAAATACAGATATACAAGTATTCCTGTAGTATGCTGTCTTTAATTTCTTTTGGGAGTATACCTAGGAGTGGTATAGTTGGGTCAAATAGTATCTCTATTTTTATTCTTTTGAGGAATTTCTGTATTAATTTTTTTTTTTTTGTCTTTTCTTCTGGTACCAGGAATCGAACTCGCAACCTTGTGCCTGCCAGCCAGGTGCTTTGCCGCTGAGCTAAATCCTTAGCCCCTGTACTGATTTTTATATGGATGTACTAATTTACATTCCCATCAACAATGTAAAGTGTTCCTTTCCCCCTCTACATTCTCACCATCATTTATTGTTTTTATTTTGTTTTGTTTTGTTTTTGTATTCTTGATGATAGCCATTCTGACTGGGGTGAGTGGAAATTTTGTAGTTTTAATGTGCATTTCTTAAGTAGTTAAACTTCTTAGCTACTTTTCTCATGGCTGAGACAAAATCCCTACACCCAAAGTTAAAGGAGGAAATATTTATTGTACCTGACAATTTCTAGAGATTTCCATCCATAGTAAGTTGGCTCCAAGGCAGGGGGCCATCACAGAGGGGGAACAGTTCATGGCAGACAGTAAGCAAAAGGTAGCAAGTTACATGCAAGCAAGCAAATGACAAGCGACAAGTTCTAACCACAGCTCTTTCTACCTGCCATAGCATTCATACCCTTAATTCTAGCATTGCACCATGAATCAATTCTGGCATCACATCCTTGCTGAACGGCACAAACCCTAGATCCAGCCACCTCCAAAAAGCCCTACCTATGACCACATGAGGCTTAGAGGGGACGTCTAGATACAAGCCATACCACTAAAGATGCTGAACACGTTTTCATGTACTTTTTTTTTTTTTTTTTTTCCTCCGGTACCGGTATCCGAACTTACGACCTTGCGCTTGCCAGGCAGGAGCTTTTGTCGCTGAGCTAAATCCCCAGCCCCCCGTTTTCATGTACTTATTGGCCATTTTGGCTTCTTCTTTTGAGAAGTGTCTATTTGATTTATTTGCTCATTTGCTAATTGGTTCTTTGGTGTTCTGATTTTTGAATTTCTTATATAGTCTCGACATTAATTCTCTGTGAGACAATAGCTGGCAAAGATTTTCTTCCATTCTGTAGTCTGTCTCTTCACTTTGTTAATTGTTTCCTTTTCTGTACAGAAGTCACTTTAAAAATGTTTTTACTCTTAGATAACAGTTACCTTTTTGATTACTTCCTGTCTTCTTTTCTTCTTTTGGTCTTGTAACTCTGTGCTGTTGTTCAGGACAAAGGTGGGTAAAGAAGAAGCGATTGCTTCCCGGGAATCAGTGTATTTCTTTCTTCCTATTTTATTTGCAGTTATTTTAAAGTTTGGGAAGTCTGTATTTTCTGGTTAAGTGGAAGGCATGCTTTTTGCACCATAGTTTAATTTGTTCTTATTGTTCTGGGTTGTGTTTGGAGGATGTGTGGAGAAATGTCGACCTAAACAGTTTTCTTGTTCTCGGCTCTTGATCTTTCTTTTTCCTTCTAGTGTTGGGGATCAAACCCAGAGGTTCAAGCGTGCTAGGCAAGAGGTAGACTGAGCTACATCTCCAGCTCCTGGATTTTTTTAAAAAAATATTTGAATAGTCTATCAGTTCTCTTCAGTGTCTGGTATCTGTAACATTTTGATATCCTGCCAGAAGTTTTGATATAATATTCTGTCACAGATATTTCTATTGTCATTTAGAAAGATAATGAGTAGGAAGATGTTGAAGATGTTGAAGTATTTATGAGTTGCATGCTTTACTCTGTGATAATATTTTCTTATATGATTCTTGTGTAAAAATTTTAAAATTGGTTCAGTTGATTTTTTTCCATATTTTGAACATGGGAATGTGTTAATATATACACAGCTCATTAAAATTGAATAATAACTTGAGTGTAATATGATGGTTTACTGGGGGGTAACCTGGTGTTATAGACATGAAGGAAACTCAGGTTCTAATACATTTGAAACATAGAAATTTTATTACTATGAATTATTAAATGTCCTTTGTGGCTTTGGTTTATTCTTAAGACTTATAGATCTATTTATTAAATGTACACATGCATGTAATACATAGTAAGCAGGTGTTTACTCTTTAAAACAACTAATTATCACAATAGTCCCAAAAGGTAGCTATTGTGATCCCACTCTGCAGAAGAGCCATGAGAAGGTCCTCAAAGCTTAGTAATTTATCCAAGGTCAACAGAATTCAAATCTGAGCTTCTGTGGCTCTGAAGTGTACATTTCATGCTCACAGTTGACCTTATGGTGGGCGGAACTGTTTTCATTAGCTTGCTCGGTGTGAGCTAAAATCATTTCTTTGGCTTGCCGTTGATCACATTCTCATGGGAGTTGGGGCTGATTCATCGACTGACTTGAAAATATTAATAGCTGAAGCATTGAGGATTGTGTTAGTCACATGTCTCTAACAAAATACCTGAGATAATCAGCTTAAAAAGAGGATTTTGGCTCACAGATTTCACTCCATAGTTGATTGGTCCTGTTGCTTTTGGGCCTGTGGCAAAACAGAATATCATGGCTGAAGTGCATGGCAGAAGGGGCTGTTTGCTTCATGGCCAGTATCTCAATATCCCCTCAAGGCCGCGCCCTGAGTGATCTATTTCCTCTCATTAGGCTCCACCTTTGAAACTGTCCACCACCTCTCAATAGCAACATAGACCTGGGTCCGAGCTTTCAATATGGCCTTTGGGAGACACTTATCCCAGCCATAGATGCAGTCATGTGCAGCACAGATGTCAGCAGGCCAGTCCTGTCACTTAGAAATTACCAAACTCCTCAAGAAACTGGGGGCTTTGGAATGGAGGAACTTCTGGGGAGGCCACTCAACCTGTGTTCTCACAGGGCTGTGCTGCCTTCACAGTCACCATGTAGGTGGAGATGCCCTGGGCCTGGCTATGAGGGGAGGGAGGACATTAGCGTGGCCTCTCTGCCCCACTGAGTCTGCTGCTTGGTTCTTGGGCTTGTGTCTTCCTTCCACTGTAGATGTCATTGTGGTTTGTCTGGAATGCTCATCTCCAACTTCACAGAGGTCCAAGACTAGCTTTCAAATTATTGGTGGTAGTGGTGCCTTCAAAGTGGGAAATTTTTCCTAATCATCTTATGTAGCTACAAAATGATTATTATTCAGAAGTGGCGCTTTCAGAGGAACCTTAAGAATTTGCTGATTGTGTGAATGAATGAGAGTCCAATGAGGGAGCTCTGAGGCCCAACCATTTGTTTTGGCACAGGAAGTATTTCTCTTGTGCAATCTTGTAAGAGATTAAGTCAACACAGCCTCTTGCACCATTAGTCACTTGGCTGCTGAGTGGACACATGTGTCATTAGGTGAGTTTTCTTCACAATGAGCTCATGAGTTCGTAACTTGCTTCGCCCCTCATGGTTTCCACAAACCATAACTCCCCTGGAATTTGACTTTGTTTCCTGGGCCAGAGCGTCCCTACAGAGTGGATCATTCACACTGCACATGTACATTTTTTGGAAGTGTGGTTCTATAACTTGCCACGTTTTTATGGAATATTTATCCTTCTCAACCTCCCTAGGAAAATATTTAATGGCCATGTGTTACTTACTTAGCCCTCTCTGCCTCACAGCCTCGGGTTCTTAATCTGTAAAAAAGGAAGAAATTAGGCACTAGGACCTCCAGGAGCCTGTGCAGGCCCAGATGTATTGGTCTGGGTACATGTTGGTCACACTGTCCCTCTGCATGTTGCAGGACGGAGTTTTGGATAATGACACATCTACCCTCTGCTGTTCCCCACCCAGGTGCATGCATGGGCAGCTCCACTCAGCACATCGTCACCTTCGATGGGAAGAACTTCAAGCTGACTGGCAGCTGTTCCTATGTCTTGTTTCAAAACAAAGAGCAAGACCTGGAGGTGATTCTACACAATGGTGCCTGCAGCCCTGAGTCAAGTCCGACCTGCATGAAGTCCATTGAAGTGAAGTATGAGGGCCTCTCAGTTGAGCTTCACAGCGATATGGAGGTGAGAAGTGCTTCTTGTCTGTCTCCTGGCAAGCCACAGAGCTTCAGGGAAGCCACGTGGAGCTGGTGGCCGCTGGTTTCAGCTGGTCTTGCTGCTAGGGACACAGCCTTCTGCCTGGGTTTTTGAGCACCACATTCTTTTGAAGGGTTTATTGCTTTTCCCTTGTCTTGGCATGATTTCCTGTTGTTCTGGGCCCAGATTTGGAAGAGCGAGTCAATTTTAGACAGCATTAAATTATGAATTTAGTGCCAGTTTCTGGCATTGGTAGAGAATTGGGGTTGGCACCAGGGCTGCTTCCTGGTAGGCATTATGAGCCCAGTGCCTAAGGCCTGTGAGCTTTCCAAAGGGAAATATTTAGGGCCTAAATCAGGGCCTTTGAAAATATTTAGGGCCTCAGCAAAATGTATGGCTCCAAAGTTTGAAAAGGAAACTGCCAAAGTGATATAAATAAATGTTTGATTAAATGTTTACAAAAGGTTACATTATGCCAACTTCTTTACTTGTTCATTTAGAAATCATAAATATTTCATTGTGTGAAAACAACTTGTAGGCTAGATTTTCTCACTTTTCAAGAATTCCTGAATATGAACAATAATTGCTGAAAAAATCATAGCTAGTCATATATTAAATGAGTAACTCATAGCCAAAATATTAAAATCAAAGTGATAAAAAACCCTTCCAAAATTTGTACAGCAAAAATTATATTCATCACAGGATGTGAATACATTTAAATATGCTCGATACCATACATGGTGGGGCCTTCAAAGAAAGAGTTTCTAGGCGGACACACATGCAAACAAAAAGAACTAAAGGAGTCTTGTTAGATGCTCCTGGGGACTCTTCCCTGATGAGCTGGCAGAATGGCACCTTTCCCAGTCTGTTTGGAAGGGGTCACCCTTCCCTTCGAGTCACATGGATTCTGGGTGCCCCGTAACCCCTGGGCTATCAGGCTGCAGGTGCAGCCTTACAGTCTTCTACCAATCTTTTCTCCTGTCAAGCTCTGTGAAGCACCTTTATTTTTAGAAGGGTTGCTGACAAGCATCAGGGTTTGTGGGCAAGACTGCGGTTGAGTCTGATGAATTTGTAGACACCCAGAACTTCAGGAAGAAGCTGAGAGTGAAGTTCCAGGCTCTTCATTTCTATGACTGACTGCTTTTTCTTCTTTGGACAGGTGGCTGTGAATGGGAGGCTGGTCCCTGTCCCATACATAGGCAGGAACATGGAAGTCATTGTCTACGGTGCCATCATGTATGAGGTCAGGTTCAACCATCTTGGCCACATCTTCACATTCACGCCACAAAACAATGAGTTTCAACTGCAGCTCAGCCCCAAGACCTTTGGTTCAAAGACATATGGTCTCTGTGGTAAGAACACACTCTGCACTCTGCCCATCCCCCTTGTAAATCTTGCTGTGGAGTTTCAAGGGTCATGAGTGGTGTATCTCTGCATCTAGTAGGAAGGTACAGATCTGGGTGGGCATGAAGAGCAACCATGTCTTGGCATCAGTGGGTCAGGGCCCAAGCTGCCAGCTGAGCATTTCTTTGTGTCTCCAGGGATCTGTGATGAGAATGGGGCCAATGACTTCGTGCTGAGGAATGGCTCGTTCACCCTGGACTGGAAAACGCTCATCCAGGAATGGACTGTGCAGCAGCCGGGGCACACGTGCCAGCCTGTCCCTGAGGAGCTGTGTCCTGTCTCTGGCAGCTCCCAATGCCATGTGCTCCACTCGGCAGTGTTTTCTGAGTGCCACAAGGTCCTTTCCCCGGACACATTTTATACCATCTGCCAGCAGGATGGTTGTCGCCAGGAGCGAGTGTGTGAGGTGATTGCCTCCTACGCCCACCTCTGTCGGACCAATGGTGTTTGTGTTGACTGGAGGACAGCTGAGTTCTGTGGTGAGTCCCCAGATATGTCCTAAAGTCCTGCACATCAACTAGCTGTGGGCTTACCCAACCTCATACTTTTTTATTTTTTATTTTTATTTTTGGTTTTTCTCCGGTACCGGGAACTGAACTCACGACCTTGCGCTTGCCAGGCAGGCACTTTGCCGCTGAGCTAAATCCCCAGCCCCCAACCTCATACTTTTTACCTGCTTAATGAAGATTAAAATCTCTGTATTTCCTGTAACATACAATTCCTGTTAGGCCCAAATAAGATGGTAGATATATGAATACTTTGAATATATTTCTATGTCAATCAAGGCATGACCTATTTCTGTACAGATGTAAATGTAATGTGTTAGGCATATGGGCATCAGCAGAGTACTGCGTAACCAGTCCCATTGAATTTGCAATTCTGCCAAGCTGTAGTGAAAGCTCACAGAGTAGGCTGTGCCTGAGCAGGATTTTGAAGCATGAGTGGAATTTTGCCATTAGATTACTAAGAATCTATTTGTATTTGTCACTTTCCCATTGCTGAGAGAAAATATCCAGCACCCACTATTTGAAGGAGAGGTTTACGGGCTCATGGTTTCAGTGGGTTTAGTCCACAGCTGGCTGCCTCCAAGGCAAAAATAGCATGGTGGAAGGGCCTGGAGGAAAAAGGCTGCTCAATCCATGGTAGTCAGGAAGTAAAACTAGAAGTGGGGAGCTGGGAACAATACACCCTTATGCTTCACCTGCAGTGCCTCACTTCTTTTGACCCACCTCCTAATAGCACATTCAGCTATGAACTCACCAGTGGATTAATTCACTGATGAGCACAGCACCCCCAAGATCCAGTCACCTTCCAAATCTCCACCTCTGTTCACATGAGAGTTTTGGGGGACATTTTAGATCTAAACCATTACTCTGCTCAATTATAAATACCACAGGATTGCTAGTGTGGATATTGATCCCTTAAAGTAAGCTTTTTTACTTAGAGATGACATTTATTTATTATTTAAAATGTGGACAATATCAAACTGAATCACACTTGGTTCCTGCCTTCCAAGGAACCTGGAATGACAAGACCTTGAGCAGCTTCACTCTACAGTGAATAATTGCTGACTTTTTTTGTGGTCCTGGGGATTGAACCCAGGGCCTTCACACTGAGCTTCATTCCCAGGCCACCCAGCCTTTTAAAATTTTTAAATAAAAGTTTGTATTTTGAGACAGGGTCTTGTTAAAAAGCTCAGAGTGGGCTCACACTTGTGATCCTCCTGCCTCACCTTCCTAAAGCGGGTGGATTACAGGTGTGTGCCACCGTGCCCAGTTAACTACTGACTTTTTTGAGGGCCATCAGTATGTACAAGTATGCTGGAGCCATTATCACAGAGTTTTATCAGCTGTAACTTAAGACTGCAGGACTCGGGCATCCTATTTTGAACTCAGTTGGCTGAAACTGGCTGCTCTCTTGGTCCTTCTGCCCCTCAGTTTCTGCACTGTAGAATAATAGCATTGGACTAAATGCCTCTGGGCTCCGTTGAGCTCTGCTTCTGTGAGTCCATGTAGATGCTGCTGCCTCCTTTCAACCTACCTGAAGATCAAGGGGCAAATGTCAGTTTCTGAATTACGGACAGTACTTTCTCTGCCCCTTGGTTTCTTTGTGTACGTTCCGGCTATTTACTGTGCAAACAGAGAAACCCCCCTATGCGTCAATTCCTTGGAAACTTTCTTTATCCCAGGAGCATATGAGGCATTTGCCAAACAGGGTCCAAATGGGAGAAGTGAATCCCTTTGTAGCTACTCTCCCGAGGCAAGTCTTCCTTGCTGTGGATTCTTAAACAGTCCATTTTAAGATGACTTTAAAAACATCAAATACATCTGTGTTCCAAAGAAAGGAATGCAACAGCCTGATAAGGACACACAGGGTCACATAACTGGTGATGACTACACTTCTCTGTTGGGCGCCTGACCAGAGGGAGGTGGGGTTAGCTGATTCTGGCCTCACTTGGCTGTAGTCTTTTCCCTCATGGTTTAAAGTAGATCTCTAGATATCAAATGCACATGCCAACCAGCAGCAGTTGGGGAAGGAGGAAAAGAGACAAAGGACTTGTCTTTTATAAGATCCACGGAGGCTGTCAAAGGATGTTATACTTCCTCTCCCAGTTCATTGGCCAGAACTTTGTTATGTGCCCATGCTTAGTTGCAAAAGGGGTTGGAAAATGTGGCCTTTACTCTGGCAGTTGTGTGCCCTTGAGGGTTCTACTTCTGTGGAAGGTGGAGAGAATGGCATTGGAAAGCTGGTCTTCTCTGCTGTAGCAAATCTGTCCGATGATCCAACATCTTGTGTCAGCTGTGCTTCCATTTTCCTCTGGCTGCCACTGAGAGAGAGCCTCTCCTCTGTCTGCAGCGATGTCATGCCCGACATCCCTGGTGTATAACCACTGTGAGCGCGGCTGTCCCCAGCAGTGTGACGGCAACACAACCTCCTGCGGGGAGCATCCCTCTGAAGGTTGCTTCTGCCCTCCACACCGTGTCCTGTTGGAGGGCAGCTGTGTCCCAGTGGAGGCCTGCACGGAGTGCGTTGGAGAGGATGGAGCCCGGCACCAGGTAGGAGCCCGGCCTCTCATGGCACACATGATGGCTTCCTCCGGTGGCCTCTCCCAACTCCTCCTGCAGGGTTGACACTTCAGGAGGCCACTGGAGGCAGGAAGTGGGATTGTATGCTGGCTTTGGATTCTGTAGATCTTGGGTGAGATCCTGGGTCTGTCACATGTTAGCTGTGAGATCAAACACCAAGATGTTATGGTCGCATTATTACTATTATTTTTATTATCATATATATGTGCATAGAATGATACAGGTAGAAAAGGGAAATAATGTGTTATATGGTGGTCCCTGCTAGTATTCAGATATATTGTGCATCGTGATTATGCTAGCCACTATATATTCATCTTCTCCCTGTTTTTCAAAGGTGTCTTTTGCGGGTTCTAACAGTTACTTGTGGCAAAGCAAATTTAAAGAGCACTAGCTAAACATACTTACGCAAGTTGCCTTATTGCACTATATTTTAGTACTTTCACTGCACTCATGCATACCTCAAAGATTTAAGAAGAGTGCTGCTTCTGCAACCTGTTTGACCTAAAGA
This sequence comes from Chinchilla lanigera, assembly GCF_000276665.1. Lineage (NCBI taxonomy): Eukaryota > Metazoa > Chordata > Mammalia > Rodentia > Chinchillidae > Chinchilla > Chinchilla lanigera. The sequence continues at coordinate 3,713,828 of NW_004955413.1, read as the reverse complement.
GCTCAGTAATCTTAGTAAGACATGAAGAGCTTAGTAATCTGCGCATGGACAGCTTGTAAGCGATGGAGCTGGAAGTTGGACTGAGAATTTGAAGTTCTCTGATCCCAAAGATCTTGCTCTTTCTAGTGTACACGTTGCCCTTTGCTACATCTCTTTCAGGTGGATTTGCTTGGGCTTCATTGGGACATCGGTACTTTCAGCATTTTCATAGTTAATGAGTGCATTTTGAAGGGGTATTTACCAAACTCCCACACCATGGCCTAAATGGCAGCCTTCTGTCTCCTACGGCGGTGCCGTGCACACTGCAGCATCCAGGGCCTTGTATTTCTCTGTGCGAATGAATGTGCACGATGGTCCTGTGCTTCATCCTGCCAGCGATAGTACTAAGCATGGCCGATGTAGGAGCCTATTTGGCTCTAGGAAAGAGGAATGTTTGATGACTGTGGGCTGCACTCAGAACCTAGCATTTCCAGTGTAACCACAAGAGACCTTTATCACTTCGAGGACCAGGCCAGATGCCTTCTTTCTTTGTTTCTTTCTTTCTTTCTGTATGTATCTATCTATCTACCTATCTATCTATTTTTTTTGAGACAGAATCTCACTATGCATTTCAGGCTGGCCTTGAGCTCACTTTGTAGCCCAGGCTGGTCTCTAACTTGCAATGATCCTCCTGCCTCAGTCTCCCAAGTGTTGGGATTACAGGAATGCGCCACCACGCCTGACTACTCTTGCATTTAATTACAAGTAGGAGAACTTGTGGTAAAGCTAGCTAATCAATCTGGAGAATGATGAAAATGATGACTTCAGTTACTACCTTGTGCTGTCCCTGACAGTGTAAGCCAGGAAATGGGTCATTTTATCCACGCCTCCCCCGTGCTCTATGTATCACACATCCCAAGAGGACAAGACTGAGGAGCAGATGGCATGAAGTGATAAGGCTGGCATTCAGCACCAGGTCACCCCAGAGTGTCCTGGCCCTGCTAGGGACCTCAGTGGAGCCATGATCTAGACTCCGAGCAAGCTAGATGTTTTTGCAAGCGCAATCATCTGTTGGATGGGTTGTGTCTGCTGCACTTTAGCTGTTGGGAATCATCCTGGCGGACCCCATTTGCTCTCACTGTAGAATAGATGAGCCGGAGGGGAAGGCCAGTCATACTCTACTGCTATATTTCAAGTTGCCAAATTAAATAATTGCCTGTACTATAATATTCCCCAAATGAGTAGATGGAACCTTGCTTTCCTCTCCCTCATTTGTATCGCTCCTGGGCTCCCCGCAGGGCTCAAATGATGTGTAGCATTTACATGTGGTGCTGGCACCCAGGGGTAATTCCAGGCGGATTTTGCTGTTGCTGCTGAAGAGCTTGCTTTCAGAACAAGGCAGAAATGGTCTCTGCCCTGTTTCCTGGCACTGAGTGAGGAGCTGCGAGCTTGTGTGGAAAGTGCGTGTGTCTCGAAGAGTGTGAGATGTCTGCAGTGTCCAGAAAGCAGGAAGCCTGTGGATTTTATCTCAGTGTCCTGGTGTCTCCAGGGCCCTCCCCACTCCTCTGTGACTCTGTTTCTCCTTTTCACTGTTCTCCTCACCTTCAGCCCACACGTTAGAGTAGGCAGTGGAGTCGTGTGAGGAATCCATCCAAGAAGGGCAGTGCTTTGGATGCTGAAACACTCTTACAAATGTATTTTAAAAATCAAGTAACATGAAATTAATCAAAAACTTTGTAGCGAGCACAGCCAGTTTAGTTATTCAGAAAGCACAGTTTGAGTGGGTGAAAACAAATATCTTATCCAGCCACCTGCAATTGCAGCCTCTCCTTTCAAAGCAGAGAGAGAACAAAAATCTAATATAAAGAACATTTCCATTCAATGCATTTTTTAAACTGGAAAATAAAGCCCAGAAAGATCTTCCTTCAGGGAAATAAGCTCGGGTATAAATCTATTGTCGTTCTTTTGGAGGGGCAAAATATTTACCAGTTTCCATAGCTCTTGTTTACTTCCCAGAATGCACACAGACGACGTGAGCGTTCCGAGCTGGCTCAGGAGGGACCCAGAGCCGCACAGGTTGTCCTCTCTCAGCGGAGGGGCTGCTGGCGATGGGACCTGTGCTGCGGGCTGCACCCGAGGCCGAGGGCTGGACCTTTCCCTCGGCTCCTCTGTCCCCGCCGCACGCTGGCCGCCTCGGCGCTGACGTTTCCTTTGCATCTTCCACCTAATCCTCTGCCGGGAGGTGGGTGATGTCTGATGATTTTCTCCCTTGGCCTCTGAAGATGTCAGTTTTCCTCTCCCCTCTTCTCCGCAGGTCTTTCTTTTGGGACTGGTATTTAATCTTGAACTCCAGCAGGCTCCCGCATCTGTTCTCTGCGCCTCCACCGGGAACCTGGTGGGAGACAGGACCGTCTGCCGCAGCCCTGGCTCGGTGCAGCAGCGCCCTCTGCTGGCCGCTTCGCCGCATAGTCCTTGGCTTTCCAGAGGCTATTGGTTCCGTGCCTTGCCTTGGGTGGGCTTCACCAAGGCTTCCTGGGAACAAGGAAATTCCTGGAGAATGAGGTGGGAGAAGGGCTGATTTGGTCATCTGTTGTGAAACTGCACGCTCTCAAAATCCCTGGAAAGTTAAAATTTTCTTTTGTGGTGCTGGGGATTGAACTCAGGGCAGGTGCTGCAACCGCAGCCATAAAAGTTATTTATTCCTGAATTGAGATGCCCAAGGTCCATATTAATGAGAGAGAGGAAAAGAAAACCGAGACGTGCAACGCAGAACTCTTCTCATCGCACCACTTTAGCCGTTCTCACTTCCTGCTTCGACTGCTCGGCTCGCCCCAGGCGCGGGGCAGATGCTGCCCCCTTTGTGGATTTCCGCTCCTAGCTCTCCCTCTGCGTCCTGCCTGCGGTCACGGCCTGTCCTTACTCCCTGCGCCCTCGGGGGCAAGCCCTGCAGCAGGTTCTCAGCGCCGCGCCTGCCCGCAGGGAGCGGACTCCTGCGGTGGACGGCAGGGTCCACCCTCGCCGCCCCACTTGCCCGGGTTCTTCTCCGGTGCCCTTGGGGCGTATCCTCTCTTCCTCTTTCCCAGCACCTTCGTGAGATGGGGCGTGCCCAGACCTTGCGAGCTCTTTTACACCTCTGCAGCTTTTCTTTTCCGTTTGAAACACAGCCGTATTGAGGTGTAATGCCCGTGTAACACATGTTTAACACGTACAGTTGGATGAATTTTGACATATGTATACGCCCATAAAGCTGCCATTGTGATCAAGGTGATGAATTTATACCACTCCCAAAGGCTTACCAAACCCAGGTAACTGTAAGCCTACTTCCTGTCATTCTAGATTCATTTGCATTTCATGGAATTTTATATAAATAATCAGGCAGTACGTATTCCTTCTTTGCCAGGCGTCCTTCACTTAGTGTAATGTCTTTTGAGATTCCCCTGTGGAGTGTGGCTTGTGTTCCTTTTCATTTCTGTGTAGTATTCCATGGTATGCATGTATTGGTTTGTTTCATTTAGCTTTTGGGGATGAGTCTTATTTCTTTAACTGGACCATCAGCTGTTGGTGGCTGGGACACTGTTCATCGGCCATGCTTAGTACTATCGCTGGCAGGGTGAAGCACAGGATCGTCGTGCACATTCATTCGCGCAGAGAAATACAAGGCCCTGGATGCTGCAGTGTGCGCGGCACCGCCGTAGGAGACAGAAGGCTGCCATTTAGGCCATGGTGTGGGAGTTTGGTAAATACCCCTTCAAAATGCACTCATTAACTATGAAAATGCTGAAAGTACCGATTCCCAATGAATCTAGTGTACACGTTGCTCTTTGCTACGTCTCTTTTGGGTGGATTTGCTTGGGATTCATTGGGATTACAGGCATGTGCCACCACGCTCGGCCCAATCCACTGTCTTAATTAAATGCATTCCAGGCAAAGGTGCAGTTTCCCACAGGCTACATTCCAGGTTGTCCTTGGCCTGGGAAATCTAGGAGCCGCTGAGGACTCTTGTCGGATTATTAATCCATTTCTGTCCAGGGTGAACAGGTCCCGAGAATGAAGCACCACGGATGAATAGAAAAGTAAGAGGAAAAAGAAATACAAGAGAGACAAAATTCTGGGATCGGGGGCTAGCAGCCTCTAGGACTGAAGCCCTGATTACTCCTTTCAGTAACTATTCAGAAAGAACAAAAGAAACAGCAGTGCAAATGGGGGGATCTCAGCTGATTTAGCAAGGACAATAATTAAGACAATCAGTCATCATGCTGTCATTCTTTCAGGCATATCTCAGCGAAGCATTTAGTGTTGACCCTGGGGCTTTCAAAGCTTTTGCTAGACTTCCTCCAGAACCCAACAATCAAGGCTTGGTCAGGCCTGAGGCAAGACACTGAAAGAGTAACTAAAGAATGTCCTTCTCCACAGACTCTCTTCTTGCTTTGCTTGGTTTCAGCGCCACCATCCGAGCAGGCTGTAGGAAGTTCTGTTCTTTCTTTTTCCCTTCAATATCTAATTCCATTTATGGGAGCTCATCTTAAACACTCAAGCTACTCCAGAAGCCATCATTTCACCAGTGAAAAGCAGTGTCACACACTGGCTGTGCTAATTGCACAACCTCAAGTGTGAATAAGGCGAAGTTGCAGTCACTAGTGTGGCAGCCGCCAGACACATGCGGCACTTTCTTTTTTCATTAGTGTGTGTTTGCAGCACACAGTGTCACATTCGTCGTGGGGCCGGGGACGTGGACGGGGACGTGGACGTGGACGTGGACGTGGATGTGGACAGAGCACATCTTCACTCTTTTTCTGGCCTTGATGTTAGTTACTTTCTCATTGCTGAGACAGAATACCAGACACCCAAAGTTAGAAGTTCACAGTTTGAAGAGGTTTTAGTCCATAATCGGCTGGCTCCAAGGCAGGGCGGCATCGAAGAGGAGAAAGTTCATGATGGGCAGAAGGTAGCAAAGCAACAAGGGCGACCACAGCTCTTTCTGTCCCTTACACCTTATCCAGGGTACTCAGGGTGGGTGGCACTCACACCCTTAATCCTAGTGCCCTTGAGCCTAGCACTGTACCGTGAATCAATTCCAATGTCACACACTCTAGATCCAGCCACCTCTGAGAAAGCCCCACCTGTGACTGCATGAGGCTTTAGGGGGACATCTGGACACTAGTCATAATAGTTCCCTTCTCCATCCCCTCCCTCCAAACTTTCTTCTCCTCCCCTTTAACAAAAGCTCTATTTCCATGTTTTCTTTCAATTCTTTTTTTCCTTTAACCCCCCTTTTTTTTTCCTCCCCCATATGTTATTCCCCTTCCCATTTGAACAAATTCTTCCTACTTTCTAATATCTATCTTCTGTTTTGTTTCTTGTTTATATTTGTGGTTCTCACACAAGAGAAACAATGTGATATTTAAACTTGTGTGTCTGAGTTATTTTACTTAGGATTATGGTCTTGAGGTATATCCATTTATCTGAACATGTCTCAAGTTTATCCTTCTTTATGGCAGAGTAGTATTTCATTGTATATAAATACAACATTTTCTTCATCCATTTATCTATTCATGGGCATATGGGCTGTTTCCAAGATTTAGGTATTATAAATTGTGCTGCTATAAACATGAGTATGCATGTATTCCTATGGCATGATTAATTTAACTCTTTCAGGAATGTACCTACAAGGGGAATATCTGAGTCAAATAAATCCTCTAGTTTTAGTTTTTTGAGGAATCTCCATACTGATTTCCATAGTGGTTGTACAAATTGCTGCTCCCACCAACAAAGGAGAAGGGTTCCTTTTTCCCTACAACCTTGCTAGCATTTGTTATTCATTGATTGAACGTGGGTGAACATGGGTGCACATATATTGCTGTGATATGATGTTTTTAATTCTTCTGGGAAAATACCCATAAGGAGAGTTGCTGGGTTAAATGGGCCCTCTAATCCTACTTTTTGGAGGAATCTCCAGACTGATTTCCAAAATGGCTGTACCAGTCTACATTGCCACCAACAGTGGAGAAGAGTTCCTTTTTTCCCCACAGTCCCTCCAGCATTTGTTGTTGGGTGATTTCTTGATGATAGCCATTCTTACTGCAGTGAGATAAAATCTCAGTGTTGTTTTAATTTGCATCTCTTGAATGACCAATGATGTTAAACATTTTTTCATGTATTTATTTGCCATATGTATTTCTCATCTGAGAAGTATGTATTCATATCAAATGCCCATTTTTGGATTGGGTCTTTGTAATTGGGGGGGGGTCTGAGTTTTTTCAGTTCTTTATATGTTCTAGATATAAGTCCTTCATCTGAGGAACAGTTAGCTAAAATGTTTTCCTATTCTGTGGGTTGTCTTTTCACTCTGTTGGTGATTTCTTTTGAAGTATGAAAGATTTTTAATAGGATGAGATCCCAGTTGTTGATTCTTTGAAGTGTTTCCTGTGCAGTTTGGGTTTTGTTCATGAACTCTCTGCCTACCTCTATGTTTTCAAGATTTTGACTTATGTTCTATTCCAGTAGATTTAGTATTTCTGCTTTAATATTTAGATCTTTGATCCATTTTGACTTTAGTTTAGTGCATGGTAATAGACGTGGGTCTAGTTTTAGTCTTTGGCATGTAGAGAGCCAGTTTTTTCAGCACCATTTATTAAAGAGGCTGTCTTTCTTCCAGTGAACGTGTTTGGCCCCTCTGTCAAAGATAAGGTGACTGAGTGTGTTTGTAGTTGTGGCCACATCTTCTAATCTGTTCCGCTGGTCCTCAGGTCTATTTTTTTGCCAGTGCCATGCTGATTTTATCACAGTAGCTTTGTAGTATAAGTCAGGGATTGTGACACCTCCCAGGATTTGTTGCCCAGAATTGCCTTTGCTATTCTACATCTCTTATGGTTCCAGATGAATTTTAGGAGTATTTTCTCTACTTCTAAGAGTTATGCTAGTGGTATTTTGATTGGGATTGTATTAAATCTGTATAACAATTTTGGAAGTATGACCATTTTCACTGTTTTGGTTCTTCCTATCCATGATCAAAAGATATCTTTCCATTTTCTGATATCCTCTTCAATCTCCTTTTTCAGAGTACTGTAATTTTTAGTGTATAAATCTTTTACTTCTTTTGTTAGATTGATTCCTAAGTATTTCATTTTTTTTGGATGCTATTATGAAGGGTGTGGTTTCCCCAATTTCTCTCTCAATAAATTTGTTGTTTGTGTACAAAAATGCTATTGATTTTTGAGTATTGACTTTATATCCAGCCACGCACCGGAATTTGGTTATTAACTTTTGGAGTTTTTGGGGTCTTCTATGTGTAGGGTATCATGTCATCTGTAAATAATGATAGTTTCACTGCTTCCTCCCCTATCCTTATTCCTTTTATTTCTCTCTTCTATCTAATTGCTCTAATTAGATAGAGAACCTTGTTGGGAATTAGATAGGGAACCTTGTTGGTCTCTTGTTGTACCCCAGAGAGAAACAGCAGTGGGTATGAGGAAAATAAAGGCAAAAGACAAGAGCTGGGTGAGGTGGAGGTGACCCCTTACCTGACTGATAAGAGGACTGACTTCAACAGTAAGTAAGAACACTTATTTTATACTCTTGCAAAGTTAGTATCATGAGAGGTAATGTTGCCTAGTGACTACTAGTGACTAATGACTGTAATTATCCAGGCAGGATGTCTTTCTGAAGATTGAGGTATCTCGACTGCTTGAGGCACTCTGGCTCTGTCCTGCCCTCACACATATGACCAATTTCCAGTTCCAGTGGCTCCCAACAGCTAATGTTTCCAGAACTGCATTGAAAAGGAGTGGTGATAGCAGACATCCTTGTCTTGTTCCTGATTTTAGAGTGAAAGTTTTCAGTTTTTGTCCATTTGGTATGATGTTGGTCATTGGTTTGTTATAGATGGCTTTGATCAGATTGGGATAAAGACCATGTATTCCAATTTTCTGTAAGGTTTTTGTCATGAATGAGTGCTGGACTTTATCAAAAGCCATTTCTGCCTCTATTGAGATTATCATGTGATTTTTGTTTCTGACTCTGATATGGTGTATTACATTTACCGACTTGCATATATTGAACCATCTCTGCATTTCTGGGATAAATCCCACATGATCATGGTGTACAACCTTCTTGATGATTTGTTGAATTCTGTTTGCTAGTATCTTATTGAGGATTTTGCATTTATGCTTATTAGAGAGATTTGCCTGTAGTTCTCTATTTTGGTTGTATCCTTCTCTGGTTTTGCTAGCAGGGTAATACCTGCCTCCAGGAAAGAGTTAGGGAGTATTGCTTCCCTTTCAATTTCATTAAGGAGTTTGAAGAGTATTGGTATTAGATCTTCTCTAAATTTCTTGAAGAATTCAAGAGTGAATCCATCAGGACCTGGGCTTTTCTTTGTTGGTAAGTTTTTAATTACATTTTTAATCTCATTAACTGATATTGGGTTATTCAGAATTTTTATATCTCTTGATTCAGCTTTGGTAATATGTATGTAATAGAAATACATTATGTAATAGGATATATATGTACTACATATGTATCTAGGAATCTGTCCATTTCTTCTGTGTTTTCCATCCTATGAGAGTAAAGATATTCAAAGTAGGTATTGATGATACTCTGAATTTCTACAGGATCTGTAGTGACTTCACCATTATCAATCTTCAATGCATGAATTTGAGTCTTTTCTTTCTTTTTTTTGATAAGGTTAGCCAAGGGTTTTTCAATTTTATTTATTTTCTCAAAGAACCAACTCTTTGATTCATTAATTCTTTGTATTGTTTTCTTGGTTTCCATTATGTTAATTTCTGCTCTGATCTTTATAATTTCCTCCCTTCTGTGGGGTTTGGGTTTGTCTTACTCTTGTTTTTCTGGAAGCTTGAGGTGTAACATTAGATTGCTTATTTGTGCTTGTTCTGTTTTCCTGATAGGAGAATTTACTGCTATAAATTTCCCTCTTAGAACTGCTTTTTTTTTTGTCTTTTTTTGAGACAGGGTCTTTCTATGCAATTCAGGCAGGCCTTGAGCTCACTTTGTAGCCCAGGCTGGCCTCGAACTTGCAATGATCCTCCTGCCTTAGGCTCTCAAGTGCTGGGATTACAGGTGTGCACCACCATGCCTGGCCTAGGACTGCTTTCATTGTGTCCCATAGGTTCTGGTATATTATGCCTGCATTCTCATTTAGTTGTAGATATTGTTTAATTTCTTCCTTTATTTCATCTGTGAACCATTGGTTGTTCAGAAGAGTATTATTTAATTTCCATGTATTTATGGAGTTTTTGCGGTTTCTTTTGCAATTAATTTCTAATTTCATTGCACTATTGTCAGATATTATGCATGGGATAATTTCAGTTCCTTTGTATTTACATAAGCGTGTTCTGTGGGCTAGTATATGGTCTATTTTAGGGAAAGTTCCATGTGCAGGTGAGAATAATGTGTATTCTGATGATGTTGGATGGAACAGTCTAAAAACATCTACTAAGTCCATTTATTCACAGGTTTGGTTCAGTTCTATTATTTTGTCACTGAGTTTTTGTCTAGTTGGTCTCTTTGTGACAATGGGTTATTGAGATCTCCTGTTATAATTGTGTTATTGCTTATTTGATTTTTCATGTCTATTAATAATTGTCTTATATAGTTGGGTGCTGCTGTATTTGGTGCATATAAAGTTGTGATTGTTATATCCTCCTCTTGAAGTTTCCCCTAACAAGTATGTAGCAGCTTTCTTTGTCCCTTTTGATCATTCTTGGTTTGAAGTTGACATTGCCTGCAAAAAGAATAGATACTCCTGCTTTTTTCTGGGTTCTGGTTACAAGGAAGATTGTTTTCCATCCTTTGATTTTCAGTCTATGAATTTCTTTTTGAGTTAAATGTGTTTCTAGTATACAGCATATTGTTGGATCTTGTTTCTTGATCTACTCTGCAAGTCTGTTTCTTTTGATTGGTGAATCTAGACCATTTACATTGATGGTTATAACTGGTATGTATTATCTTATATTAGTCATAGTATTTTCCTGCTTTGGTTCCCTGCTTTTCTCCTCTGTTTAATTGCTTGCAATGTCTAGGGGTTTCTTTCTATTGTTGTTCTTGGAATTGTGGTAATTTTTATCTCTGTCTAGAATATCTTTTAGTACTCTTTGTAGCATTGATTTGGTGTTCATAAATCTCTTGAGCTGTTCTTTGTCATGAAAGTATCTTATTTCTCCATTAATTTTGAAAAATAGTTTTGCAGGGTACATCAGTCTGGATTGGAAGTTCTTTTCTTTCAGGACTTGAAATACTTCACTCTAAGCTCTTCTTGACTTGAGGGTCTGTGTTGAGAAGTCTGCCATGATTCTGATGGGCTTTCCCTTATAGGTGCTCTGTTTCTTTTCTCTAACAGCTTTTAATATTTTGTTCTTGTGCTGAATTTGATTATTATATGTCTTGGTGTAGTTTTAATTTGGGCAGGAATGTTTGGAGTTAAAAATGCTTCATATATTTGTATGTCAATTTATCCACACTTGGGAAGTTTTCTGTCATTATTTCTCTGAAGAGTTTTTTATGTCATTTGTGCTGTCTCCAGCTTTCTCATTGACCCCAATCAATGTTATGTTACTCTTTGCTGTGTCTTGTACTGTTGGATTAATTTTTCATGGTCTCTTGCTAATTTTAAGATATCTTTCTTTTCATTATCACTGTCTGTAATTCTGTCTTCAAGATGTGAAATCCTATCCTGTCCTTCATTCAACCTGTGGCATATACGTTCAACAGAGGTTTTAATCTCCTGGCTTTCTATTTGCTTCTGTTTCATGAATTCCATTTCTTTCCTATGCTGGGCATTACTTGTTTCCATCATTTTTCTAAGCTCATCTGTTCTTTTATCTGTGCCTTCTCTAATATCTTTTATTTTAAGCATCATTCATTTCTGTACCTTAGAGATTATTTTCTCTATAGCCTTTTCCACTTACTTTTTCACTTCTGTTGCTACATTTCAGAAATTTCCAGTGTTTGATTTCCAATTTCATCTGTCTCCTTGAGTTCTGGGCTTGTCCTCAGTGGGCTGGAGGCAGCAGAGCCCAAAGGAGCATTTTGCTTCTGTGTCTTGTCATTTTCTAGTTTCTCTTTTATATTTTGTTTTCTATGTTGATACTTGCCAGTTTCTTATGATATATAGCTTTATCTCTAGTATTTAGGTTTCCCTAGAGGGTGTCTGTTCTTCAGGGGTGTCTTCTAGATGTAGGTGGTTTCTTACAGCTATCGCAAGGCCCTGGCTTCCCAATTGTAAAGGATGCAAGATTACTATTTAGCTCAGCTCCTAATCCTTCGATCCTGGGATACGGTAGTAATTATGACCTCATACAGTCACAGTGTTATCATACAGGGGAGAAAAAGTGTTTATAACATGTATGACATCCTGGCTAAAGTAGTCCAATTAGTAATAACAATAAGTGCAGCTTAACTGCTGATAAACTATGGTAACCATTAACCTTTTACCTCTGACCATGGGAGTAAACTCTAAAATTATATAACAAAATCAAACATATACTGTGCACTTGTATGCGGTGATTTCCTGTGATTTGACCCTTCTGTTGGGAGCAGGGGGCTTAAGATATTTAGGGGATAGGCTAAAGTGATGAGTGAGGTCAAATATAGTAGAGTCAGGGCTGGAAATTAAAGGTTGATCACCCAAGACTGGGAAACTGGAGGACACAGGAGGGAAAGAATAAAATAGAATACAAAGGAGTAGCCAGAAAGGGCAGAGACAGTGTTTATTCACTTGAAAGTTTAAATTCAAGAAGTAGTTGAGGAGAGAAAGTGAATCTATAGAAGCGAATGAAAAAAGGGTAAGAAACCTAAGCACTGAAAAAAGAAGGGAAAAAGAGAATGAAAATGAACCGAAGGAAAAAAGAAAGAAAAAGGAGATGAGAGAAAAATAGAAAAAGGTAAAATAAAACCCCAATACAAAAATAACTACCAAATATAGAAGAAAACAAGATGACATTCAATCAGACAGGAGAGGGAGATCCAATCAGACAAGGGAGAATGAAAGTAGTGAGGTACCTCTGGTGCTTACAGTTCTGTGACAGTGTCCGTATTTAATCCCAGAAAGTGTTGGGTGTGGAGCTTATCTTGCCCTCTGGATGTGGGCCTGGGACTGGACTTCTGCTGGTGGAGTTCTCTGGAATTAAACCACGGGCTCCTTGCTGCTGTGTCAGACACTTCTACACTGCTGGTCTCACCAGTTACTCTACCCTTCAAAGTCGTGTGTGTGCTTGTGTACCTGGGACCCTGCTGTTCTCCTGGGTCTCAGGTCTTGGGGTTCCTGTCAGTACTTTGCTCTCAGGCCCTACCATTCCACAGAGGGAATGGAGAGATCGCTGGGTGCAGACTCACTCTGCTTGCAGGCCCCATTGTCCCACAGAGGGCTTGAGTTTATTTTTTAATTCAGAACGGACTTGCTGTTGCTGACAGGCATGGAAGAGCTGGAGCAAGAGTCTTCCTTCATCTTCTCCCTACAGGGCCAGAAGTTACCACTCAGGCATCACTCCCTCCACAAATCTCTGCCCTCTGCGCTGCACTCAGCAGAGCCCGCAGGAGCTGAGCCTCATGGCCGTTTTAAAGTCTAGTTTGCAAAGCAGCCTGGTGATGGGCTTTCTGAGGACCCTCTGCCTCCTGGGCCACCTCCTCCATTCGTGCTTCTGCTCACCTGAGTGGTGCTGCAGGGGAGGCTCAGGACCGACTGGAGAAAGGAAATCAAGCTGGGGATGGGGCGCTGATTCGCAGGAGCCCCAGGGCTCTGTACCTCGAGTGTCCTGTGTTCTCACCAAGCCCTTTTCTCTCCCAGTTCCTGGAATCCTGGGTCCCAGACCATCAGCCCTGTCACATCTGCACATGCCTCAGCGGGCGGAGGATCAACTGCACAGCTCAGCCCTGCCCCACAGCCCGAGGTGAGCGAGCCTCTGCCAGGCGTCCCCAGCCCCGTTTCCCACATGGCAGGCTAGGTCTCCACGAGGTACAGGGAGCTGGTTTCCTTGACCAGCCTGTGGTTTCCCTCGCTGGAATCAGGGTCCCATCCTACACCTGGAGTAGACACTCTCAGATCTAGCTCTGCCCCTCTGTCCCTACCCTGCACCAGCCTCAGAGTCCCCCAGGATAAATTTGAAGGTGTCAGATAGGGCACACTAGGGAGATTCATTTTGTCCTGGTCTGAATGAGAGCATGTGAAAGCCTTTTCTGGACTGCATCGTTATTTCTCTCTCTGACTTTCGTGGCCGTGCTCCTCTTGCAGCTCCCACATGTGGCCCATGTGAAGTGGCCCGGCTCCGCCAGAGTGGAAAACAGTGCTGTCCAGAGTATGAGTGTGGTAAGTGTCCTGACCCGCCTGCTGCTCCAGGGCCCACAGCCCAGGCCAGCCCCCGGCACAGGGGGTGGGCAAGGGCTGGTAGACTTCAAACAAATCTCCACAATGTGGGGTTATCTTCTAGAAAAACTGTAGAGTATTACATGCAAAGTTTAAGAGCATCCGTAAGGTCTGAGGATAGAGCTTGGTAGTGGTGCACTGCCTGGCCTGTGTGTGGCCCTGGGTTCCATCTGTACCACCAATAAATAAGTAAGTAAGTAAGTACATAAATAATAAAAAACTAGAGGTGGTTACTGGATGCTGCAGAGGTTTATAGAAGAAAAAAGTCGACCTCAGGTGACCCATTTTCCTTTCTAATAAGATTTCAAGGATACTAGGTGTGGAGGAAGACATGCATGGGTTGCCTTGATTTCAGAGGGTTACGTGATAGGCCTGCCAACTACGAAGTGCACGGTGGGGTGACTAATGGTGCAATTCAGTGAGCTCAGAACAGACGGGATGGCGGACAGGGAATCTAGAACACGCTCATCCTTGTCCTGTTGAATGTATTCGTTAATTGTTTGGAAGAAGATACAAGGCATAGGCTTTCTGGTGATGCTGATCTTCAAGGGAGAGTCAGTAGACCAAGGGAAAGTCCAGTGATCTACAGAAGACTTCAGTAATCTGAGAAATGTACTTATGCTGATAGAATTCAACAGAAATCAACAGAACTCTCATAGAGGAGGGAGACCTGATTTGAGAACAATTTTATAAAGTAGGTCTTAGAATGTTTAGCAGTGGAGAGACCTGGAGGGGCCCTTTAACTCAAGCCCCCCGTTTTATAGATGTTATTAAATTCATGTAAAGTGTTTTATAAAATCCTCAGATTAACACAATAAAGTAGAGTTCCTGCCTTACAGAAGAAGGAGGTGTGATCTAGCTTAGCTGAGATCTGGAAGTCCCAGGAGATGATAAGAATAATCAGTATGATCTTAACATATGACATCTCTATCTATCTATCTATCTATCTATCTATCTATCTATCTATCATCTATCATCTATCTATCTATCATCTATCTATCTATCTCATCCATCCATCCATTCATCCATCCTATTACTTCCATTCCTATTCTTTCTCCTGTCTCTATTGATCACCACCATCTACCTAAAGCAGTAGACATCTACGTGAATAGGAATCAGGGTCCTTCTCAAAGGGAATGAAGAGTGACCTCCCTGAGCTCAGTGTGGTTCCTGTCTTTCCTGGCCCTCAGTGTGTGAGCCGATGAGCTGCAACCTTCCCCCAGTGCCTCCCTGTGAAGGAGGGCTCCAGCCTACCCTGACCAACCCTGGCGAGTGCAGACCCATTTTCACCTGTGGTAAGGCCTCTGTGGGGACAGGGGTGGGGGTGTCCATGCTCTTCTGGCCTAGGGAAGGTGTCTTCCTTCTTGGGGACCTAGTTGAAGATCATTTCCTTGCTCATTTCCCAGTCAGCTGAATCTGAGTTTGGGGTATATTTGGGACAGAAGGGTTAAAGTCACACTCAAGTCAAACCCTCCCTGCTGCACACAGCTGCAAGTGTTCCAGACGTGGGCACAGCTGAAAGGAGTAAGAAGCACTTGGGTTGGGGAGAGGAAAGCTCCAGACCCAGCCTGTATTAGTCAGTTGTCTATCATCAGAACAAAACACTCAACACTCACAACCTGCAAGAGGAGAGGTTTATTTTCCCTCATGGTTTCAGTGGATACAGTTCTTGGTTGAATGGCATGGTGGAAGGACATGGTAGAGAAAAATTGCTTACTTCCTGTCAGCTGGAAGAAGATAGAGGGAGAGAAAAGACTAGAGAGAGGGAGACAGGGGGAGAAGGAGAGAGGGGGAGAGGGGGAGAGTGGGAGAAGGAGACAGGGAGAGGGCGGAGGGGATGGGGAGAGGGAGGGAGGGACAAGAATGCACTCTTACAGGTCAGGCCCCCAGTGACTTGCCTGTTCTGGCCAGGCCCCACCTCCTCACAGCACATTCTGCTGTGGACCCGGCGTGAATGAATCCGCAATGAGTACATCTCCCCTGTGATCCACTCACTCAAGAGCCCCACCTATGAGCGTGAGACTTTGGGGGACATGCTGGGTCTCAACCATGACACTGCATTTACTCCTGTGCTCCCCCTGCCATCGAGGAAAAATGCGTTCCCTTAGTTTGTCTTCATCAATGGATCTTATGCCCAAACAAACCTAACAGGTTTCTTTCCTTCTTTAGGGTTATATTTTAACCACTAAATACTATACTCTTGAGCATAAGATTGAAATACAGTAAGACATGGCAAGAAATGGGATTCTGTGTTTAGCTACTGAGAGTGTGGGATCTGTATAAGTCAAGAACACTTCTTGTCCTGTTGATTTGGAATCTCACTTGCGTTCCTCAGTGCAGAACTTCAAGGGTAGGAGGGGAGCACACTGTAATAGAAGGAAGTTGGAAATAAGAGGTAAAGGACATAGGGGTGGGCTTGGCATTTATAAAATGACATTGTGAATTTGACAAGATTTCTGGCAGCCTTTTGTTCCACATCAGAGGACCAAAAACTGTAAGGTATTGTTCTCGGTCTAGAAGTGGGGACAAGACCACACCAGCTGCCAGCGTGTTAACGTGCGACATTTTCATGAGGTGTGCCCAGGCCCCTCAGGGCTTCAGCACCTTCCACGCCATGTGGCTCAGAGTCAGAGGCTGGATGCACCCTGCCTCCTCCAGGTGCCCTTGGCAGGTGACAGGCAGGGACCCCACAGCCTTCCCGGCTCCTCTGGGAGAACTAGCTTCACACTCCTCCTTTTCACGCATGTCCTTACTTCTCCGCAGACTAAACTGCTTTTTTGCTATAGATGAGTATCATCCCAGCCCTGAGCTGACAGGATGTGTGTATGTGACTTAACCTCCTGGCTCTGGGCTTCTTGAACCCCTGTGTCATAGCCAAATCCTCACAAGCCCTGGCTGAGTGCAGCGCCCAGGGTGGCAGCACCGAGGGCATCAGCCTGTGCTGCGCTCAGCCTGCAGGAGGGAGGAGTGCAGGACAGCGCCCCCGCCCACATGCCCCCCGCACCGGACACCCACCCTGCGCAAGACCCAGTGCTGTGAAGAGTACGAGTGTGCCTGCAGTTGTGTCAACTCCACGGTGAGCTGCCCGCTTGGGTACCTGGCCTCGACGGTCACCAACGACTGTGGCTGCACCACGACCACCTGCCTCCCTGACAAGGTAGGGACTGCTCAAGTCTGGCTGGATGATGGCCAGATACCTGCCTCTCTCTGAGCATCTGCACCGGCCCAGGCTCCCTGCTGCCTGACCCATGTGCTTCGTGGTTGGGGGTGGGCAGTCAGCATCCCATCTGGTCCAAGAGGAACTACAGGTGACTGAAAAGAATTTATGGTGAATGTAATCATCATGGCTGGGTGCTCAGGTTGCAATCACTGTATGTATCTATTTTATTTTTAGATTGGCTAAGGAAATAATATGATTACATAAGAATTATTTAGAGATCAGTCAGTAATTCACTCATTTGTTAATTGCTAGCAATTCATCTACCTATTCAATAATGTTTACTGAACAACTACTATGTTCTAACAGAAAGGTACTGACTGGGTTAGATGCTGTGGGAGAGATGGAAGATGTGGTCACTGCCTATGATTTTGTTAGTATATATGACACTAGCTTGTGAGCAAACTAGAGTGCAGACGACAGGCTTCTGGTGGGAGACCCACGAAGATAACCTGTCATAAAAGACTGAGTTGGTGCGCTGGAGGAGGTGACAGAGACTGGGAAGGGGCGGGGAAACATTGGTGAGTGGGTCTTGAGTTGAGGCTGAATTCCAAGCAGGATGACCTGAGCACAGTTAGAGCTTCCGGACTGAGGGCGGATGGCAGAGTAGCCACAATGCTCTTCCCTTGGAGCCCACTGGGCGGGACTCGGAACTCATTTGCTGCAGACCGGGTTCCATCCGGATGCTTTTCCAGCACACAGCTGGTGGAGAAGCGGACTCAGGATCAGGAGGCAACAGTTGCTGCCCCTGCTCACATCTCTGTTCTCTTACTCCTCTTCTGGCCTGCTTCCTTCTTGCCCTTTTTATCTATTCATTTTTTCAATGTCATTTTAATGTAGAGCAACCTCACTCCCATGTTTTGTGCTTTTGATTATTGGACAGGCTGGGTCATTTGTCCTTGAGAATATTACTGACAGATTCTTTGGCCTCTTGCTTTAAGTGTCCCCATCCCTGTCATGTGTGAGCCTCAAGGGGACACACATGTATGCCCCTGCCCAGTCCACTCCTGAGGGCTGGCTGGGGTGGCTTCCGAGTGGGAGGACATTGCTGTGTCTGAGAACGTGGGTGCAGCTTCCGTGCAATATGGGAGTTAAATGTACTGAGGCAGAAACAAACCGGGCCAAGGCAGCCAGAGTGTTGTATCCAGGCCTGTGGACTGCGATGGACTCACAAGGGGCCATCTGCAGGGTGGCCTGGGGCACAAGGAAGGGAAGAGGACAAAGACACTTCATGTGCATCCTTCCATGTAGGCAGAAGCCACAGTGGGTTTTATTATTGTCACACTCCCAGCACCAGCCAAGCTTCCACATAAACAGTAGCCTCAGTGTGAGCAGAACTCACTCATTCCTGGAAACCTCGTGTCCACAGGTGTGTGTCCACCATGGCACTGTGTACCCTGTGGGCCAGTTCTGGGAGGAAGGCTGCAATGTGTGCACTTGCACGGACACGGAGGATGCGGTGATGGGCCTGCGCGTGGTCCAGTGCTCCAGGAAGCCCTGTGAAGACAGCTGTCAGATGGTGAGCGGGGGACCGGGGGGAGGGTGCTTATGCTGGAGCCACAGGGTTGGGAAGTAGGGGAAGGGCACGCAGGAAAGGACAGGAAGTTCCTTTAGTAACGCCTGGTTCAAAGCCCTGTAGAGGGAAACAGGAAAGAGGAAGATAGGGCTGGGCAAACAACATGAAGTGTGAGAAAAGGATTACTGTGTCACACCCTGCAGTTCAAGCCTTGGCTAATGGTTATGCCTGCTGTAGGGCTGTGGGTTCCAGAGAGCAGGCAGAGTTGGTTTCAGCAGACACGGAGAGGATTAAATGTCAAGAGAAGTCCTGGCTTTTTCCTTCTCTGTTCTCCCTTTGGACCCACCTTAGCCTAGCTCTAGAAGCCTCACTTTCTCTCAATTTTCTATGACTGTCCAGTTTCAATGCGTGATAGTGTTTCTGCACAGATGAGTGAGTTTCAAAACACATTTAAAATTTGTGGCCCAGAAGGCATAATCAGTGTCCCCCAAATTCTGTTTGTAGTAGTTTGCCCTGAAGGTTCCCGATTCTCACACACTGAAGACAGCTCAGTCCCTAGAAGAAAGCAACAGTCTTCCAGGAGAATTTTGGATCAGGTTCTGCTGCTGGCTTAATGCTGATATTATTACATTTTTATCACTGTCATGGTGAAAGACGAGTCACTAGGAGAGGGAAGGATGCACACCTTGTGGTTGCTTTTGCAAATGTTGGCAGCAGAGTCCATGCTCGTGATGCTGCCTTGGAGGTGTATGGGGTGATGGCAGAAGGGAGGGAGGGGCTGGTAGGCAATTCAGGAACAGCAGAGCCATTCAGTCTATCTGCTCTTCCACCTGAGTCGCTGGTGCTGCAAGAGAGTGGAATTGCCAGGCACCCCTGGGAGGAGAGGGTGCTGTGCACTCCACATGTGCCTTCTGGGAAGACTTCCATTATCTTCCACAGGCCGTGACTTGCTGTCAAAGAAAGAGGGGTCACTGAAATAAAATTGACACACAAGGTATTTTGTATCAGGAGGGAATTTTGATTGCCAAGAATAGAACCCTCTCAAGCTAGGTGAAATAAAAAGGGGATTTAAGGAAAAGACAGAGGAATCTTGCTGAGAGAAAGAGAAGGAAATATGGCTGGGCAGCAGGGCTGTATGACCTTTCTCTCCATTTGTCCCGTGCTGGCTGCCTCTTCTCTCTCTCTATACCCTGCAGCCCCTCGATGCAGGCCAGCTTCTGCTGGGAACATGGTATGCTTTCTTGCCAACTTCATTTACACACAGCTTTACGGAATCTAGCTCCTGCTAGACGTTAGTGCTGCTTAATTGGGAAACCAGTGAAAAGAGACGGAGAAGACAGTAAGGAGAAGGACCTGAGATGTGTATTCTGATAGGACACGCAAGCACACACATAAGCTGGAGGGTTTGGAGGAGTTCGGGAAAAGAAAAAGAGACGAGAGTGTATGATGAGCCCTGGTCGTGCAGCAGAAACATGGGGCTACTGGGGCTGTGGAGGGGAATCTTCGGAAGAAGGAAATTTGGTGGCATGGCAAGGAGGAGCATCTGAGCATGAGAAGTTGATGCACTGTTTGTGATCAAGGTATCTGTTCTTGATACTGACATTGTGTCCCGGAAGACAAAAAGAACATGCACATCCAGCTCACTCAGCACTTTTAGTGAAGCTTGCAGAAGTGACACTGAAGATCTAAAGGCAACAATATTCTCTTCAGGCTTCCCAGGGGGCCTTGAGTCTTCTATGGCATTGTATGTGTTCTGCCTCAGTGTGGAGCAGAAGCTATGTAGATTGTCTCATCCTAATTTGTTGGTTCCTCCATGGTGCCTAGCACCTCACTGGTACACAATAAGTGCCTTGAATCTCAGTTGATAGAAGGCTGGGGACAGCTCACTGCGCACTGCTGTGACGTGGGTAGAGTTGTCAATAGGTCCCACAGAGACGCTGTGAACTTAAGCTAAGTCTCCAGAGGGGTTGTGCCTCCCCAGAGGGGAGGTGGTGTTGCGTGCCTCTCCTGATGTGGCTCTACCTGGGCATGTGCTTGGGGAGCCCTGTAGGCTCGGCATGCATACCACCCTAAATGGCCATGGTTATTCCTTAGCTTCTAAGGCTACAGCTGTGAGCTGAAGCCTTGGCCTGGGTTCTTTGCTCTTGGCTCCTGGGACAATCACCCTATCATTGTCTTTTGTCATTGTTGATTCTTTGTACATGGCTTTTCAGCAAAGAGTTCCCACCCAAGTTGCTAATACTTTGACCACATTGGAAGACTTCCAAGAGGCAAGATGGGCTGACACACTCCATGCTGGGAGGGTCCCTGCTGGGCTCTCTATTCCTCACTTGTCTCAGTTTTCCTTTGTAAAGAGTGCTGTACCCCTACGTTGCTAGGCAGCTGTAAAGTAACTTGTAGGGGAAGCCTGCTTCTGCAGAGGGGTGTGTTAGCTTCCTGTTGCTATGACAAAACATTCTGAGATAATAAGGTTAAAGGTAGGAAAGGTTGATTTAGGTTCACGGTTTCAGAGATTTCTGTCCATGGTCAGTTGGCCCTGCTGCTTTTGGTTCTCTGATGGGACAAGGAACATGTGGTGGAGCCAAGCAGTTCCCCTCATGGCAGCTGGGAAGCAGACAGAGAGAGACAGAGAGAGACAGAGAGAGACAGAGAGAGAGAGAGAGAGACAGAGAGAAATAGAGGGCCTGGAGTCCCCACATTACCTCCAAGGGCACAACCCCAGTGACTAACTTCCTTTCACTAGGAGCTACTTCTTAAACCTTTGCCACCTCCAGATGGAGCCACAGGCAGGGGGTCAGACCTTCCACATGTGGGCCTTGGGCATGTTTAAGATCCCACCATCGTCAGGGCTGCGCTCTGGGTACTCATCTGGTCGGGGCTCAGGCCTGTTAGAGCAGAGGTGAGGGCCCAGGCGCCATAGTCAGTGAGGAGCCCTACATTTGGCCTCAGCAGAGGTCAGGTTAGTTAGCTGCTTCATGTGAGCCTGGGATGTCTTCAGTGCTCTTATGGACCGGACCTTGGTCTCCGGGCAGAACCTGCCAGAGGCAGGCCTGGTCTCTTCCGGTGGAGGAGACACGGCTTGGTGTCTCAGTGGTGGATGCTTCCGAGCCACTTCTTGGCATGGCTCTGAGGCCAGTGCACAGCAAAGACGAGCCTGTCCAGCCCAGCTGTCTCAGCCATTCCCAGGGCTCAGTGCGCGAAGCACAGATGAGAGCACCCACGTCCTAGCTGCTCCCCTCCTTACTGTGTTTTCTTCTGTTTTCCAGGGCTTTACCTACGTCCTCCACGAAGGCGAGTGCTGTGGAAGGTGCCTGCCCTCCGCCTGTGAGCTGCGTGCTGGGTCGCCGCGGGGTGACTTAGGGTCTTTCTGGAAGAGTGTAGGTCTGGGCCTGGGGGTGGAGGAGGGGAGGAGGACAGTGATTTACCAGCTTGAAATCTGTTCTGTGCTTCAGTGTTTGCCTTGCTTTCATTTTACTCTCTGCCTTTTGCTTTCCTCACAGGGAGTTTAGTCAGGCTGTCCATATCGGGTTCCACCTGGGATCGCTCGACCCCTTAGGAACTAGTTAAGGCGGCCTCGGATTTTCCCATTTGGTGGGTTTTGTGAGACGCCCAATACCCTCCCTGAGAGGTGTGCGAACTCCAAGGGATCTGTGGTCTCCTGTTCACTCAGGAATCTGAGGTCACGCTTCCCCTGTGTGCTTGGCTTGTGGGAAGCCCTTGCCATCCTGCATGTGCTGTGTACCTGGCGCCCCTCCAAAGCTGCCCTGCCTGCAAGTACTGCTCTGCACCACGTCAGCCTGGGGCTCAGACCTTAGCACTGATGCCTATCGATGCCTCCCTGATGGTTTAGGGAGGTGGAGAAATGCATAACCTAGAGAAGCAAACAACAGTTCTGGTCCCAAAGTCCTTCGGGAATCTGGGCAGGTTCAGGTATAGCATTGGACCATGTTGCTGGCCCCGGTCGGTCTTCTCTCACCAGCCACATTCCTTTTCCTAAGGCAGCATGCCAGCTGCCTCTGCTTTGCCTGCAGGTGCTCACCTTAACTCTGGGTGCTTACAAAGCCATTTTCCTAAACACAGAGGATTCCCTCCTTGGAATTTTAGTGCCCCTGTGTCTGAATAAGAGCAGTGCTCTGATCAGAAGGATAAAGTGCAAAGTTCTGGCAGCCTCAGGGGCAGTGCTAGGACTGTCTCCTTCAGGAAGACGGAGTGTACTGTATTTGGCTTTCTAGAGAGGAAGGTGGAGGGTTAACTGGCGGCCCCATCTTCTGTCCAGGGTCCTTGCCTTTCTCTTCAGCAGAGATAACTGAATGACTCATGAGTTTTTCATATGTGTTTCCACTTTCCCTTGTGGAATCTAAGTTACCTGTTTATTTCTCTTCCTTGTGTTCCCTTTTCGTTGTTCAGCTTCCTATCCTCCCTTTGAGCCTGAGCAAAAGGCCAGGTCAGACCAGAGCCTGTTCTGTCCTGGTGAGGGTGAGTGCTGGTCTGTGGAGGCTCAGTAATCCTGCCCCGCCTGTCTCTCAGCACCCTCTGGGCTCACGCTGCCTCGCCCACATCAGTGTTCACAGAACACCAGGCCACCTGAAGTCTCCATCTTACCTGCAGGGTTTGGGTGTCAGCAGTGGCTCCGGCAATGGGAATATATCAGGGACCAGCAGGGCGATGTCCAAGGTCTTAGTAACAGATCCAATGGCCAGGGCTTAGCCAGTGCTGTGGCAGGAAAGCTTGGTCCTGGCGAGCTGGAGTGGGAGGGAAAGAGAATGGCCACAGGGGTCTTGGTGTCTTCTGCTGCTCAGCTGGAATGAGGAGAAAGTGAACAGGAAGCGAGAGAGGTAGGTCAGGGGCCAAGAAGAGCAGTGAGCAGCTGTTGATGTGTCTGGATGCTATCTGCATGCATGTCCTGGCTCTAACTCATCTTCCAAGTCCGTGGTCCCGGGCTCCTTCAGTTCTCTGCCATGCAGCCAGCCTTTGAGGACAAGATACGTACTGTAAGCCCAGATGCTCCAGTGACAGACTGGAGAGCCCCAGGAGTCTAGGAGCAATGCACCCAGGCTCTGGCTACCTCCCACCTTCCCATGCAAGTGGGCAGTAGCATAAGGTAGAAATGGCTGAGCCTACTCTGCCTCCCCTCTCTGCTAGCCCACACTGCTGCTTGAGACTCTGAGCTCAGCCTAGGGCCACTACTGGGGATGGCAGGTGCGTCCCCTGGCTTCCCTAAGGTGCACATTCAGGTGCCTGAAGAAGGTGGCACGGGGATCCATGCCTCTGAGCCAGGGTCTTGCTTAGGCTGACTTTGACCCCTACTTGCTGTGGAGCTCACTGAGAGGAGCCTGGTCATTCTCTCTATGTGTGCAACTGGGGTGCTGGGTGAACCCCCACGGCCTGTGCAGCTCCCTGAGAACAGCATGTGGCCTTGGGCTCTGGCCCCAGCTCTGTCCGCCACTTTTGTCCCTGGCGCTGTGCAGGTCGGCTCCCACTGGGCCTCTCTGGAGGACCCCTGCCTCATCAACGAATGCGTCCGAGTGAAGGAGGAGGTCTTCGTACAGCAGAGGAACGTCTCCTGCCCCCAGCTGAATATGCCTACCTGCCCCCCAGGCTTTCAGCTGAGCTGCAGGACCGTGGAGTGTTGCCCCAGCTGTCACTGTGGTGAGACCCACTGGGCTGGGCCTGGACCCACCTGTAAGCTTCTCTTTCCTCTCCTAGCTCCTGAATTCTTTGCCTCTTTGGCAACTCAAGGAAAATGGGCAGGATCAAAATCTTTCCATCTGTTCCTAATGCATGTGTGAGTAAGCAGACAAAGAGAAAAATATAACAATTTCCCTAAGGGCACCGTGGGCCCAGCTCTGGCCTGATGGTTTGATGATCTGACCACTATGTCATGCCCACTGGAGTGGTAGGCCTGAGTTCCACCCCAAGCATCTCTGGCTCTGGGGACCACCTTTTCAACCATGCTGTGTTGCTCTGCGGGGAAGGGTGTTCCAGCGGCCGCTTCCCACCCTGCTGGGAACAGTGGGAACAGCTGCTGGGAACTGTGGAAACAGCCAGCAACAGTAACAGAAACCGCCTCTCTGCTCTGAATGCTTTGTGAGTTTCCTTTGGGACTGAAAGTTCTAAGAGCAGAATTTCATTCTTTCAGAAACCCAGCCATTCCTTAAATATAAATTCAGGTAAACAAGCACCAGCCCCTGGAAAATGGGTCAGCTCTCCTGTCCCTGGCAGGGTAGCCAGCGTCAAGCCGGTCTGATTTCCTCTCCGGAGGACCCACAGCACCCAGGGGCTGGGGAGCGATAGAAGGAAGGGCTGAGTGGAGGTGGAGGAGAAGGTTCTGGGGGGCAGCCTCATGCTTGGTTTGGGGAGCTGAATCTGCACCCCCGTCTGCTTTTCTCCCCCTAGAGCCCATGGAGGCCTGTGTGGTCAACGGCACTGTCATTGGGGTGAGCTGCTGCCCTCTGCTCGGAGGGAGTGGTGGGGACAGGGGTGCTGCGGGGAGGGCAGGGAACCCAGTGGTTCTGAATCGAGCCTGAAAGGAACTGGGGAGACTCCTCCTGATGCACTTTCCATTGCCTATTGGGGTTCCGGGCATCCTGGAGCCAGGCAACAACCATTTCCCCAGCCCAGGGCCGGGCCCTGCTGTGCTGCACTCTGTACCCTGCCCTCTGCCCTGGCTGACGGTGACATGAAAGTCTTCACTCCTGCCGTGTCCGCACTCAGGGTGGGAAGGCAGGGAGAAGCCAGCAGACCAGGAGGAGCATCATAGTGATGGCTGGTGCCCCCGTGGGCGGGTGGGAGATGGCTCGGGGGAAGAAGGTCCGCGTCTAGGGATGGCAGGAGCCTGACCCAGGCCTCTGCTTGCAGCCCGGGAAGAGCATGATGATTGACGTATGCACCACCTGCCAGTGCATGGTACGGAGTGGCGCTGTCTCTGGATTCGAGCTGGAGTGCAGGAAGACCACCTGCCAGGCCTGCCCCCTGGTAAGGGATATGGGGGGGACACAAGCAGTGAGTCCTTACAGGGGTCTCTGCACACATTTTGTCTTATTTTCTAATTATGAAAACTAGTTGACAACTGTCAACAAGAGACTAAAAATCAGTCATTCAAATCTCATCTCTGGGAAATATTGCAATTTTTTCTTTTTGAGAGAGGGTCTCATAGTGAGTTCAGGCTAGCCTGGAACTCACTATATAGCCCAGACTTGCAGTGATCCTCCTGCCTCAGCTTCCCAAGTGCTGGGATTACAGGCATGCACCGCCACAATTTAGTTTTACAAATTTTAAGCATTTTCTTCCTGTGTTTTCTTAATTACAATACTTGCAAGGCTTATGATACTTTGTTTATAGTGTTTTATCTTTCAAACACATTTAAAAACATCACTATTGTTCTTTTTTAACATTAAAAATTACAATATTTATTTATTTTTTGTGTGTTTTAAAAATTTTGTTGGTTATTAGGTATACATAAGGACCACATTCATCATAGGGAATTTGCACCTGTACATGAGGTAACTTGATTCTTCTTTTTCCTGTTCCTCTCCCCTCCACCTCCTCTTCCTCCTTCTCTACACAAGCTTTGTTTCCGTTTTATCCTCCTGTTTTCTTTTTTGTCCTGTCCCTTCTTTCTGTCCCTCCCCCGCTTGCTCCCCATCACTGCTCTTCTTTGGAAACATTAGAACTTAGTGCGGTACTTACCAGACACTGGTGCTGCACAGACACTGCTGTTGAACCGGTGTCTCTTGACACGGACCCCAGCCTTCGATTACTGGATTAAGTGGTTTAAGATAGTTCCTGTTCTTTTTTTTTTTTTTCCTGAGTCATGAGGAGTTTGCTTGTTCAAATGCTCCTCCAAATGAATTCCACCATTTCTAGTTTGGTAGATGAAACTGTGTTTCATTTCTTTTTAAAGTGTGTTTTGGTTTTGTTTATTTTTTAATTTAAAAACAATTTTATTAGCATATAAAGCTGTACATATTTATAGAGTACCATGTGATGTCGCCACTTTATTCCTATTTATTTTTTTATTTGAGACAGGGTCTTGCTATGTAGTTCAGGCTGACCTCAAAGTCACAGCAATGCTCTTGCCTCAGCCTCCCGAATGCTGGGATTACAGGTGTGCGCCACGATGCCCTGAACCATTTTAATTATGATTCTAGTCCCACCTCTCTAGGATGGCACGAGCCCCTTGTGGGTAGACAGGACCTAAACATTAACTTCTCCCTCAAGCTCCGCTCCGGGTTCTGCTGTTTTAGGGAACACCCCTGTGAGATGAATTTCCTGCGAGCTGCGTGCACTGAGCACAGCGCTATAGCCCAGATGGTGTGAGGTGGGAACTTCTCTCCCCAGCTTTGTGACACACTAGGCAGGGCTTTGTTAGGATTCCCTCCTTCTCAGTACTATGGCTTGAGCCCAGGGTCTGTGCACTGAACTACTTTCCTAGTCCTTTTAAAAATGTTTTATTTGGAGACAGGGTTTGCTGAGCTGCTGAGCTGCCCAGGTTGGTCTTAGGCTTGTGCTTCTCCTTCCTCAGCCTCCCAGAGTGCTGGGATCATAGGCGTGCACCACTGTGCCCAGCTCAGAGGAGTCTTACAAGCTCAGTGGCCAGAGGGAGAAGGGACATGAGGAGAAGGTGAAGACAGAACGAGGAGCAGGGTACGGGCTAGATGGTCATGTGGGTGCTGCCTACCCTTCCGAGGACAAGGGACAAGTGTTCCACATCTGTGTTTCCTGTAGCACATGCACAGGTCACACTTGAAGTGAGACTAACCCACGTATCCACAGGAGGCACAGCTGTTTCTGATAGTATGATTCAGAAAGGTTAGAAAGGAGCGAATTAAGACATTTTCTTCTTTTTCTTTTTAAAATCTCAGTTGGTGTTTCAGGATTTGGGGGTCTGTGTGTGTGTGTGTGTGTGTGTGTGTGTGTGTGCGTATGTGTGTGTGTGTGTGTACGTGCCAAGCTACCTCCTGAATACATCTGGGCTTCCATATGGAATGAAGTAATGCTGTCTGAATTCCATGTTATCCCTTTCACCTCGGTTGTCCACTGGTCTAGGACTAAGGCAGTGACAGACACAGTGGAAGGTCCACACCCATGCCCCCCTGAGACTCAGGAGACTGTAGCCAGCTTCTTGAAGGGTGTCTGGAAGGGTGTCTGCTCCCCCTTCCCAAGTGCCCCCTGGGGTTGACAAAGTGGCACGGTCACTTCCTTTGCCTCTGGAGATACCCAGCTTTAGAATCAATCTAGATGTAGGTTTCAAAATATTTAAAAACCCACGGCCTTTTCTTGATTTGTGCATTCTTCCTATTTCCCTCCAAAATTCCGGCGTGTCCCCACCCAGCAGCGTATGTCCTTCCTCCCTCTTGAGGACCCTAGCGTAGCCTTCTCTCTGTGCAACTCTCAGGCCTTGCTGAACCCTGCCTTAGTTGGCCCGGCTCTAGCTCATCACCCTAACTGGTCTCACTGTGCCCTTCTGCCACAAAGGGCTTCAGCGAGGGCCCTGGGGAGTTGCAGCGAATTATGTCCAGATGGGTAGGTCTGCTGACCCGCCTTCCTCGCAGCACAGCGTGGAGGTGGAACTATAAGTGAACACTGGAGGAGAGTGTGAGGAGGAAGACAGGCCACCTGCCTGTGGCCACTCAGGAGGAGGAGCCCGGCCCTGAGCTGACCTCCACCATTGAATTGAATGTGGAGTAGTGGGCCTTCAGGAAGGGGAATGGCGGCCAGGTGGCAGACAGAAGCGAAGCTCAGAAAAGGGGAGTAGGGAGAGCTGAAACTGGGGGGGCCTCGAGCAGTTGCTGAGAGGTGTGGTTAGGGGCCATGTGAAGAGGGCAAGGCAGAGTTCTCAGGGCTTGATGGAGGTGTGCAGGTCGGCCTTAGCTGGCTGCTGCTCAGGAGTAATTGGCTAATTAAGTGAGCTCTGTGGCCGGCTGGGAGCTTGGCATTGTAGGTGCGAGAGGGGTGGCTCCCTCCTGAAATGAAACAATGTCTGGTAAAAGCCCAGGAGCAGGGTCCCTGTCCGAGGATGGTGGCAGGTGGCGCTCATACCCATTGTCAGCAACAGCACTCAGCCGAGTCCTCGGCCTCCCCGGCATGGCCTGGTGTGTGCGGCTGGGTGCCTGGAAGGCCGGCAGACCCAGCACAGGGTCATTTTCCTCCGCCTGCCTCTGCTGCTTCTCGCTTGCCCCAGTCCCTGCCATACCGGAAACCTGCCGTCCTCCCCTTGCATTCCACCCTCGTCCTGGCTGTCCTGTTCTTCCTTCTCCTTACCCCTCTGCCATCCTTACACTGGGCTCAGCTCTGCCCCGTGTCCCTGCTGTGTGCATTTCGCCCTCACCGCCAGCCCCTTCCCCACGGCAGCCCCTTCCTCCCTTGGCTTTTACCTCCTTGCTGCTTTTGGATGGATTCTGTCCATTTTCCTCTCCTGAGGCCTGGAGGGGAAGGCCCTTCTGAGTCTCTTCTAAAACTCGCTAAAAATGCCCAGACTCAAGCCCCCATGGAATATATAGTCAGAGGCTTCTGACTTGTGACCATTGACATTCACTCAGTGCTAACTCCAGGCCTTCTCTTTTCCCATTTGCCTCATCATGCACCTTCCAGGACTTATGCATCGCAAAAACAAGGTTTCAAACTCACCACTGGAACACTACCCGATGGCCCCCAAATTCCAGCCGCATCCTCTCCAAGAGGCATTTTGGCCCGGGCCTGGATCCCCTGCTGTGGTGTTGAGCTCCCCCTCACTGCCCCGCTTGTCACCAGCAGCCTGAGGGCACAGCAGGTCCATGGCTTGAGTTAGGAGGCGTAAATGGTTTACATTCATTTCTGAGCAGGTGCCCTGATGCCTGCGCTTCATCCTGTGACTCACCTTCTGTCTGGGAGCTAAGGCTGACCCATGAGGGCGTCTTACTAAAAAATCTTAGGACCCTTACATAGCAGTTACTGTGCATGCCAAAATTGAAGTGAGAAGGGCACCAGACACAGTTCTCACAGAAGAAAATTTATATTTTTCAATTTCAAGATTATGTTCTTCCTTTTTTTAGGAGAAGGATGAGGAACTTCAATTTTTATGAAATGATGAGACAACCATGGTAGTGGTACAATTTTTATTTCATTAAAATTGTTCAAAATACTGTTTGCAACATAAAAAGTTGGCAGCCTTACATTATATCCCACATTTGGGGCATTTTTGCAAAAGCAGTGAAATCCTGCTGCTTGGAAATAGCTACTTTTTCTAATGCAGAAATAAATGAAGGGCTGTCACCTGAAGCCATCACCACTAAGTTCCTAGATGACTTCATGGCCTCCATGAATGCAGGAGTGCCAGTCAAGTGCCAGTTGCTGGGGTCACTATTGAGAACAGTGTGGATGAGATTTGGAACTTACTGGGGTGACTGAAAAATATGGTGTGTGTTTAAATAAAAGTTCATAATAGTAAAAGATACACTGTCATTAACCCCATCAAAACACTATTCTTTTCTTTGAACAGACTTGTCCCACCCTTCGTGCCACTTTCTGAAGCAGTTCTGGAAGTCCCCTTTCATGAGTGTCTTTAGCTTCACTTGTGCTGCTGCCTCAGTGTCCTGAATCAATTCAAAATGTTTACTGTCATGGTCATTTTGACTCTAGGGCTGAGTCAGACATCCCACACACAGTGCCACATCTAATGACTAAGGTGGATGAGGAGCTGAAATGTTTGGACAGCCTCCTTTTTTTGGATGGTCCTCAGCAGTAGTGTATTTGCCATATTTTTCATCATATCTTCTACAGACGTGGAAAGGACTTGGAGAACTGCTTCAGAAAGTGTGGAGAAGATGGGATAAGTGGGTTTGAAACAAGGGCAGTATTTTGAGAGGGACTCATGACAATGTGTCTTTTAAAGTAATATGTTAAAAAAATTTAAACATTCACTGTAATTTTCAATCACTGCTCTACTTCTCATGAATAGTTTTCTGTTAAGAGTTCCAGTTACTTCCTAGCCAAACTTGCTATTGCCAAGTTTTAAAATTTTAGTCATTGTGGAATGATATCTTGGAGTGTTGTAAATCTGCATTTTTCTGTTGACTAACGATGTAGAACATTTGTACTTATTACCCACTTCCTTTGTGAAATTTTGGTTTAAGCTTTTTACCATTTTAAAGTTGGGTTGTTTCTCTTCTTATTATAGAATTGTATGATTTTTTTCTATTTTTAGATATCAGCTCTTTATAAGCTACCTATTACAATATTTTCTCTCAGTTAGTAGCTCCACTTTTATCTTTCCTTTAGCTTTTTAAAAAAAAATAAAGGAAGGCGATTTACTTGAAGGTGGGGTAAGGTGGGGAGAGATAGCTACTGTGGGTGAGTAGACAGTATTAGAAAGGGAAATACTCCTTAATCACATCTTTTGAAGATCAGAAGTTTAAATTTTGGTAAAGACCAGTTTATTAGTGTTTCCTTTTTATGGTTAGTGTTTTTTGTACCCTGTTCAAGAAATCTTTGTCTATTCTAAGGATGTATATATAGCCTTCTGTGTTTTTTTTTTTTTTTTCAGAAACTTTACAGTTTTAGTTTTTAGGTTTATGTCTACAATCCATCAGGAGTTAGTTTTTGTAATGCTGAAAAGTAGGAATTAAGGTTCATTCTCCCTCCTGTACGAATATCCAGTAATCCCCACACCACTAGTTGAAAGTTTAGCTTTTTCCCCGCTGAATTATGTTGGTATCTTTGTCAAAAATGAATTGCCTACAGTGTGGCTCTATTGCTAGACTCCCTTTTCTGACCCTTTGACTAATTTGTATTTTCTATGCTCACACCACTGTCCTGATTACTACAGCTTTGTGGTGAGTCTTGAAATTAGATGATGTGATTCTTTCCATTTTGTTGTTTTTTGAGATGGCTTGGCTATTTCATGTCATTTCCATTTCTATGTGAACTTAGAACCAGCTTATACATCTCTGTAAAATTAAAAAAATAAGTTATTTTCTGACAGTTCTGGAAGCTGGGAAGTCCAAAATTAAGGTTTCAGCAGCTATGTGTCTGGCTTGTTCTTAGGTGACACTTTCTTGTGACGACCTCACATGAGAGAAGGAAGAAGGGCAAAGGCTTTAGGGTTTTCCACTGACCACCTCTGTAAGAGCTCTAATTCATTCATGAGGACAGAGTCCTCAATACTGAACACGTTCCCAAGGGCCCACCTCTTAATACCATTATCTTGGGGTTCCAAAATACGAATTTTGTAGGGACACACATATACAAATCATAGCAGCCTTCTTGAGTTTTTCTTTGCAATAATTTAATGGTTTTTCTCTTTCCTTCTTCTCTCTCTCTCTGTGTCTCTGTCTTTCTCTCTCTCTCTCGTTTTTTGAGACAGTGTCTTGCTATGTAGTTCAGGCTGGCCTTGAACTTAATAATGTAGCCCAGATTTGCCTCAAATTCAAGGCAATCCTTTTGCCTCAGCCTCTCAGGTGGTGGGATGACAGGCATGTGCCACCACGCTTGACTGCAATTTAATGGTTTTTAGTGTAGATATAGTGCACATATTTTGTTAAATTTGTTCCCTAGGATTTTAAGCTTTTGGATGATACTATGAATAGAATTCTTAAAAATATCATGTTCATATTGTTTATTGCTTTTATAAGTTTTTGTGTAGTTGTGGTAACAGCATGTTCCTTTCTTCTCTGTCTCTGTCTCTGCCTCTCCTCTCCTCTCTCTGTCTCTCTGTCTCTGTCTCTGTCTCCCTGGCTCTGTGCAGACTCCTAAGGATTTACTATATAAATTCTTATAACACCTTTAAATAAAAAGAATTTTTACTGCTTCTTTTGCAATCTTTAACTTATTTATTTTTCATATTGGCTAATGCCTCCACTACAGTATTGAATAGGAGTGATAAGAGTGTTTTGTTTCTGATCTTAGAAGGAATTAATTCACTAAATATAATATAGTTGCATGTCTTTTATCAGATGGAAGAAGTTCCCTTTATTCTGTGTGTTTAAGAGTTTTTATCATGAACAATATTTTGAGTTTTGTCAGTTTTAATGTATGTATTAAGATGATTATATGGTTTTCCCCTTAATTCTGTTAACACATGGAATTTCACTGATTGATTTCAAATTATGAGCTAATCATTCATTCTTTCAGTATATCCCACTTGGTTATGTTATTCTTTTCTACATCTACTGCTAGTTCCATTTGCAAATATTTTGTTAGTTTTTTTATATCTATGATCAAAGGGTGATAGTTTCTAATTTTCTTCCTTTATACTGCTTTTGTTACATTTTTGGATTAGGATTATGCTGATCCAATAAAACATGATGGCTGTGCTTTCCATTTTCTGAGAGTATATAATATTGATATTTCATTGTGCTAAAACTCTTGATACACTTCACTAACAAAACCTTCCAGTCCTAAGCCTTTGCCATATGGGAACATTTTTTTTTTTTTTTTTTTTTTTGGTATAAGGAATTGAACTCAGGACATTGCTCTGGCCAGGCAGGTGTTGTGTCATTGAGCTATCTCTGCAGCCCAAGAAACATTTTATATACAAAATTTAACTTTTTAAATAGAAAAGAACTTTTCAGGTTTCTGTTTTTTCTTAAATTTGGGTAAATTAATTTTTCATGGCATTTGTTTATATCTTCTAAATTGTCAAATTTATTGTTGTAAAATTGTTCATAACATTTCTATATTGTACTTTTAACTTTTGTGAAATTTGTCAGTGAGCCTCCTCTGTTATTTCTAGTATTGATAATTTGTGTTTTCTATTTTCTTGATTAATATAATCAGAGATTTATAGTGTTTATCAATCTTTTCACAACCCAACTCTTGACTCTTGTAATATTTGTTTTAACTTTATGGATTTCAACTACTATTTTAAAATATTTCTTGTTTTCTAATGACTTTGGGTTTAATTTGCTCTTTTGATAGCTTCTTAAAGCTTAAATTTTGCTAATATAGGCATTGAAAATACAAATTTCCCTGTAATGCCTGCTTTTACTACACTCCTCAGATTTTTATTTTTTAAGTATCTCTAGTTTAAAATAGTTTATATTTTCACTTGTGACTTATTTTTAGATTCAAAGTATTTAATTTAATTTTTTTTTTTTTTTTTTGTCATTTTGAGACAGGGTCTCACTATGCAGTTCAGGCTGGCCTTGAACTCACTTTGTAGCCCTGGCTGGCCTCAAATTCACAGCAATTCTGTCTCAGCCTCCTGAGTGCTGGGATTACAGGCATGCACCATCATGTCCAACTTTTATTTAATTTTCTTTGGTTTTTTGGTACCAGGAATCAAACTCAGGTTAATTTTCAAATACAGTATTTGAGATGGATTTTCTAAATACCTGATGGTTACTAATTTCAATTAACTTTAAGGTGATCATAGAATATAATCTTTATGGTTTAACAATTTTGCTATGTTCTTACTTTGGCCCAGGACTTGGTCTATCTTGGTAAAAGTATCATGAATATTTGAGAGGAATGTGTGCTCTGCAGTGTTGAAGTATAGTAGTCTCTTATTTTAGCTAGTCATATTGATTGCTATAATTTTCCAAATCTTCTATATTAATGCTTATTTTCCCCTACTTGTTCTACAAGTTACTGAGAGAACATTAAAATCACCCGACTGCCGGGAATACAGCTCAGCGGAATCGTGCCTGCCGGGCAAGCACAAGGTCCCGAGTTTGATTCCCGGTACCAAAAAAAAAAAAAATCATCCAACTAAGACTGTGTGTATCAGCCTGTTATCTTTTTAGTTCTTTCATTTTTTGCTTTATATATTATGAAGGTCTTCTATTAGATGCATTCTTTTATCTTCTTGGTGAATATATTCATCATTATGAAATAACTTCCTTTAATTTTGGTAATATTCCTCATCTTAAAGTCTATTTTGGTATTAATATGTATATATCAGCTTTCTTTTAAAAATTAAAATAATTTAACAAGTGTGTATTAATTATATATGTTGAGCAAACCAAGGTAACTAGCATCTCTTTCTACTTGTCATTTCTTTGTTTGGAAACTTAGTGCTCTTCACTTCCAGGTCTTCATAAAATATATAATAGTTTATTGTGAGCCATCAGCATCCCACTAAGCTGAGAAACACCAGAATTTATCTTCCTATCTGATTATATTTTGGTACCTATTAGCCACTTACCTTTACCCACCTTCTCCACCAACCCTCCCCAAACTCTAGTACCATTATTCTGTATTCAAGTAGAATTTTTTAGCTTCCCCATGTAAGAGTAAACACTCAATATTTGTCATGCTGTTCCTGGCTTATTTCACTTAATATAATGACCTCAATTTTATTAATTTTGCTACAAACAATAAGATTTCATTCTTCTCTATGGGTGAATAATATTCTATTGTTTAGATTAATCAAAGTTCCATTATCCATTCATCCATTAATGAACATATAGGTGGATCCCATACCTCAGCTATTGAGAGCAGGCTCCTGTAAACATGGGAGTGAAGTTATCTCTTTGGTACACCATGGTATTTCATTTCCTTTGGATATGTACCTATGCATGGACAGCTGGATCATATGCTAGATATATTTTTAGATTTTGATAAACCTTTATATTGTTCATAGTGGTTGGACTAATTTATATTTCCACTAACAGTGTGTAAGTGTTCATTTTTTCATATCCTTGTCAGCACTTACTATAAGTATTATTTTTAGTAATAGCCATTACAACTGCTATGAGATTATATTTCATTTTAGTTTTGATTTGTTCAATTTTCTTATTCTTAGTAATTTATCTATTATAACTTTTTCCTTATTTTATTTTCAACCTGTCTACTTAAATGGAAAGTGCATTTCTTGTTAACAGTATACTAGTTGGGTTTTGCTTTTTTAAAATCCACATTGGACAATATCCATTTTCAATTCAGATATTGTTTTGTTCATTTATATGAATTATAATATGTAATTATGGATATGGTTGTGTTTAAATCCACCATATTGCTTTTCATTTTATCTTCTGTCGTCCCTATTCTTTTTTCGTTTAATTTGTTGTCCACGTTTGCTTCAGTTGAGGTTTTTGTTTTTTTAAATTATTTTTTTATTTTAAAAAAATTTTTATTTTAAAGAGAATAGAAAGTAATAAAAAATTTAGAAACTATACAGAATTTCAAAAACCAAGATGACAGAAATTCAGCAATGGTTTTTATATTGCATATTGTTGTCTTCAAATTAGTTGTTCAGAATACCAGATTTAAGCATGCAAAATTTGTCAAAAAATTTAAGCATTAATTGTTCCTTTCGATAAACCAATAGAAATCAGCAGTACAATTATTTTAGCTATCCTATGTGTGTGTGTGTGTATGTATATATATACTCTAACCTTCTTTTTTCCTTTCTTTTCTCTTTTCCCTTATCCCAGTTGTTCTTTCCTTTCGAGCAGTTTCCTTCCCTTTCACAATATCTATGGTACCTTTTGGATTTTATTTACTCTTTCAAGGAGTTTTTGTTTTTTTGTTTTCTTTTATCCCTTTTTAGCTCTATGAATCCCTTCCTAGCTCTGTTTTTTCACAAGACATTGTTAGTGGTTCCTCTAGAGATTATAGCGTGTGTCCTTGACTTCTTTTAGTCCCTGAATAGTTCAGTTTTGATGCACTTTTTTTTACTCCTAAGATTTGGCCTTTATGAAATGTCAATGGAAACCTTCAGAGTTTACCTAGCCCTCTAACTGGGTAAGGTTCAGACTCTAAACTCTGTCTCTTCTGTGGTGAATAAAACTGAGATTTCTGCATAGGTCTTTCAGCTGTCTTCTTGGAAGAGGCTTGCACAGACATATGCAATTAAGGGGTCTGCCTTAGAGATCCCATATGGACAATTGGGGGCTTCGTCTTCCTGACTTCCTCTCTAGAGATTTCCTCTTCAGTTTTCAGCAATTCTAGCAGTTATAAAGTCTTCACTAAGTCTTCAGGTGAATACAATTACACTTTTCTGCTTGAATTCCAGCCCTGAGGGCTTCTCTGAGGTAAAAATCCACTTAAACAAGACTTGTTCTTTATGGGTCTCTCTTTCAAGTATCAAAAAGCTCACAATTTGTCCCTGATTTTGCTCATTCTTCAGTGCCTTTAAGCCAATTGTTTAAATATTTTATCAATCAATAGTTTATAATTTTTCCTGTAGGAGGGTCAGTGCAATACAAGTCATTGTGTCACTACAAGAACCAGAACTCCATCCAAAGGCTTTTAAGCAGAGGAGTGACATGACTAGATATACCTTAAGAAAGTTATTCTAGCAGGTGTCCTGTGACTTACAGTAAAGGAGCAAGAGTGAAGGTGGGAAGACAAAAATAAGACGATTCCCCCAGTTCTGACTGCTTAGGCTAGAGGATGATAGAGGATACTGGTTATGACAAGCAGTGGGTGAGTTTGAAATGCATTTTGGGCAAGATTTGGTGATGACTGGGGCTGAGGAAAGAGAAAAATGGAGGCATCAAGGATGATTTCCAGATTTCCAGTTTGAGCAAGTACGTTATCTCACCACCTAGCAAGATAAGATAGAATGGAAAGGATGATATTTGGAGCAAAAATCAAGTATCACTTTATATATAAATCTCATGATAGTAATAAGATACATAATTGTTCAGCAAAGAATTGAAAGTATGAGCTTAGGGCAAGAGTATAATAGGACTGCCGCACCTTGGGCATGTCTATATACAAGGAAGGAAGAAACGCTGTCTGTGTGCTGAGCATTGACAGAAGTCAGTTGGAGGTGGGTGGTGAATTTCTGAGCTCCAGGGGCACCTCTGAGGTAGGGGAGAGGAGCGGGGAGCAAGGCAAGCTGCCTTGTAATTGGGATATGCTGGGGAAGGTTAACTGTGACTGCTGTCTGCCTTGGGTGCAGGGCTACCGAGAAGAGAAGAGCCCAGGTGAATGCTGTGGGAGGTGTCTGCCTACCGCGTGCACGATTGAGCTGAGAGGAGGACAGATCATGACGCTGAAGGTGGGAGCACACTGAGCGCCAGAGCCCCTCCCCTATTACTATCTGGTTTCCTATTTTGGGGTCTTCAAGAAAGAGAAACTTTGGGTTCCTTTCCCACTTCTTTGTAATTTTATAAAGGAAAGGTACATGACTGGCAGAAGGGACAGGACTTTCTCTTTGAATTAGTTGTTTTGTGGCCCAGCAATACGGGAGTGCAGCTGATGTACGGTCTCCTGATATGAAGTTGGTAAATCTTTAAGATTTTCTGTAGCTTGAGATTAGATGGGCATTCTGATGAAAGAGACGCTGAACCACAGAAGTCAGAATGATCTGATGGGGCTGGGAGGTGGTACTCCTGGATCATCTCTTGGTCAGTTATCAGTTATCGGCCCATTTACTAACCCTTTAAGTACTAAGTGGTCACCGTTATCTGAGGATTCTCCACATTTATGCAGCCCTGTTCATAGTAAGTCAATTGTAAAACTGGGACCCACTTCTATGTTATATTCTGAGTGTGGAAATTTTATATACATTATTTCATTCTTGTTCCAAAGTTCTCCAGATTGTTTCAGTAACTCCAAGAAGTCAAGGCCATGCTTTGGAACCTAAAACTGTCTTCGCATTCACTCTACTCACTTCTTGTCTTTTCTTTCAGCGTGATGAGACACTCCAGGATGGCTGTGATAGTCACTTCTGCAAAGTCAACGAGATGGGAGAGTACATCTGGGAGAAGAGGGTCACAGGATGTCCGCCCTTCGATCAGCACAGATGTCTGGCTGAGGGGGTGGGTGACTGAAGCCCGGACCCTATCTCAATCTGTGACTCCTGGAGTAGGGTTCTGAACAGCACAGAGTCCAGATTCTCAGTGACGTCCTAGGGTCCAAGGCAGACCTCTGGCCTCACTGAAGAGTTGATGAAATTACAAAACCAAAGACTGATGGAGAGACAAAAAATTCTGTGCAGTGTAGGATGGTTTACAAAAATGTCTCAGAGAAGGAATCTGGATCTGGGATCCTTGACTAGGGAAGTGAGAGATCAAACTGATTTCTGTTTCCCTTGGAAGGAGGATCCAGATGATTCAGTTAGAGGAGAATTCAAAATAATCACGGTGTTTCCATGGGCAGGTAGGATGCTCAGTCAGCTCACTTTTGTGATGGGAAAGCACATTTTACATCTGGAGTCTTAGGCTCACGGCTGTGAGTCCAGAGCTAGGAGTGGATCCAGAATGACTTGAAAACTATGTCCACTATGAACTCCTTGGGCCTAATCTGAGATTTTGCTGTTTTCTTAGGGGAAAATCATGAAAATTCCAGGCACCTGCTGTGACACATGTGAGTACATTAGTAAAAGTTTGTCCCTTGAAACCCATTAGACCAAGTCCAGGCACTGTTCTTTGGAGTAAGCTTTATTCCAGAAAGATATTTCTTGGTTACTGGCCAGTCATTATGTTCAACCTGGAAAGGAACTACCTCCTTCTCTGAGTGTCACTAGACTGCCTCTGCTCAAATCCTTTCTTTCTTTTTCTTTCTTT
>NW_004955413.1:3631360-3674960 GCF_000276665.1 Chinchilla lanigera | reverse complement strand
CTTTACCAGGAATTGAACTCAGGATCTCACACTTGCCAGGCAGGCACTGTGCCACTGAGCTGTATCCCCAGCCCAGAAATCTCCTTTCAAATACCTGTAATTTTTTCCCACTTTTCCTTAAGTCTTTGGTTGTTCATGGGCTTATCCTGAGGAAATATCTTCTCTCACCAACTTGAAGATAGGCACACTTGGTCCATGACCTTAGCAGAGTGGATACTGACTATGCATCTTCCACTGCATGTGGCCCTACCTTGGAGACTCTTGGAGAGAAAGAGTTTAGCCAGTGGGCTGATGGTAGCCCAAGTTTATTATCTCCTTTCTTCATTCTTGGTCCCTTGACCTTGCAGGTGTCACAATGATTGGCTGTAATCGGTCGCAGCAGTGGTTTTGGAGCTACACATCAGAGAGTATTCTTCCCACACATTCTTGTGTTCATAAGCAACTTAGGGTTACTTACCTGGAGTATTTTTTTTCTGTTTTTAGTTTATTTTAGTTTGGATTCATGGGCCCACACCCATTTTCAGAGAGAGAAAAGAAGAGTGTAAACATGAATACTTTCTGTATTCATCCATTCCTTCTTTTCTTGATGGCTTGCTCTGGCAGTTCCTGTAATTGGTGTAGCCACATTGCAGACTGGGAAATAACATTCTGAAAACATTTCTTTCTATAATTCTCCTATGCGTGGCTTAAGAATGGGGAATCAGGAAACCATCAGAAAAGATGAACTCTCTAGGCACTGTACATGGAATTTGGGTAAGAGACTGTTATCTACAATGCCAGCCACAAGGGGCCTTTGTCGGGTAGTGTGTTCAGGAGGCTTTGAGACCTTCTGTAAGAAAAACAAACTAGGCTCAGGGGTTTACATATACAGCAAAAGAATATCACGTGTTGGTCTAAATATGTTTTCCTTACTTATCCTCTTGAGGTTGCTGGCAGACTTTCCCTTTAAATGAAATTATTTGGAAGTGTGGAGGCGGGCTAATTTGTGGTTAGGGTTGATTTAGACCTGGAGCCATTCCACAATGGAAAACTCCCATGTTCAGCTGGGGATGGATGGTGAATTGGCATTCCTGAGCCAAGCAGAACCTTGGGTCTGAATGCCGCTACCTGAATGTATGAAAACCCGTGTTGGCAATGTGAAGGTAGTAATACCCCAAAGATAGAACTCTGCCTGTGAAGGCTCCTAGGATTTCTTGGCCTCACAGAGGCAGTGGCCTTTGCCTTTCCTTTTACTCAGAGACTGAGATTGATTTAAGATCAGCTCATCAATTAATGTCATTCTGGTTATTGGCTATTTCCATTGACTTCTGCAGGTAGTTCTAAGATAAGGGGTGCATCTGTTATGTTCCAGCCACTATGTTTTCTGGAGTATACAATGCATAAAAATAAGTTGCACCCATCTACACCAAAGCACAGTGCATCTCAGCTCCTTCTCCAATTAAATTTATACCACTAAGTGAGTTAAACCAAGCAATAACTAGATTTCTGAGTTTGAAGGGCCAGGAGGAGCTGAGGTAAACCAGGACAGCTTCATTCCCCTCCCACAGCTGGCTTTGGTTATTTGTTGGCTGTGAGATGCACCTACTTCCAGCTCAGTGGGGAAACTGGGGCTGAAGATAGCTATAGAGAACCCCAGCCTCTTCCCATGTTCTGTCTTTTCCTTGTCCTGCAGGTGAGGTTCCCGACTGCAAAGACATCACTGCTAGGCTGCAGTATGTTAAAGTGGGCGACTGTACATCCCAAGAGAAAGTGGACATTCACTACTGCGAGGTAAGGCTCTGTGGCTTCCCCTGGGCCTGAGTGGGAAGGCTGAGTCTTCTGGGTTGCACATGACACTTCAATAACATCCGAGAATGATCTGGAGAATTCACAAGGAGGGGAGGGAAGCATTGTTAAAAATAAATGTTTTACTAAGAAGGAGCTAGGAGCTTTTAACCCCTGAGGAAAGACCAAATAAGTGCTTCCAAGAGAACAGAGAATCATTTGTGGAAGATGGGGCTACATTTCCTAAAGATGGGGCTACATCTCCCACATAGGGAGCAGGTGCAGCTAGAGGGATTTGGGTTGGAAGGATACGGGCTTTCCCATAGGAACTGCCAGGCTATCCTAGCTGTCTCTGGGACCTGGCAGGGAGAATGTGGGTGCACCAGAGTCCTGCCACCCAGCTCCTCCAACCTGGCTGTCCTGTCTCTCTTCTCTGCACTGCAGGGCAAATGCACCAGCAAAGCTGTGTACTCCATTGAGACTGAGGATGTGCAGGACCAGTGCTCCTGCTGCTCGCCTGCGCTGACGGAACCCATGTGGGTGCCCCTGCACTGTGCCAATGGCTCGGTGGTGCACCACCAAGTCCTCAATGCCAGGCAGTGCCGGTGCAGCCCCCGGAAGTGTGGCAAGTGAGGCCTGGCCCACCCGACTGCTGCTTGATCCTCATATACCCTGCTCCTATGCCCTCCCATACCCACAATAAAGGCCAATGTCTCATGCTGCAAAAGGCTCGTGGTGTCTTGAGGCTGGTGGCAGCTGCTGTAGGATGGAGCTGAGTTCTTAGACTGGTTCCGAGGGAGAAGGCACCAGCATCACCTATAAACACTAGAGGATCCACCCTCAACCCCCCTGCCCTCCACTGTGCAGTTGGGAGATGGAGCCTAGGGAAGGAAGAGTAAGGGAGGCAGGTCATGGTGCGGCATAGGAAGGGGCAGGGTTGAGAGAGAGGAAGACAGTGTGGGGGAGGGGAAGCCACAGGGTGGGGGAGGGCATGGAAGGGGACAGACTGGGGTGGAAAGGACAGTAAGTGAGGAGCACAGAGAGGGCACAGATGGGAAGGAGGATATGGGAGAGGCCTCGATGGGGAGCAAAGGGCAGAATGTGGAGTTGGGGGCTGGGGATTTAGCTCAGCAGCATGGTGCCTGCCTGGCAAGTGCAAGGTCGTGAGTTCGATTCCCGGTACCTGAGAAAAACAAAACGAAAAGAAAAAAAAAAGAATGTGGAGTTGAGGCACAGTGTGGAGGATGGGGTGGGCCTCTTTAGAAGCTCACCTTGGTGGCCTGCAGTGATAGAACTGGCAGAGTCCCACTGGAGGAGCTTCTGTGGACAGCGGAGGGGAGGGCCCTCCAGCCAGGCACCTGCCCCACAGGTGATGCTGTGGAGAAGGTGCTGTATGGGTCTGATAGGGTTCCTGCTGCCTTGGTGGCCCTGTGGAAGGGAGAGGTGTGAGGGCAGAGGGCACCTGGAGGCGGGGATGGCAGCTGCAGGAGCCGGCTGGCTCCACACGAGACCAGGCTCAACTGCTCACCTCAGAAAGCCCTTTAATGCCTCAGACTCTGTTACCTCATCTGGAAAACTGGAATGGTTGTTTGACTCATGGTTGCTGAATACAAATAAAGTCTGCCTAAAATTGTACCTGAAAGTCCTTCGGTAACTGAAAATTGTTCTAATGTAAGAAATGACAAGAATAAAAAAGGAGAAAGCAAGTCTGAAAGGCAGGCATATGTGACTTTAAGGTCAGTGGCCAAGGATTAGGTATTTCCTCCATTCTGAAGGCTGAAAATGCTGGCTTTTGGGGAAGGGGCTTGACACCAAATTCGTTGGGGCTTTATGTGAGATACCAAGGCCCTGCCTGCTCGAGAGATCCTTAAGTGGGGAGAGGGGTAGATAACACAGTCTCCTTGTTCCTCAACCACCAACTGGTACTGTCAGACTTAGCTAAAGGTGGTCCTTCCTGAAAATATATGAAAAAGTTTACATCTCCTCCATGTCTTGTTGGGGAGAGAACCCTGAGAGAGCCAAGGGGACATCCTGGATGTACTGTAGCACTTCAATGAATTATTTTCATTCCAAATCTTTTTAACATAGGAGAGACCCAACTCCCTGAAAGTACTGAGGAAGAGCTGGAAAGGATTTAGACATCCACCCGCAGCTCCTCTGCCACCCTGCTCAGCTAATGAAAGGACTTCACAGACCTCAGGTGCTTTGCCAGAGACCATACAGCTGCAGGGTGGCAGGGCCAGCTTCAGAATTCAGGTGTCTTGATATCTAAGCAAGAATTCCTAGGTCACCCTGCCAGAGCCACATGATCCCCGTTACTTACAGACTCCTTGCTATCATGGGAGCCCTTAGAGGGAGTGGCTTCATCTTTGATACTTTAGTCTTATCTGTAAAATGGGCACACTAGTAAAAAGTGTGACAACCTTTGAATTATTGAGTAGTTATATAAAATTTCTGTGTCATGTGACAAAGGTTGTCATAACTACTGAATAATTCAAAAGTTGTTCAATTATTCATTCAATAATTCAAAGGTTAGCTTCATTTTTGATACTTTAGTCTTATCTGTAAAATGGGTACACTGTAATAAATAGCGCAGTTATGGTCAGGATCAAAGTAACTCATGTAGGGAAAGTGTTGAGCAGGGAGCCTGGAGATGAAATCCTGCATTAAAGGGCGTCCATCCCACACCCTTCCCAACTTTGAGGTCTCTCTAGTGCAAACCAGATCCAGAGACAGGGAATTAACTGTCACTCTCTTGAGTGATCATCTGACACTCTACCTGGGGGCAGGGTGTTATCAGAGGCTGTAGCCACAGAGAAACTCAATGGGGTGGCTGCTTCTCCATCACAGGTTGTCGCTTTCTCAAAGGCTTTGATGGTCTGAAGTTCTCCTTGATATGCCATTTCTCTATTAAGGTAAAAGTTCATCCAGGAAAACTGCGTATTTTGATTAGAAACAAAATGGGTGGGGAGCTAGTGCAGTAGGAGGAACAGGTGGAGGTAGTGTGTGTGTGTGTGTGTGTAAGTGTTTTCCTTTACTTACTGGTATTCTGAGAGTAGGGTCTGCCCCTGGGTTCATGGACCCTCTATTATGCTCACCCTTAACCTAGATGAGACAGAGTTCCCAAAAGTGAGTGCTTTGGGGGAGTCTTGAGGAAAAGGTCTGCGCTGACTAGCAGAGAGAGGACATGGAATGGGTGAAGGAACGATAGTGGGAAATTTCCTGGTCTGTTTGGGACTGAGAAGGCAGAGGAAGGATCCGTGGGAGTAAACAAAGACAAAAGCCTTGTTAAGGAGAGAAGCCGAATAGCAATGTGTTGTGTGGTGAGCACAAGTGCTGGGCCCATCTGCTTGCTTGGGGACTTGGGACACCCCTTAGAGGGAGTGGCTTCATCTTT
This sequence comes from Chinchilla lanigera, assembly GCF_000276665.1. Classification (NCBI taxonomy): domain Eukaryota; kingdom Metazoa; phylum Chordata; class Mammalia; order Rodentia; family Chinchillidae; genus Chinchilla; species Chinchilla lanigera. The sequence goes on along the minus strand of NW_004955413.1, from coordinate 3,669,799 downwards.
GATACTTGAGTCTTATCTGTAAAATGGGCACACTGTAGTAAATAGCACAGTTATGGTCAGGATCAAAGTAACTCATGTAGGGAGAGTGTTGAGCAGGGAGCCTGGAGATGAAATCTTGCATTAAACACCGGCCGTTATGACTTGGAGTGGGAGGAATAAAGCCCTGGGTCGGGACAGAACATGCTCTGGCTGCCTGGGTACTGCCCTGGGCGCATTCTGTGCTGTTTCGCTTACTCTGCTTTACTGCCTCTGCCTCCCTGGGTATGGAATGGGCAGCAGCCATCACCAGCCCGTTTTACATATACTACCTGACAGCACATGCTACCTTTTTCACCTCCTGGGCCATGGTGTTAATGAACGTGTTTTGCTCCTGAGCCTCTTGCAGATTCCATGATCTGGATCGGTCTTTTGGGCATCTGCTCTTCCATCCTCTGCCGGTGGCGGGGTCCCTCAGCCATCAAAGGAAGATGATGCTCCTCTTGTCCTCTAGGGAAGGAAGGGACTTCTGTAATCTCCTATCAGCTCCCTTAGCCCATTCTAACTGTCAAGAGAAATTTACAAAACCCACCCTGTCTCCTGCTTCTTGCACTCAGCCTTCCTGCCCTGCGTGTGGCTACTACATCTATTCCTTGGCTCCTGCTCCTGGCTTTGATCTGGAAGGGTCCTGACGGCCGGGGAGAGTAAAAGTGTGACCGGACCCTTGTCTAGGGCACAGCCCTGGCCCTCTCCTGGAGCTATTTTTTGGACCCTGGGTGACTCTTTGGGGCCACAGGAAGGAGGCTTTGTTGGCAGGATTGGAAACTAATCAGCCAGACAGTTCATGAGATAATCCGGCTGAATGTTCACAGGGGAACCAGGTTGCAAGGCTCCTGCAGGAGTGGAAGAGAGGCGCGCAGGCAACCTTCCTCACCGCGTAGCTCCCAGCTGCACTGAGCACGCCGGGCTCGCTGAGCGCACAGCACCACGCTGCCTGCTTCACGCGGGTTTCCAGCGCTGTGCACCCGGGGCGCAGCCGACAGTGAGGGCTCTGGGGCAGCTGCGTCGCCTTGCCGGGGAGGGAGGGCGGAGGAGGAGGCGGCGGGCGAGGGGCGGGCACCTCCAGACCGAGTTGAGCCCTGGGATGGAATTAGCCGCTCGGCAGGATAAGCCAGTTCAGAAGCCAGAACGGTTGGTCGGGTGCCGCCCGGGGTTTGTGCCCCATGAACCCACACCATGGCCACCCCCGGGCTATGCGGTAAGTTTCCCCTGCCGGAACCTGGTCCTGAGCATCCATTGAGTTGTAGGAGCCGCACCTGTCCTTAGGCACTGGTGACCCCAAGTGAACCTGGGCAAGATGAACAAGAGGCTGCACAAGCCTGGGACCGTTGTTGTTTTATTATTAATAATCAAGGAGAGGAGCAGCAGAGAACTGGTGTAGCAGCTTCTCAGTGATTGGTTACTGATTCCCGCCTCAGTTATTTTGCCTCTTCCTGTGACAAGGCTTTGGGCTGAACAGTAGTATTGGAGGATAAGTACACAGCCAACCAGAGCTAATTCAGTAGCCGTCTGCTGAGGACAGCATCCCTGGAATGACCTCATGGTTTCAGAAAGGCTCTCCCCGCCCCTACTCAGTCCTCCTTAAGGAGGGCTCTGACATCAGCGTTTTACCTGGGGCACAGGAAACAGGTGTGCCTTTGCCAGGGAGTGTGTCTTAGTAGTAAAGCAAATGGAAGTGGAGACTGGGGGAGAGAAATGTTACTCTACTGCACCTCCCAAACGGTGCTGAGTGAACAGCTGCACTTGGGCAGAGTTGGTCCCATTTGTAATAGGGCTCTGTTGGGTAGTTCTGGAGGGGGCGGGAACTGGGAGGTGCCTACTTCTTGGCTTGGACAAAGAGCAGAAGGGAGTGGAAGGTAGGTGTCAGTCACAGTCCCGATGCTTTGTGAGCAGCTTTGGTGCTCCCAGGGCCATGTGGTCCCTGGCCCAGGGCAGGAGGTTCCAGGGAGCTGGGTCAACTCTCAGCCCAAAGGCAAATGGCAGAGGCAGAGGGTCTCAGACAAGGTGGGGCTCTTTCCCCAAGCTCTGTAATACTCTTGGGGAACTATGGGCCTGTTAAGGTCCTTTGCAGCCACAGCTGCTGCCGCCTGAGTCGTTCCTGTGTGGCCTGGGTCCATCTGGTTGTCTCGATTGTAGAGCGTGTGTCAGGGTGGGTTCCAGGTAGGTTCTAGTCTACTTTCTATGTGTGCCTTTTTTCTATCTTCCATTGCTGCATAAAGTTACAGGGCATTTGGGTCTAAAGTTGAACATGTCTATTTGTTTAAAAATGAAGATCTGATCTTCTGGAAATCTATCCGTCCTGTGGCCAAGAAGCCTGACCATCCCTTGGCATGACTGTCCCAGGGCACACGGGAAGTGGACCGCTAGAGATGGGGCTCCTGCTTCTGGCCCAGAATAGAATCAATCTCACCTTATGATCAGATTGCTAGGGAAGTCCTGTCTAAGGAGGGCAGTTTGAACACATATTGTACACGCTACAGCAGCCCGTATGCTGAAGTTGAGCAGAGTGTCTGGAGAACGATGCAGCAGAGGAAGCAACAGTGGAGGATCCTACAGGATGCAAGCGCTTGGGCTGTCCAAGGAGGGGTCGAGTGATCAGGAGGGAGAGTGGTAAGAGTGAGTCAGACCATGCTTGGTTTTGTGGCTCAGGCCTCATGTTCTTGGTATTCAAAGAGGAAAGGAAGAGGATTCTTGATCAAGGGTCTACTCTATACCAGGCACTGGTAGCTGCTTTGCCTCACAGTGACTTTTGGAGTCAGAATTAAGCACATTTCATAAATGAGAAACCAGTCCAAGAGGCTAAGAAATATGCCTGTTATTATATAATAACCACTGAATTGTTACTGAAGGATGAAGCTGGAATGCAAACATAGGTATGACCCCAGACCTCAGTTTTTCCCCATCAATTCACCTTGTTGCTTTTGCTCTATTTATAAGTCATTAGCAGGAAGTGTAGATGTCAGTAATTGAGAGTGGGGCATGTGGGTGGACCTGGGGCCTTATGGGTGATATTAAATTTTCAAGGCTATTAGTTAAACGCCGTAGTCACATTCCAGGTCAGCCAGTGCCTTCACACTATATCCAACCTGTAATCATCCTGTCTGTTTACTGAGTGGGATTAAACCAAGCAGGCTTGGGAACATATTGTTACATCACAAAACTTACACTAACAATAGTTACTGAAATTGAGCAGAAACTTATTTATAAGCTTCTGACAGCCAGCTCAGAAGAGAAGTACTAAGTTGCATGGTCACTGTCTAGTTTTTGAAGGGAGACTAATTAATCAATGTAAACTTTAAGAAAGACACTCTAATGATATTTAATTGATGTTGCTCAATATAGTGAGGTGTGTAGGGTTTATTAATAGGATTTTAAAGAGTTTTATCTATAGGTATTTATTATTTTTTTCTAACTTTAAAAAGAGATATTTCTGTTTTATCTTTTTTGGTTCATCCTACCCTGTTACGTTTTTTTTAAAATGCTCTTTGCAAATCATTAGATTCATACCATAACGAATTAACAGGAAAAGAAGTGGTCATGACACATAGAAAATGCCATTCACTGTCTATCTAGACCAACATCTCTCAGTTTTCTTGTCATGAAACTTCCATCAGGAACTGCCCATTCAAGTTTTCATCTGCTGCCATTTCCCTGCAGCCTGAACAATAGCCTTTAGAATTTCCTTAGGTGCAGTTCTGCGGGTGAGAGATTCTGCCAACTTGTGTTTTAATGAAATATGTCTTCATTTCACCTTTTTTTTCTGGTGCCAACAGGGATTGAAACTAGGACCTTGTGTACATTAGGCAAGTGCTCTACTACTGAGTTACATTCCCAGCCCTCCTTTTCAAAATTTTATTTCATTCATTCATTTTTTTTGTGATGCTGAGAATTGAAGTTAGGGCCTTCACAGTGGGCTATAACTAGCACTTTTTAAAAGTTATTTTTTTCTTTGCTGCTGTTGTTGGTTTTTCTTTAATTTTAGAGAGCAGTTCTTTCTACGTTGCCCAGTTTAGGCTTAAATTTGTGATCCTCCTGCTTCAGCCTCTTGAGGAGCTAGGATTACAGGTGTGTGCCACTACCCCTGGCTCACCATCATTTTTGAAGATATTTTCCTTGGATATACATTAATAAGCCAGAAATGGTTTTTGTTTTTCTTTTGGCACTCTAGGAATCACTCTGCTGATTGCCATGCTTTGATGAGAAGTTAGCCTGAATTTGTATTTTAATCTTATTCACTATTTTATTCATGTGTGATCTCTTTTAACCTGGTGCACTTCAAGCTTTAATTTTAGTTTTTTTTTTTTTTTTTCTGGTACCAGGAATCGAACTCATGACCTTGCACTTGCCAGGCAGGCACTGTGCCGCTGAGCTAAATCTCCAGCCCAAAGCTTTAATTTTCATTTTGGCTTTCAGGGGTTTGACTGTGCTGTATCCAGGTGTGATTTTTCTTTCTTCCTTTAATTTAAGTTTGAAATTTGTGAATATGGAAGTTACTGTACTTTATCAAGCTTTGTATGAAGTAGCATGTCATTGTGGTTTTACACGAACCCTGGATCAAGAGAAATCTATCAATGGAGAAAAAGGAAAGGCTATCATGCCTGGCAACCCGTGAGCAGGCATGGTTCCCTGGTTGTAGATGTGGGATGTACCTCAACCTGGGATAGGACTTTCCACCAGCAAAATTTCCATTTGTTTTCCCAACTTCTAAAACGTACCTTACAGCCTTGATCATAGTACCAGCTTAAGAATCAGAGGAAGTAGGTTCTGCATAATCCAAGTAAATTCAAATGCTATATGCTACAAAATGTATTTGACTTATGTGTAAAAGATTTGATAGAGTTTATAAGTGAGCTAGAAGCACGTCTACCTGCCATAACAAACAGGAAGGCAGACATCACCCTCTAAATTAACCTTTTAGATGTGTGCTATTTTAGGAGGAGCCACAAGAAACTTCTAAACCTGCTGGCCACTTATGGTCTCAAAGCTCACCATTTGTATCAGTCAACATTTTGTTGCTATAACAAAATACCAACAACAACCAATTTATAAAAAGAAAAGCTTTATTTTGGCTCCCAGTTTTGGAGGTCCCAGCCTGTGACTAGTTGGCCCCATTGTTTTGGGAGTGAGGCAGCTCATGTGGAAGCAAGTGAGCCGCCCAGCAAATTTCTTTATCAACCCAAGATTATTACGGAAGTGAGCAGTATAATGTTGTGCTCCTTATTTTTTAGTCTATTGGTTGTATCAGGAGGATGTACATTACTCTAGCTTCTATAGTATCTTTTACTAGTAATGTGGATAATGTGGATAATGATAAATTATGGATAATGATAATGTGGATAATGATAAATGACTCGTAACATCCAAGTCAAATGATGATACTTCAAAGTCTTGCTGAACAGAACCTTCCCCAAGTTTTTCTCAGCATGAGAAATTTAATAACCCCTTTATACTTTTGAACACTGCAGCTAGGGAGAGATGCTTAAAGACAGGGACTGGATGTCACTTGTCTTTGATCCTTACTACTTACTGGCACATAGGAGGTATCCAATGATGGACAGATGAAAACTTGAAAAGGTGAAAAAATCAACAGAGAGATTTCTGGGCAAAGTCTTCCCTTCTGTGCTTCTGGTACAGAAGTCTGGAGCCATGATTATGTTGAAGCCTCATATTCTTGAGCGAACACAACATAGTTTTCAAAGAAAAATGTTTGTCTTGTGTGCCATTGTATACCTACTCCATTGCGCACCTACTCCCATTGTATACCTCTCCCTCAGGACTAGAATTAAGGTTGGGATCTTAGTTTCTGTTTTACAAATACATAATAAGATAATTTCATTCTTTTCTAAGGTGGGAAAATCCATTTTCAATTAATAGTTCTGTCATTTCTGGCTCTTGCCAATAACCTACATCATTGGACACCCTTTTCTCATGAAAGACCTTGTGATTAAAAAGCTGGCTGGCAAGGCTTGCTTGTAGTAATGATGGGATGGCTGGTCCTGGGGAAGGTATCCTGTCATAAGCTATGAAACTGGATAAAGTACATGAGCCTATCATTTTCAGGTGAGGAAGAACCACTAGTACAGATGTTTAATCCTGAGAAAACAGAGATATCCAAATTTAGCCCCGTGAGGATCAGTCATCGATTGAAGCTCAGGGATCCAGGATCCAAGTGGATGAAGGCGATCCTACTGAACTGAGGATACAGAGTTCTATGTTTGAGGCAGTTAAAATGGCCAGAAACAATGGGCTGGGCACAAGACAGGAGGTCCCTAAGGAAGGTCCCTAGAGGAGTCTGTGGAGATCTCTCTCAAGTCCTGGGGTAAGAGTGAGGCTTCATATGCATAAAATGAGCTGTATGGGATTTGCTGGAGAGAGCTGTTGTAAGACTGAGGGCACAAAAGAGATGCTAACGGTCACATGATCCTGGGAGATGTTGAAGGTCCATCCCAGGCAGAGCAGCAAGATCTTACTACCGTGTCCCAACACTCCAGGCACTCAGCTGAGACTCCAAAGGCATTATTTCAGGAATTAAAACCACATACTAGGTAAAAACTTACTCTAGATTAACCCTAAAAAACAATAAGGATAAGCCCTAAAAAGATCAACAATGAAGAGGGTTTAGAGATTGGACTCTAGCAAATTATAAAGAGTCTTAGGAAATACCTTGGCTTTTCCAGAAAATGTCCTGTAAGCTCAAAGCAATCAGCCAGTAACTGAACTTCCTGCTAGAAATTTACAACTTAGCCCTCTTGATAAGAAAACAATATGATATTACTCACAATATCTAGCCTACCATAACATTTAGTAGACATGCAAAGAAATAGGAATAAATGACCACTGGGCCGGGGATATAGCTCAGTGGCACAAGCGCCTGCCTGGCAAGCACAAGGTCCTGAGTTTGATTCCTGGTACCAAAAAAAAAAAAAAAAAAAGGAATAAATGACCACTAAAAATTAATTAAGGAAACAACAGAATGAAGACAGCCAACAGAGGAAGAAATATATATGAATAAATACATAGAATATATATGAATAAGAATATAATATAATTCATATATAAGAATATATATGAATAAAAGAATATATATAATAAATACATCAGATAATATATATGAATAAATACATCAAAATACATGAAAAACTCATGTAACTCAATAGCAAACAAAAAACACAAAAAATCCAAAAAATGAAAACCTTTCCAAATTTCTCAATCAGAAATGGGCAAATGACTTGAACAAACATTTATCCAAAGAAGAGAGAAAAATGGCCAACAAGTATGCAAAAGAGATGCTCAACATAGCTACTAATCAAGGAAGTGCAAATCAAAACCACAATGAGATATCACCTCACACCTCTCAGGATGGTATTATACAAAAAGAAGAGCTAGCAAGTGTTGCTGAGGGTGTAGAAGGTACGGTGTTGGTTGGTAGAAAAATAGACTGTGTGGACATTGGGCATCAATGTAATATGGATGGTGGAGCAAAAAATGAAAATAGGACTGATCCAGCAATGCTTCTTTGGGAAATATACTCAAGGAAATAAAACCACTACCTCATAAAAAATACCTGCACTGTCATGTTCACTGCAGTGTTATTCACAGTAGACAAGATATTGGAACAACCTGTGTGTCCACTGATGGGTGAACAGATAAAGAAGTTGTGATGCACACATGCACATACATAGACACGTACTGAGCTATTATTCAGTCTTAAAAAGAAGACCTTGCCATTTGTAGCCTTATTAATAGACACTATATACAAAGCTTTCACAGTTCTAACATAAAGATAGTCATATAGATCAATCAACAGAATTGAGATTCCAGAAGCTAATCCTTGAATTTCCACAAGGGTGCTAGGGAATGAATAAAGACATGGGCACATGGCACTGGGACAGCTGGGTGGCCATATGCAGAAGAATGAAGTTGGACCATCCCTCACGTCATACATAAAAATTAATTCAAAGTATCATAGACGTAAATAAAACTATAAAACTGTTAGAAGATATTATCAGAGTAAGTCTTCATGGCCTTTATTCAGACAATGGTTTCTTAACATTATGCCAAAAGTGTATTTTACTGTCACAAACTGGAAGTGTATCTTACTATAAATGTATCTTAGTCTATTTAATGTAACAAAATGGCAGAGAATGGATAGTTACATGGAATAGAAATCCATTTATTACAGTTGTGGAGCAGGGAAGTCCAAGATTAAAACGTTGGCACTTGGTGAGTGCTACTCCCTGCTCCAATAGTTGATGCCTTGTTAATCAGTTCTCATCTTATGGAAGATTTCCAGAAAGGTAAAAAAAAAAAAAAAAAACAACAAAAAAAAACACGCTAGTTTTTATAACATTTTATAACATTACTGTTCCTTATGGAGGTAGAACTGCACATTTGAATCACTTCTCAGAAGGCTTTACCTCTTAATACAGTTAAATTCTTCAAACCATGCGTGGAAGACAAATTAGACAAATTTTTTTTTGTTAAAATTAAAAAGGCTTCAAAAGGTACCATTAGATTTTTTTTGTTTTTCCCAGTACCGGGAACCGAACTCATGACCCTGCAGTTGCCAGGCAGGCGCCGTGCCACTGAGCTAAATCCCCAGCCTGGTACCATTAAATTTGGACCCACATGTACAAACATTGTATTGTCTCCCTGGTGTGAGAACCTGAAAGAGTAAATAAAACCCCAAATGTACAATAGATATCATGAAAGGGAAAGAAACTGCTCAAAGGAAGGAACAACTGAGATGGAGGAAAGGAGAAAAAGAAAGAAGGAAGGCAATATACATACATATGGATAGCTGGGATAACTATACTGCTGATGTCTAATGGTTTATTGAAAGGAACAGTTAATGTTTGATTTTTTGGATCAGTTTTGCATGCTTATATCTGGTAATCAGAGCAACTAATTTGAAGACAGCAATATACAATATAACAACCATTGTTGAATTCCTACCAACTTGTCTAGTGAAACTCTACTCTGTAGCATGTATAATTTTTTTTTGTTTTTATTTTTTATTCTCTTCAATGGTTTGGTCAGTCTTGTATTCTTACATCTGGTAATTTGAGCAACTTTGTTGAAGATAACAATATGTAATATAACAACCATTGTTAATTTCTATCATTTTGTTCTGAAACTCTGTATCATTTTTATTGTTATTGCTTTGTTTTGTTTTTGTCTATGTTGTTGGTATTTTGCTGTTGTTCTTTTTTCTTATTATTGTCTTTAAGATAAAAAAAGGTACCATTAAGGAAATGAAAAGACAACACACAGAAGAGCAGAAAACATTTTCAATTCATGTATCAGATCAAGGATTTGCATCCACATATAAAAAGAACTCTTACACCTCAACAATAAAAAGACATATAATTGTAGGATTTCTTTGTTTTTTTTTTTTTGTTTGTTTGTTTTTTGTTTTTTGTTATTGGGAATTGAACTCAGGACCTTGTGCTTGCCAGGCAGGCACTGTGCCGCTGAGCTATATCCCTGGCCTGAAGGCACATACTTTTAAAATGAGTGATGGATCTGAACGGCTATTTCTCTAATGAAAATATACAAATGGCCCATAAGCCCATGAAAAGATGCCAAGAGTAAGTCTTCAGTAAAATGCAAATCCACCCAAACTTTTAACATCCAGGCGAAGGTATCTCTCCAGTTCTAAATATCCATCTTCACTGCTCTGAGTGACATGCTATTTCATTATCCTATGCTTACCGTGTTTATGTCCTGCAGGGTGCATCTTCCTTCTAATATTTAAGATCTTCTGACTGTGTCTGGGCTCACCACTTTGATTCTGTTGTTGATCCTACAGACCAGTGGTCTCAACTCTGGTTGTACTGTAGAAGAATTAAGTACAAGTTTCTTGAAGTGGAATGCACATCAGTGTTTTTTCCTTCCCAAGACGATTCCTATGTGCATACAAGGTTGAGAACCACTTTATGTCCCCATTTGTCCTTTACCAATTGCAGAACTGTACTATTTTAATGCTGGCTGCTCATCCAGACTCTTCATAGGATAACATGTACACCTGTTTCTCCTCTAGAGCTACTTTTCCTAGTTCTGTCCTTTAGGGTGTGGTGGTGATATCTGCATGGAGGCTCATCTTAAGGACAATAGTAGCATAAAAAAACCTGGAGTTATGAGAAACTAAAGAATGTATTTCTTGGGTTGGGAGTATAGCTGACTGGTAGATCACTTGCCTAGCTTGTGTGAGGCCCAGGGTCCCATCCCCAGGACATAACAAGCAAACAAACAAGTGGGAAAAGAGAAGGGAGAGAAGGGGAAATTATCTAAGTATGTATATACAGGATAGCTAACATAGTTGTACTACTGTGTTCTGTTGCTCTACAGAAAGGAATAGTTAATGATTACTTGTTTGATCAATCTTGTATGTCTCTATTTACTTTCCTGAGAAACCACTTTGAAGATATCAATAAGTAATACAACAACCATGGTTAATTTCCTACTACTTTGTCTGTAACTCTATTTTGTTTGTATTGTTCTTATGCTATTTTGTAAATGGATGTCTGTTTGTTAATGTTTTCCTTCTTTTATTTTTTAAAATAAAAAGTAAAAAACAGACAAACAAAATCAAACAAGAAAAGAATGTATCTCTCAAGCTTTTCCTCTACTAGTTATCATGGGATCTCCAGTCCCTCTTAAAGTTCAGTAATTATGGGGGTCCCTGCAGTGTCCCCAGCATATTTACAAGCAATTCTTCCAGTTTCTACTGGCATTATCATCTTAGTTAGTTCTTGCTTTGAGACTTTCCTTTTCCCAAGCCATGAGCAGGAACTTGACCTCTCCATGAAGGTTACTAGGGCCAGGCCCCATGCTCAGGGCTGAGGCTACAGTGATGAACACATCCTCAATAAAGGTACAGTCTAGCAGATCTAGAGAATAGATCATATGTATATGATATAAATTTATTCATGCCACTCAACAATGCCATAATGTAGAGAAATTTTCTGAGCAGTTTTGTACAGAGTATAGATATACTGGGATATTTTATAAAATCTTCTGGTTCATTTATATTACTGATATCTTCAGAATCCTATGCCCCCCCACCTCACCCAGATCCAAAAGCCTCAGTAATCAGAGGGTGAGAACTGTGTACGTGCTGTCTTTGATTTTAATCTCAGACCCAGTCCATTTTGGGAAACAGAAACTCTGTTCCACCTTGACAGAGATGGGAATAAGAAAGAGATCATCGGTCTTGGTTATATCCTGGAGGAAGAGAAAGTGAGAGATGGGGCTGTTTGTGGGTGGTGGAGAGAGATGAGGGACATTGAGAGACTCCATCCACTATACCTTGAAGAGGAGTCAATCAACTTTGTGTGTGTGTGTGTGTGTGTGTGTGTGTGTGTGTGTGTGTGTAGGGCCTGGGGAAGGATTACATTTGCTCATCAGGTCAGTCCATTACCACACTTTTCATATCAATGAAAGAAAAAGCAGAACAAATCTCTTGCAAAACAGGTTATAATTAATAGGCTAACAACAGATTTGACCAATAATGTGCAGGTAGCTACTTTCTCTTGACACACAGGAGGGACACATAGTTTAATTTCATCAGTCACACTGATGAAATTTTAATAGTTTAATTTCATCAGTCACACTCCAAGAGTAGTAGGCTTCATATGGACAACTTTGCCAAGTCCCAATGTGTGAATTTTGTCATTGAGTGATGTACTTTCTGAAATAAAACTCTTTCCTTATATCTTTGGATCTTGGGTTTTAGCATGAACTCTAAATATTACTTATGGAAAGATCTTTTAAATGGGTAAGTGAGTTATGCTAAGAAGTCAGAAGGGTGTTTTGCAGGCTGTCTTGTCTGTCCTCTTTTGCACAATGTAGTTCGCTGGTTAAAAGTGTGGATTGTGAGTGTCACTAGACCTTAGGCAGTTTATAGGATTTCTTCATCCCTTGATTGTCTCATCAGTTAAGTGGTGACTGTAACCTCATGAATTTATCATGGAGATTAAATGAGTTGACACATGTACACTGCTTAGAACAGTGCCCAGCACATGTAGGGTCTTAGCTAATAGCATTGTTTTGTCTTTAGGGCAGGTCTATGTTCAGTAAAACACAGGGAACTGTATCCAGTTTCAAGGTTGACCGAGAAGGAAGGGTTCCCTAATCCCCTACATCAGTACCTCCAAAAGCTTATCGAGCCCCCTTTGCATCCAATCTTGTGCTAGGAATAAAGATAAAAAAGGAAAATTTTTAGAACTTCAGTGGCTGGGTGAAGACTTGGTATAGGAGTAGAACTTTAGCTGTGTGGAACTTAGATAAGTGGAGAGAATGTTTCAAGCAGGAGTAAAGACACAAAATGCGCATGAGTTTGGAGATAGTTTTAGCTAAAGAGGAGTGTTCTTATCTGATGGAAGGATTAGGCAGTGGAGATATGTAAAAACCACACACGAAAGTCTTTGCTCTGTAAACCTGTAGACAATGGAGATTTTTGACTAGCTGTGTAACCAATGGAATAAAATTTTATGATTGTGTAAGACAGCTGTAGAAACAACATCATAAAAGGGCCATCCATCCGTCCATCCATCCGTCCATCCATGCATCCATCTGTATATACATCCGTACATCCATCTACCTATCCATCCTCCTCTGATACTCTATTTATCTTCACTTTAAGCAGGGTGATCTTTATAATGTAATTCTAATCATATTGCTCCCATGCTTAAAATATTATATATAAATATTAATATTATAAAATTTTGAAACCTGAATGTTTTACAGAGTATGATTTAGATTGTTATAGAGTTAGGGAAAGATGTTTATAAGCGTGAATAAGAATAAAATGAAAGGCAAAAGATAAGAAAAAGCATATCACCTTCTGAGAGCTGCAGGAAGTACATTCTCTCTGGAATGAGTGACTGAGTGTGTGTGTGTGTGTGTGTGTGTGTGTGTGTATGTGTGTACCTGCGCATGTATTTGTGTGTATGGGGAGGGGGTGAAGTGACCAGCAGAAGATATTGGGAAGGTGTTGGGAAGGTTGTCAAGGAAAATGATAGAGGGCCTTGTAGGCTGTGTTAAAAAGTGCTCACTGTAATCTGGAAGGGTCCTTTCTGTGGCTCCTGTCTTTCACACAGCTGGCTGGGCACCTCTTGTGACTCTGGGTGGTAAAGAGTCCAGGGAGGACTTCAGTCCTGACTCTCAGGAACTCTATGATCTGACAGCCAAGCTCAGAGGCTCATTGCAGAGGACCAGATGATTTTCTTCCTCCCTGGGATCTATTTCTTCCTCCTTGCCCATTCATGGATGCCTGCTCTTCTCTTCTAGATGAGCCTCAGAGGTCACGTCCTTCGGGATCTTTCCTGATGGCTCTAGGCAGAGCTGAGGGCTTTAGCTCCGCAGGTCCTTTTTCACACTCCAAGCTCAGCTGCTCTCTCATTCCTGAAATTACCTTCTGATTCATCTACTTTCCTTGTGAGCACCTTGGGCTTGGTGGAAAGGACCATGCTCTGTTTAGCCTTATAGTCCCAATGTTTTATACATATCTGGCAACTTAAATGGTTCTGGAATGAATGAGCAGAGGTGTGAAAGTTTATATATAATACTCTAGCCTCCATGGGAATAGCCAGGTGTGCTCAGGATGTGGTGTGCTGGTGTGTGCAGTGTGGGAAGGGGTAGAGGAATAAAGCAGAGAGTGAGTGAATGTTGACAGATGGGGCAGTTCAAATAGGTAGGCGGGGACCAGATTATGAAAGACTCTGATTGCCCTAGTAGAGGATTTGGTCTGCACCCTAAGGATTGTGGAAAGCTGTCAAATGGGAGTAACTTGGCCAGACTGTTTTGAAACAGTAACTTGAGCTCCATTGTAAGCCAAGGATAGGAGGGAAGCAAGATTAGTGGTGGGGAGGCTGGTTAGTTCCTGTCCAGGTTCAAGGTAAGAATGGAAACCATGGCACTGTCATCATCAGGAAAGGAATGTTCATGTGTCAGGGGAAAGAGGGCCGTTTTTGAGCCAAGACTACAAGATAAGCAGGGCTAAAGAAACAGATTTGCAAATGGTTCTTTTTGTGTGGTGCAAACTGGAAGACTGTCCTCTGGTTAGCTCGGCTGAGTATGGAGGTTAGGAAGATGCTTCTATAAGGCAAGGGATGGGGTGATCAGCAGGGCCATTGGCTCAGATTGTAAGCCCAGAATCTCAGATTTTGTCTGACTTAGATCAAATTAATGCAGGAAAAGAGGGTAAGACTTCAGCATAAATGCTGATTCTGAGTAAAGTAAAATCCAGACATTCTGGGATACAGATATTTCTCAACTTATGATGAAATTGCAGCCTAATAGACCCATTTAAGTTGAAAATGTTACAGTTGAATGGGCCAAAATAGTCCGGGTTCTTGTGTACCACAAGGAAAGAATTGCCAAGGGTAATTGCCAAGGGTAACCTCATAGTAAGTAGTAAGTAGCTATGTTTATTGAAGATCACAGGACGGTAGCAGCAGAACAGGCAGAAGGATGATGGGGAAAAGGAGGAAGAGGTAATCCTGATAACTCATTCTTCCAGTATTTAAAGGATCAGACACTCCTAACTCCAGGTGCCTCCCATTATGGGCAGACGCCTCTAACCCAGGTGCCTCTAATTTTGTCTCTCACTGGTGTTGAAGACCTGCTACCTCAGGCATCGAGACCTTTTAAGCTTAAACATGGATAATCTTTAGGGCACTGTTGCGTATATAGTTGAATGAAGGAAAGAAAGTGGTTCCCTCAACTTCTCTGTTTCTAACTGGCACTGCACCAAAAATATCATAAGTCAAAAATGCAACTGATACACCTAGTCTCCTAGATGTCAGACCTTGGCCTCCTCTACCTTAAATGTGTTCAGAGCACTTGTATTCACCTACAGTTGGGCAAAATCATCCAACACAAAGCCTATCCATGGTAAATACTGAATATCTTCTGTAGTTCTTGAATATTGTATGGAAAATTAAAATAAAATGGTTTCATGGTACACTGTCATAACACTTGGTAAGTGGAACTATGGTAAGCTGAGACTCTCTGTCCTTGAGGAGGGCTGCAGGTGAGAGTTTTTCACATCTGAGAGTGACTGGTCACTCTGAGCTCCCATGGAGGCTGCTTGTCAGCAGGATGTCACTGCCCAGAGTCTCGTGCCTGGCCTAGAAGTGTGTGGATGCTCTATCTCCTCCGGGCATCCTGGATTTTCTGGCTGTACCGGAAGTGGTGGCTTGAGGTGCTGGTGATGGAGGCTGTCCTTTTTCGCAGAGCCCTTTGCACTTCACCCATCCATGGTTAGTAATGAGACAGGAATGATGTTGAGAGGGAAATGCTGAGGAAAATCCCTGCAGCCTGGAAACCCAGCTCCCTCAGCATCTTCCTGCTTTGGTTCTCTCCAGAGGCTCTGGGAAGCTCCCAGGGTTTTGCTGACTCACCTTGTCTTGCACTTCCTGGGTGAAGCAGGTGGACCACCTGCTCTGCGGTTTGCCCTGATTGTGTCTGTGGTCTCTTGCTTCACATTTTCTGCCATAGCTGCTAGAGCTTTTCTTGCTTTATTTTACTATTTATTTTTTATATGGATGCCCCTTGAATCCATAATGTTAAGTGAAATAAGTTAGACACAGGCTTGAGCTTTTCTTACTCCCCCTAGTCCTCTACAGGACAGTTGAAAGATGGGGCAATCACATATGGGATGGTCAGTTGCAGGCCTCACTGGGGGAGCTGGGCAAAGGCTGAGGGCACAGAAGAGACAGTGACACCAGAGAGATGGCTTGTGCTGTGAGAGAGCGGGAGGCTGCAGGAGTGTGAGTGATGCCCCGCCCTCAGGAAGGGCAGGGCGTGGACTGTACTCTAGTGAACTCCCTAAGGAGCTTAGGAGAAGTGAACTGGAGGCAATGAGACCAAAGCCACATGCACAGCCTGCGGAATGTACTCTCTCCTTTCCTGCCATTTTCTTGGCTCCTGACACACTGTCACCTGGTGTACCTTTCTGAAGCAGGGATGGCTGAGCCATATGCTATATCTTAACCCCTAGGGAGTGGGGAAGTTGGCCTGTGGCAGAGGGAGCAGCCAGGATGGCCAGACTCAAGCCCTGGGGACCCTCTTAGGGGATGGTGGCTTTTGTTGGGGGTAGAAGGCTTCTGTTCCAAGTTCTGCCCCAGACTTCTTTGGGGGGCAACTTTGCAGAAAGGCACAGGCGAAGAGGAATGAAGCAAGATGAGGCCAGGGGAGGAGGCACCTCCTTTAGTGTCCTGACCTGGAGGACCCAGTCACACCTTTATCTCTCTGGGGAGAGAGGGTCTTTCTCTCCTTCCTGGCCTTTCAGAAGATAGTCACCCTTTACAGCCCAGCTGCAGGCTCAATTCCTCTTCCTTAGACTTTTCAGTCTCCCACGATACAGATCAGAGCCCATGCGATGGAAATAAGTAATGGAAGGTTCCCTGCTGGTCACAGTCGTGTTTCTTGCATTCAGCTCTAGCTTCAGAAAGAGCTGAAGTTTCTCAAGTGCAGGGACCAAATGTCCTAGGCGCTCTGGAACTGTCCAGCAGAGAGATGAGCACAAACGGGGCTGCTGGATAGGTTGGTAACTGATCCAAAGCTGTTTCAAGAAACCCAGCAGAGCTGCCGTTTCTCACTCATCCATTCAGTTCCCAAAGCCTAAGGGCTAAGCTGGTTGTACAAGATATTATTTCTCCTCACAGGGAGCTTAAGATGAAGATATGAAGAAGCAGGGCATGTTGATGCACTGTGTAATCCCAGTACTCTGGGAGCCTGAGGCAGGAGGATGGCAGGTTTGAGCCCACTCTGAGCAACACTGTGAGACCTTACCTTAAAATAAAACATAAAGCAGGCTAGGGATGTACAGTAACTTGTGGAGCACTACCTGGGTTACTCTCCTTGAAAGAGGAGCAATTGTCTCCGTTTTGGCTGAACCTGACCTTATTTCCATGTATTGATGTGTACAGAGTGGGCTAGGACTTTTCCTTATCCCTTCAATTGGCTTTAAGCAATGCATATTGGTCCAGGTGTTGATGGTAGTCTTTGAAGACAGCAGGCATGTTTCCCTGGACCCCTACCCATTGTTCCCTTGTGTGAGCTGAGATGAGGTGAGAGCCAATGCTCCACACTGTTGCTGGGATCGAGCCTTGATAGAGAGGCTATGGCTTCCCAGGGCATGAAATATTACACATCAGAGCTGAAGCACCGACCTCAAAACATTAGATACTATTTCAGTTGTGTCATGCAGATTACTCCTTCTGCATATCCTTCTCTCCGCATATTGCAGAGGTGATTTCAGCCTCCTACCTAGCCCAGCTCACAGCACTCAGCTACTTCCTGCCATTCTCAGTCACTCATCCTCAAGCCACTCCTTTCTTCATGAATTAATAAAATCTGAGTTCAGTTGTGGGTCCAGTTCTTTGTTCTGGTTAGCCATCATCATGGCTGGATTTAGGACCGCTTTGCTCCCCATAACTACAAATATGCCTTAGTGTCTTTATTCTCACCATGGATTGCACTGGAAGTGGTAGATTGGAATTAACTCATTAAAATTCCAATAACTTTTCATGGGATTATAAATGTAAACTTCCTGGGCTGTGATGAGGACTGGGAAGGGCTTTCTATAGTGACTCATTGCAAAGGCCCTGGATTAAGTGGCCGGTACCACACACACACACCAAAGAAAATACTTATAGTTACCCAATCACTGCCTTCTAGTGCACACCCAGAGGCTGGCCTCTGTTCTGGGTGCTTTACATGCATTGTTTTGTTCCCATTTTTACTTCCATCCTGTGAGTGTGGGACTCTTCTCATTTTACAGCTGAAGAAAGAGGCTTAACGCGGTCACTGTGCTAGCAGGTGACAGGGCTGAGGGTTAAACCCAGGTGCTGTGGCTGAGCTGATTCGCTAGAGTTCCTCAGAGGTGAGGCCAACCGGAATCCTTGTTAGCTCACAGCTCCTGTTTGGAGCTCATTGGCCTCCTCTGTGTGCGGTGTGGGTGGAGTCTCTCATCTGCTGTCTCTCCCATCTCTAATAATCTGCATCTCCATCACTGATGGGGGTCCTTTCTGTCCAGGGGCAACACTGGGGGTTTTACTGAGGACTTGGCACAGGTAGCAGGTACAGGGGGATCCCTCAGGCCCCGGGTGATGGCACCCTGTTTGGAGAATGCCCCTGCCTCTTATGGGCCTGCCACTGATCTTAGCTTGCTTTCTTTTGGGGGATATGCAGGTGCTCAGGGTGCCTGCTGGTCCACCTGTCCCTGGAGAGGCCCTAAAGCTCCAGCTTTTTCATGAATTTGAGACATCCCTCTGGCTTTCTCAATGCTGTCATCCTTCCTCTTGTCCCAGACAGCAGCCATCCTAGGCAGTCTCCAGCCCTCAATTGGTAAGTCAGGCCAGGAGAACTGTGGCTCAGGGGCAGAGCACTTGCCTAGCAAATCGCCTACCTCCAACAGAGAGTGATCATAATGCCCATGAATGGAAGGAGATCCTAATGGCAACTTCAGACCCCACCCTTGTGTGTGTGTGAGTGTGTGTGTGTGTGTGTGTGTGTGTGTGTGTGTGTGTGTGTGTTTGTGTAGTGAGGGTTTCCACTTCCTTTTACTCTCCTGCAGCCAAAATGAACTTGACAACTGAGGCTGTAGGAACATATGAGGCATTTTTTAGGGTCATGGGTGTTGCTTCCTTAGTGTCTCAGTTTCTCTGTATTGCAGACTTCCCATCTTCTGAAATTGTTTTGCATCCCTTATGCTTTCCTCTCACAGATATCCCCCTGCTTCCCGGATCTCCTCGCAGGCTGAGCCCTAGGACAGTACCCAGAGGGGTCCAGGACCCTGGACATGGACAGCGACACCTCAGGGTGCAGGGTCCTCGGGCCCCAGCTCTGTGGGGCAGCTCCAGCAGAGACTCTGGCCAGGTTCTGAGTGGACAGAGTCCCCAGAAGAGCTCTGTGAGTACTGGGGGATGGGCCAGCCCCGGCAGAGGCCCTAGGGAGCCTCTCACCTGGGAACCCTCAAGTCAAGGTCTGTGTGTGCATGTGCATGTGCGCTCACGTGTGAGAAGGCTAGTTTTCGTTAGGATCCTTTGCTCTGCTCTCTCTCTCTAAGTGAGACTCAGTTTCCCCACAGCACAGGAGCCGGTGTGAGTGGCAGGTGATCCCACCCATTGACTGTGAGTCCCTGCTCTCTCATGCCCTGAGAGACCTGTTGCCTCACCGTGGCAGCCATGAGCCTCTCCTCTGTGCTTGGCACTTCATCTGGTTGCCCAGGTGACCTCTCAGGTGGCTGCGAGGCAGCTGGGTATCAAACCAGTAATAAACAGGGAAACACCCAAAGGGAGGGAGCAGGTCCCTGCCCTGCTCCGCCTGTTCTCTCCTCCTCTTCTTTCCACCTCCTCAGTGTGGAGTAGAGGAGAGCAGAAGCCCAGTTCCCCTAGCTGCAGCATTAGAAGGGGCCTCACCAGTGGCTGAAAGAGAGGAAGGGAAGGAGGATGTGGGGCCGTGGGGGGCACAGTGCCTAGTGAATTCCTGTGGGTGGGCCAGTCGACCAGAAAGTGGCCTTTGTTCCAATGGATCTAGAGAACCTGCCTGTGAGTATTCTGTGTGTAAATACAGAGCGTGTGCAGGCTGCTGTGCAGATCTGCAAGGAATGCACGTGTGTGGGTGGGTCACAGAACACGTGGAGGGCTGTGTGCGTGTCATAGTGCACTTGGGAAAATGCACGTGTGTAGACCCCTTCATGTGTGTACTGAAGTGCTGGTGCAGGGAGATGTGAGTGTGTGTGCACCTGCAGAAGCTTGTGTGTGCACGTGCAGGGTAGGTGTGTGGCCCTGCAGCCAGTGTGGATGTGCAGATGGTGCATGTGAGTACAAGTGTATGCATGGATGGCAGAGCTTGTGTGAAGGCACTGATGACGATGGGGGACGCATGGGTGGAGGCTGCGGGGCTGGTGTGAGGTGAACTTGGGTTGTGCTGTCCTTGCACTGAGAATTCAGGGTCTTTGGACCTGAGGGACTTGCTTTCTAGTCTACTCCCGGGCCCAGAGCCCTCACCTGACTTACTGTCCCTCTCCTTATCTTTGGCCAGGTCATCAATAACTACCTGGATGCCAATGAGCCTGTGTCCTCGGAGGCCCGCCTGAGCCGCATGCACTTCCATGACAACCAGAGGAAGGTCGACTATGTGCTGGCCTACCACTACCGGAAACGTGGGGTGCACCTGGGCCATGGATCCCCTGGCCACTCGCTGGCCGTCATCTCCAATGGGGAGACAGGCAAGGAGCGCCATGCTGGGGGCCCTGGTGACATTGAGCTGGGCCCACTTGATGCTCTGGAGGAGGAGAGGAGGGAGCAGCGGGAGGAGTTTGAGAACAACCTGATGGCGGCCGGCCTGGAACTGGAGAAGGACTTGGAGGTGAGGCCAGTAGCAAGGGTCTCAGGGTGGGATGGGCTCCTGATGGCCGTTGCCATTCTGCTGGAGCTTTGGCTTTGTTCTGGCAAGTGGCACTTCTTCTTTCTGCCCAGAAAACCAGATTTTCTTGCCCAGGATGTCGAGGGAGAGTCTTGATATTGCTGGTGCTCTGTCTAGGCAGGCAGTGCCAGGTGGCAGTGGGATGGTGATGGTGTCCCACCTGCTCCCTGGGAGCTGTCTGGTTAGACAGTGTAGGCAACACATCGCTTCCTGAATCTCTGCATGGTGGTTTCCTTGTGATAAAGACCTAATTTGCCTCATTTGGTTCTAAATTCTTCTCTTCATTTATCCTCCTGAAGGAAGGCACTCACTGGGGACCCCTTAAAGGACCTGATGTGAGACAGTTTGAGGAACTAAAAGGGGCATACACTGGACCTATTTTACAACTTGTAAGCTAGTGTAGTCTTGTCTGTGTAGCAGACAGCCTAGGAAATCCATGGAAATCCTTCCTTCCACACATCTGTCTATCCATCTATTTCTCCACACCACACTGACCCATCCTTGCCATTTCCTCCAAGTCTATTTCCTTACTTTTCCAGACTCTGTTCTGGGCTGTCAGCCTCCTCTCTACCAGGGGCCGATCACACTTGTCTTTGTGCTGTGATCTCTGTCCCAGGCCCTCTTCCCCAGACTTGTGTGTGCTCCTTTCCTCACTTGAGGTCCTGCTCCTACCTTACCTCCTCCTTTTAGATGCCTTCCCTGACCAGCCCATGAAAGTGTCCTTTCTGTCATTCTGAGTGCCTCAACCCTTCTTTACTTTTTTTTTTTGTTGTTGTTTTTTGGAAGCCTGGCTTCCTAAAGGAATGCGGTTGATTTATTCCTACTACAATCTCTGTCCTCCCAGCTCTGTGAAGGTGGGGTTCTTGTACTTGCAGTCCCGAGGGCAGAGTCTGGCACATAGTAAGTGCTTCCTAAATATTAACTGAGTGAATTGCATGGCCGCTCTGAATCTCGTCCCCCTTATCTGCAAACTAATAGATGCCTTGCTGGTTTGTGGCATTAGGTGTCCCACCATTAGGCAAAGAAAGTGTACAGCACAATGTCTGGAACTTAGCAAGTGCTCAGTAAGTGCTCACCATGATTTTAACGGGCCTCATGTTGAAGGCTGGATATAGTTTTCATTGAAATCTATTGTAAGATTCACATGCATATCAACATTGTCTTCAAACTGAAAAGGCCCTGATGTTACCCGTCCCTTCCTTTAGCCCTAGGTGGGGTGGCATGCTTTTTGGCTTGAGTGCCTGTGTTGCCTATGCCAGCCTGTGTTGCTTATCCAGATACGGCAGGGTTAGTCTTCCCATCTGTAGGGAGGGTGTGTCCCTTGAAGGCTGATTTGGGGTTCTTTGCTGTGGGAATGCTGGTTTTCACTTTCTGGAGTGCAAAGCTCATGTGGGGCCTCCATTTGGAGTCTGGTGAGAAGGTCTTTCTGGGGCAGTGGCACCTTGTGGATCATGCAAGGAGCTCTTTGGACTTAATCCTGTGGAAGTCGCTGTCCACACCCCTGTCCTTGGGTCTCCAGAGCTTTGATCTTTGTTCGAGGTTTGGCAGGGAAACAAGAGGGCAGATGCTGAAGGCTGCTTAGGGTATTTGCATCCCAGGCTTGGGTTCTACAGCCTCGGGACCTGGATAGTTTTGAGTCAAAGTTTCCCTGTTTGTGGAAGGGGAATTCTTGACCCCTGGGTTGTTAGGAAGATTAAACAAGACAACTAAGCATTTAGAACAGAATAAGAATTACTACTCTTATCATTATTATTTAGAGTTGTTAGGTTAGCAAATAATATGCAGAATACCTAGTTAAATTTGAATTTGAGACCAATAGCAAATACTTTTTTAGCCTTAAGTGTACTGAATGAAGTACTGGGGACATACAGTAAAAATCTGAAAATCAAATATAACTGTCCTGGCCCCCGCTTCCCGCCAGTCTCAGGGCCTCTGCCATCCGTGTGGCCCATCTTGGTTGCTCTTGGTGTTCCTGGCCTTGGCTGGGAATCGGGAGGGCACAGGAATAGCTCCGCTCTCGGGACTGAGTGGCACTAGACGGGGGTGTGGGCTGGTCTCGGGTTGTTGCTCCTGTTGTGTGGCTGCCTACTCCCAGCCCCAGCTGGCTTCAAGGCCTCTTTCGTGCCTCCCCACCATCAGGACCCCAGGTTGCCCCCCTGCCCCTCTGTCCTCTTCACCGCCCCTACCGGTGGAGCCATTCAACTTGCCATCTTGCAGGATCCTGTCTCTCTTTTCTACAAAGTGATTATTAGGACTGTTGTTATCTGGACATGAAGAGTTAACTGCTCTCCCCTCCCATGGCACACGGTATCACTGGCCTGCACGAGGAGCCTCTCGTTATTTCTGTAAACTTTCCCTTCCTCTCAGCTGCCTACTCCCTCCACAGGCAATCATTCTAGTACATCATGGTTCTGGAAAATGTATACTGTTCTTTTTGTTCTATGCAATTTTGCTGCTTTATTTTAAAAATAGACTTTATTGTTTAGAGCAGCTTTAGGTTTGCAGAAAAATTGGGACTAGTACAGAGTGTTCCCATATACCTACCCCATACCCAGTTTCCATATTCTTAAGGTCTTAATTGGTGTGATACATTTGTCACAATTAGTGAACCAGTGTTGACACATCATTATTAACTGCAGTCCAGGCTTTGTTCACGTTCCCTTAGGTTTTCCCTACTGCCCTTTATTCCTGGATCCTGACCAGGACACCATATTACATCTACTTGCCCTGTGTCTCCTTAGACCCCTCTTACTGGTGACAGCTTCTCAGAAGTGTATGAGTTTTAAATTTACAGAAAGGCATTCTATTTTACAGCTCTTTGTGTTTCTGGCTTTTTTCTTTTAGTGCTATAATTTTCAGGCCATGTACATTCTACATGTATATGTCACCTGCTATTTCTAAAGGGGAGCAGTTCTGCAGCTACCAGGGCTTACCTAGCCATTCCCCCAATAGTAAGGGCACTTAGGTTGCCCCACTATGTGCCACCCAAACAAGGCTGAGAATGAATTGTCACCTTCTTCAGGGTCAGCAATCCATGATCTTCTTGGCCTCCCTTCCCTCTCTTCTGCCATGTTGGTGTTGGAGTTGGTGTTTTGGAGGTTTGCCAGTGCAACCTGTGAGGCTTTGAATAACTTGTCCATGTCGAGGTGCTCAACCCTGGCTTTGTGCAGCAGCCTGGGGTGGGTGTCTCACAGGAGAGGAAACTTATCTCCCTGCCCCCGCGGAGCAGGGGAGCAGTGTAAAGAGCAGGGGCAGTGGTTTCACCTGCTCGGTCTTTCCCACTTTCTCTCAGGTCAGCTCCTGCCTTCTGGGCTGAGCTGATTTCTAGACTCTGATTTTAGTTTGACTTTAAGACAAGTGGATTCCTAATGGACCCATTAAACATTATTTACTTAGCCTTACTGATTAAAATAGCTTTGCAGCCACCGGATTCTAACTAAACGAGTATCATAGACTTCATCTCTGACCCCAGCTGATATCTGTGCATGCTTTGGACAGGATGATAATTGATGCACACATCACATCTGGTGCTTCACTTCTTTGTTTTGCATGCATATTTCCATGTATGGCAGTGTGCATGGTCATAATTTAAAGACATATCAGTACTTCACCAGAGAACTGTATTATAGTTTGGCTGTGTGTTTTCTTATGTTTGGCCATTTGATTAGAATGTCTCTTAGAGATGTACCTGGAGATGCATATGGGTAGCAGAGACTTAATGCTCTCACTCCCAATTCTTCTAATTGAGGACCATCTCTTTGGAGCAAGGGACCCTTTCAAATGGGAAGTTAACTGAAGCAGCTCAGGAGGTAGACCCAGCCCTGCACAAGTCTGCTGTCACCCAGGTGAAGCTGTACAGTGTGAGCTGCGCATGGCTCCCTGTGGTAGGCCTGGGAGGTCCGGCATGCCCACCTCCTCCTCCTATTTTCTAAATCTTCAGTTTTCACCCAAACACCCAGCAGCACATAGACTTGTATGGTTATCACCAGGGGCATCTGCGGGGAGAGGGGCTGCAGAGCCAGGGACTGTACCACACATGCAGGCAGCTGGAGGGCATGTTTGTATCCTTTGAGGCAAGACCATCTCCCCAGCAGGCCCTGAAATTCCCGTAGGCATGGCCCACAACTTCATCTTTTTGGGTAGTGACATCTTTGAAACTGGAATGGAGGCAGGCACATCAACAGGGAGGCCAGTTGCCCCTTTTCTTGGGGTTAGCACTCCTGGGATTAGGGTCTGGAGAACTGAGATAGCGGAAGCCATCTTTGCTCAGCCTGGTCTGGCACCTCCAGTGCCTGCAGCAGGTCCTGTTTTGAGCAGAGCAGGCATGGAGAGGGCAGTGTGCGAGGGGAGGACCCAGAGGTCACTGCTTCCTCTAGGAGGTGGAGCTGTCCTCTCACTTGGAGTCAGGTGGGAGTGCGGAACGACTCAGACCCTTCTCTCTCCCAGAAAGGAGTCCCCTTCCCCTTTTCCTGTCCCCAAACCTGGCTTCTCACCCTATAGGCCTGGTAGAGCCTGGACACCTGACATCTCAGCCCAAGTACAGCACTGCATCTAAGGAATAGTGGACATCTGGAGCGTGTGACATCACGACCTCCCAATAAGGCCCACTGAAGGTCTGAAAATCATGTCTCCCCATTTCACAAAACCTGTGTCTGTTGCATCTTGACTGCATCACCCTCTTTCCCACCTCCCTCTTTTCAGGAACCCCGGATTAAATGTTTTTATGTTAAATGTATTTATGTTAAATGTTTTTCCCTGGGTAAACACCCTCCAGGTGGCTTTGAGAAATTCCTGTCTCTAACCTAGAGTTAATAGGTCAATCTCATAGATTTGTATATTAATCTCATAGAAGAAATCTGTGGTCCTCAGAAAGGAAACTAACTTCTCGGGTGCCTTCTCTGTGCCTCATACATGCACGCTTGTGCTTTCCCTTGGCCTCCCTCGTAGTCCATGAATATCTCGCCAGTGGGCTTAGTCTAGTCCTTTAAGGAGCTGGGTGACTTGGCAGAGGTAAGTGGCCTAAGTGACCTGGCTGGAATTTGAACCCAGCTGAGCTCCAGACCAGCTGGGACTTTTGTCGCCCCAGTGAAAACAGCCAAGCGCTTCTCAGGCATTTCCTATTCTCCCCTCTCCAGAATTTGCAGAGGTTTTCTACAGGGCAGAGGTTATTTTTCCAAAGGGAGAGTGAGACCGGGGAGGCTGTCTTCCCATTCCAGGGGTCTCCGTGGTGTCACTACAGACTCGCTCCTGCCTGTCTGGAAGCACTGTGTGCTTCTCACATGGTCTCACCTTCAGCCTCCCAGATGAGCCCTAGATCTGCTGCTCTTTGTCTTTCTCCTAAGAGCTCATTTGAACCAGCTTCTTAGAATGCCGGAATCTTGCTTTGGTTTCACTTTTCTGGGGGGACATTAGGGCTTTGCACCCTTAGGAGAACCTCACTGTTTGGTTTCCTAGGGTCACAGTTTCTGCAGGCATTTCCTGCCCATTGCTCTGCTTGGGCATCCACAGAAGGTGGTATATTTCTATGGAATGAGGGTTTTCAGACTCCATAGACAGGCTGTTGTCTCCTCAGGAGACCTGGGAGTGTGCGTTCCTAGGAAGGGCCACTGCGAATGCAGGAAGAGCCCTGCCATGGGTTTCAACCATGTGCTTGACCACGCTCTCCCTTGGTGATGGCTCTGACACCGCTCACACTAGTGACTGGGCAAAACGGAATGATGTCCCTTGGCCTGGGTGTGTCCCTGTCCTACCCGATCCACCCTGAAGCAGCATTCTGGGCCCTTGGGCGTCTCACCTGCCTCTCTCCTACCCCAAGGGAACCGCAGGGAACACAACAAAGCCAGCCCAGCAGCCCCAGCCCTGGTCCGCACAACTGAGAGCAGAGCCACAGTGGGGCAGGCAGGGTGGAATCTCAGAGAGCAGGTGGGCAGCCTGGGGGAGGGGAGGCAGAGAAAGCAGGGAGTAGGGCCCAAGCCCCCAATCCCTGGTGAGTATCTGTTGCCTTTTCCAAGGAATTTATAGTGAAGAAACCAACACTCAATCTTCTCGTGGAGTTTTCTTTAGCAACCTTACTGGGCAGGGCAGAGTAGCTTTTGTCCCTTCCCCTGGGCTGGTGGACTTGAAGTGCAGCAGGGCCTGGGCCTTGAAACTAGGTCCTCTAAGGACCGCTGCTTCTCTAGGTCTCTTAACGACTCCTCAGGGGTGGTGCTTGCCTTGTGCTGTCACCCAGGCACAAAGATAAACAGGCATTGTCCAGAATTGGAATGAAATTGGGCCCTGGGCCTAGGGCAAAGCAGTGAAGGGAGCTGCCTGGGGCTCTTTCTCATGCCCTTCACTCCTGGCCCTGTTCCTCTGTCCATAGGTGCTTGGATTGGTAGTATCCGTCCTCTAGCTCCGGAGGGCACAGGCCAGCACTCTGTGGCTGAGTGCTGTCTGGTAATATAGATGATGTGAACAAGAAAATGGAACCAAAGGACACTAGAGTTGTGATAATTTCTTTCAGTCTCATCAGAGAGAGAACAGAAGTCCAGAGATGTGACTTGTACAAAGTCACATGCTCGAAATGACAAGGTCTAACTGACTGCTGTTATAGAGTCTCTGTAAGCACCTACGTCAAGGGGAAGTAGAAAGGGTGAAGGTGTGATGAGTATTCATTCTCCACAATAAATGTAATGCATACAAACACATACTAGTAAGTAACTGAGGAAACAAAACAAAAAACAAGATGAAAAAACAAGTTAAGGGGATTGAGTGTCTTCGGTTGGGTTTGTCTTGCTTGTAGCTGAGTTACTGTCTTCGTATAGTGCTGGTATCCTGCAGGTGTTCCTGGTATGACTGTCTGGGGCTTTGTGGCTGGGGTTTGTTTCTATTTAGCAATATGTGAGCTGGTTGTCAGATGTTCTAGTATCACTCCTGTTTCCTACACTCATTTATATTCATCTCTATATTTGGTGGAGGGGGAGTCAGGGAACATTTGGTTTCCATCTTTCTAACTGTTCCTCTTCATTGAGTTGCTGGCTATGTTGGGCTCTGAGAAACACGATGAGAAGGAAGTTCATTTTGCTTTTGTTATTTGGTAGTTTGGGGTCTCTGTCAGCCCAAGGTAGCTTAGGTGGTGTGGTAGAGTAACTAATGTAATCCAGCTGAACTAAATCAGCATGGTGTTGGGTGTGGAAGGCCCACCTGAGGATTGTTGCCAACAGCATAAAAAGGAGAACTGGAGGGGAAGAGGTGGTGCTATTGATTCTGCTGGAGAAGCTTGTCACGCTGATTTTGCTGATATGCACTCTCTGAGCTGTTCTCATCATCGGAGGAGGTCAGGTCCTTGCTGTCACTGGGGATGGCTGTGGTTCTCTTCCAGGGAGCACTGGTCCTTACCTTGAGTGTCACTTCCTGGCTCTAGTGCACAACCCTCAGCCTGCTGGCATAGATCCTTCATCACTCTGGCACAGACTTTCAGCTTCCACCATTGACCTTTTGGCCTTTCCAGGACAGATCCTTGATACAGGCTTGCATAAGACATGTCGTGGGCTGTAGGCCTCCAGCTGGACTTGTGGAGGACATTGCTGTGGGATCCAGGCCCTCATCTGGATTCTTTGGTTCTCTAGTGCATCAGATCTTTTGCACTCCTCTGCATTTGACTTTTTAGGTGAATATTATAAAATAGTCCTATAAATTATGTGCCCTATATTAAATCTAATCCCTTGTAAGATCTGACTGCACTGGATGGTCACTGTAGCTACAAAGTTATTTGAAAGGTAAGCAGCTGCCAGGTAGGACCTGCTAGGCCCAGTCCCTAGCCCCTGTCTCTTGCTTCTCATTTAGTGAGCACTTCTTAAGTGCTTCTTTAGTGCTTCTCATTTGTGGCACTTCTTAAGGGTCCAGGTCCAGGGCTTGGAGCTGATGACACAGAGGAGAAAGACACATGGTTTCTGCCTTCAAGGGGAAGCAGGTTGACCTGAGAGCCTCCCTGACTGAGGTGT
Source organism: Chinchilla lanigera (assembly GCF_000276665.1). Classification (NCBI taxonomy): domain Eukaryota; kingdom Metazoa; phylum Chordata; class Mammalia; order Rodentia; family Chinchillidae; genus Chinchilla; species Chinchilla lanigera. The sequence continues at coordinate 3,641,342 of NW_004955413.1, read as the reverse complement.
GGACAGAGACTTGGGATGGGTGAGATATGGATGAGTCTGGGAGTCTCAAACCTGCCCTGAAGCCCTTGGTGAGACACCTCCCCTCTTCCCGCCTGGGTGCTGGGGTCCAGCAGAAATGAGTGGGCTCCACTCCCAACCCTTGTTAGATCTTTGGGAGGACTCATCCCCTGCCTGCTGAGGTGCAGTGTGGGCTCGCATGTTGAGGGGTTGGGCTGTAGTGGATGTTGTATCTGGCGGAGGCTTTGGGCCTTTGGGGTTTGAAGATACACAGAGGGGCTATGTCAGGTGCTTGATAGAGATTGAGGGCAGTTCTTGGTATCACTTCAGCCTGTCCCTTTGCTGCAGACAGGATCTTCCTACTGCCCTGGTCAGCTGATATCTGACGATTTGGGGGGCCATGTGGCAGCAACAGGGATTCTTAAATCTTGTGGATTTTGTGAATAGAAATCAGGGTAGAAGCAATGATAAACTTGGATGTAGAAAAGTATGTCTTTATTTTCACCAACACTGAAATTCTTACTGCAAATAAGAATATAGACAAATCCCTACATTATAATTAGTTTCTGTGGCTTTGTAGGGGCTTTTGAAATGACATGTAGATTTGTGCCCCCAAAAGCATTTCCATCTGTCTCTACTGTGAAGTTATAACACTGTTTAGATGCTTCTAGGATTTGCTATTCAATGTGCTGATGAAGAAGTAAATTGCTGTATCACAATTTTCCTTGAAATGTTTGATAATTTGATAATTTGGTGAACTTAGTCTTTTGTCCTATATAACTGTTTTATACATTTAAAAAGATTCTGAGAAGCTGGGTGTGGTGGCACATACCTATAATTCAAGATACTCTAGAGGCTGAAGCAGGAGGATTGCAAGTTGGGGCCTAGCCTGAACAATTTAGGGAGACCTTGTCTCAACCAACCAACCAACCAACCAAACAACCAAATGAAAAAACAATGGGCTAGATGTGTAGCTCAGTGGTAGAGCACTTGAGTAGCATGTTCAAGGACCTGAATTCAATCTCTAGCACTAAATCAAATAAATTTTAAAAAGTAAATAAATTAAATAAACCTGAGAGGAAGCCCATGTATTTCATCTGCCTGCACTAGGGTTCCAAACCCTTGAATATATCCCCCTGAACCTAAGAAGCCTCATCCTTGGGCATCCACCTGGCTATATGAGAAAGGAGACCAGATGGGGACCCTTTGGCTGCTGCCTGGGGACTGGTTGCCCAGAGAGAGCTCCTGAGTTGTCTCGCTGCAGGAACTTGGTGTGTGCCACCGGCTGAGTCCCTAATGCTACAGCTGCCACTCAGAGACTGTGCAGCCAGTGGCCCTTCGGAAGCAGGTGGTGTGGCCCATGGAACGCCTGAACCCCAGAAGGAAGTGAGCTCCCTGGTTCTGGATGCTGTTCTGTCACCTGCTGGCTTCTTTCTGGATCTTGACTTCCCATCTGGAAAGAGAAGTTGGGCATAAAATCAGAGATTCTCAAATTGTGTATCTGGCAGTACTGCTTTTCTGTGATGTGGAATGAAATTAAAAGTTAAGGTTGTTTTCCCACTTTATTAAACAATTACATTAGGAAAATTAACTTTATTTAAGTTTGTTCTTATACATCTTTTTTCTTTGGAAGCCATTACACTTTGTCTGCCAGCAAATACCTACAGAAGGCAAAGGGATTGCATAGAAGTAAAAGAATATTCATGGGAAGAAGTGGAATTGGCCATCATGTTTCCTTTCACAACTTTGGGTTGTGATTTTCTATTGCATATCATTATGGATTCTTCTGCTAAGTCAGTCCCAGTTTGACTGCTGGGATTAAGCATTACTGCTGGGTATTAAGGACCCTGGGTAAAGGGTTTTGCAGAGAGAAGCTATCAATGTTCTACCAGCTCCACAGGTCTCTAAGGCCACCTCCTGCTCCTCTTTATTCCTGAATCCATAGGATGAAAGTGTATAGTCTGCTTAAAGGCTGATTCTTGCTCTGTATGGACAAAGGGGTAAGTGGTTGGTGAGTATTATGAGTTATATTTAAAATGGCCCTGAAGGTCTCATCAGAGGTGGGGCTTTTGAAAGGTGAGTAGATCATGGGGGCACTACACTCATCAGTAGATGAACCCATTGACATGGGAGGGTGTATTCTTGTTTGCAGTTCCCCTTCTCTCTGTCTCCCCTCTCCTCCTCTCCCTCTTCCTCCTCTCCCACTTTCTTTTTTCCCTTTCTCATTTTCTTCCTCTCCTATCTTTTTCACCTTCCTCCTCTTTCTCTCTCTCTCTCTCTCTCTCTCTCTCTCTCTCTCTCTCTCTCACACACACACACACACACACACACACACACACACACACAGCTTTTCTCTGCCATGCCCTTCCACCATTCCATTTCTGCTTTAGAGGTAGCCAGCATGGACAGAACCCTTTCAAACCATGAGGCCAAACAAACCTATCTTCCTTAAATTAGGGGTATTTTATCCTGGTGACAGGAAAGTGACTAATATAGTGGGTTTATGTGGCATGATGGCCTTTCTCCAGAGCGGATGATGCTCCTGTTTACATTCAGGCTACTAACAAAAGCGGCAGCTCAGCTAGCATATGTCAGTCTTCCCTGGTCTGTGGACTGTGACCATATGGGAGGACAAAGTAGCAGTTACAATGAAATTAAAAGGTAGAATAGTGGCAGGGCCATTAGCCACACATCTGTCTGGCAGCAGGACAGATGCACTTTGGATACCTGCCTTCCCTCATCTCTCTTGACTTGCCCTGGAGCTCAACTAAACACATGGGGTTCTTGGCAATCCCCAGCAAGATTCATGAAAATTGCCACCAATGGCCTAATGGCTCTTAGAGGACCAGGGGCCAGTCTGCTGGTTCAGAAAACTTGAATATCAGTCCTTGGATATCCTGGTTCGGGAGTCTCATCTGCTCTGCTCCACTCTGCCATGGCCAGCAGCCATATACTTCATAAGTTGTAAAATGTCACAAAATAGTCCCAGGTTGATTCTCCTATGCTGTCCACCTTTGCACCTTAATTTTCTACCCCCCTCCCACTGTATCAGCAGAGTTGAATTTCTCTCCCATTATCTGAATGAATGAAACTGCTGAATGTGAGAGTAGGCTTCCTCAAAGGGAGGAGGTATGGAGAGTTTCCCGTCTAGGTGGGAAATGAGAGAGGGAGGAATAGAAGGCAGTCTAAGGGCTGGACACTGGGCCTGTACTAGGCAACTGCTGGTATTCTTGCCAATGTTTTGTTCAGTCCCCACCTAGGAATCAATTATCCTCAGATGTCAAGAGCTGGGGTCTCTCTGGCTATGGACATTTCAGCCAAAGCTATGTTTCCTGAGTTATTGCAGCCCAGGCATCCTCGGGCCACTGGAGGCCTGGAGACTTCTCAGGCCACAGGGAGGCCTGTAGGTTTTAGCACATTTTCAGAAGTAGGGAGTCAAGAAGAGATGGACCTTTGTTAGTCAGGGGCAACAAGGAACCCCCAAGGCTTCAGAGAAGAAGCATCAGAGCCCTTGGAGTTGGTGTGGGTTTGTCACTGGTTCCCTGAACACACTGCCCATTTGTGGTTACTGTGTTGTGTGTGTTGCTGTGTATGGTTGTCACTGCACACTGTGGAGTTGGGAAGGACACATTCAGACCAACTGGGTCTTGGCCTGAGAGCAGGTCTGGGTGTCCTGGCTTTACTTACCAAACGATTAGAAAATCAGTGGTTCTTTTGGGATTTTTTTCTGCCCTTCTGTACTTGCACTTCTCTAGCAGAGTGATGTAGCAGGCAGAACTTAAATTTGCTTTGAAAGGGAAATGTTATGTCATGATCAAAAATGCAGAACCAGTATCACTGGCCAAGAAATAGGTAATACCTACAAAAATAAACATGACAGGAATGCCACAGACTACCAGCTGGATGTGGGGATTGCAGTGGTCTGAGGCTGGAGCCTATTCACTGTTCAATTAAGAAGGGTTAGCTAGTGTCAGACTCGCTGAGGACTGGTATCAAACTGAGACTTCATCTTGACAGGGTAAGTGGAAAGGGACTTTCTCATTATTTAAAAACCTGGTATTTGGGCTGGGTATTTAGCTCAGCGGCACAGCACCTGGCTGGCAAGTGCAAGGTTGTGAGTTCAATTACTGGTACTGGAAACAAACAACCCCAAAAAACCTGTCATGTGATGCTCTGCTGCCTCTGCTTTGTACATGGGCACTGTCCCCCAAAACACTTAGCATGTTCCCTGGTCCTGAGATAGAGTGAAGACCTTGTGCAGCCATGGTATCATATCCATTTTGGGGAGGGCACAGCCTCTGCACACAATAGACAGTGGTATGTGTCGAACTGACTGAAAGCATAATCCCCAGCAGAGGCTGTGTTGTGGAACTGTTCAGGGAAGGATGGTCCCAGGCATGGGGGTGGCAGGGAAAGCTTTCCAAAGGAGAGGGAGCCCTTCTTCTCGGCTTCTCCTGGCTCTGCTCCCACTTACAGCACCCTGGAGTCTTGGCTCAGTGGTTTCCCCGTCCCCTCTCCACTTGAGTTCTCTCTGGTTCTGACTTCGTGAGTGGGAGCACTGCCTTTGGCTCTCCTTGTCCTTGCCAAACAGGGGAGAAAATATACCACACTCTGCAGCCCCTCAGGAGCCCTGTGGGGTAAACTGAGGCCTGAACAGGCTTCCCTGTGGTCCAGTGCTGCAGGGTTTTGGTGACCTGCTGGGGTCAGAAGTTGAGCCCTGGGTGTTGTTAGCAGTTTCTCCTTTTATTCTTTGCTCTCTCCCCTCCCCGCTTCCTTCCTTCCCTCCCTCCCAGCCCTCTCCAGACCAATACTGCTGAACAAATCCTATGGCCGAGATGATTACTGTTGTCATGGCCTTAACACATCTGTGTTTGTGCCTATTCTCCGCAATCTAATAAAATCCTTCAGCAAAAAGCATTGACACTGTTTCCCATGGACTTAGGTCACTATGGGTCTCTGTGACCCATGGCCTGTCCTCAAGGTCTCTGTGGCAGTGGGATGTGAATTTCATCCAGTCTCTACAAATGTCTTTTTCCTTGTTACTGGGGATACCTGCATGGAGCCTCAGGAGTTTTGGGGTCCTCCCTCCCTGATCACCTTACTGCTGGTTTTGATGTTATTAGGAATGATAACAAGCACATCTCCTGTGCTAGGCCTGTCAAATAACTCATTTAATCCTTGTAAGAACCTCCTGTAGGATTTACGGCTACTGTCCCTATTTACAGATAAGAAAACTACAGATACATAACCTGGCCAATAGCCAACAACCAAAGCCAGTAGAGGACCTGGACCCCCAGCCTGAGCTCTCAGTCACTACCTCTCCAGGGATGATGCTTTTGCATCCAAACTTGTAGTGGGGAAGGATGGCCCTGGCTTCCAGCTTAGGGATTTTCATTTGCTTAAGAAAGCTCTAGAAAGGAGAAAAGAGCTCCTGAACTTGGGAGTATTTGCTACTTTGTTTTCTGTTTGCTCTGTTCTGCTGATCACAGCATTGGGCCAGGGTGGGTATATCTGGCACTGCAGGTGGAACAGAGCCTGTGGGTCACTGCATTAGCTCTTTCCTTTTATAAGGGCCATGGCTCCAGATAGGAACCCCCTTACAATGGCTTTCATAAGCTGCTTACATTACAGCCTAATGCTGTCTCGGCCAGGCAGCATTTGGGATGGAGCACCCCTTAAGTGCAGAGGCGTAAGGTGGCCCTGGGTGAAGGAGGATGATCCCACGGCAGGTGCATTTGGGGAGGCTGGTGTTTAATGAGGGAAACAGAAGGCAGGAAGTTGCCTAACGTCATGCTAGATGACCCAGGTAAGCATGCAGGGTGGTGCCACGTGGGGGCCAATTATGGAGGGTGAGCCCTTAATCTGTTCGCTGCCTCTTACATTCTGGGTCATTCTCTCCTGCTGCTAGGATGTCCAGGAAATGGAAGCTAATTCAGTCATTAATCCGAGCCTAAGCCAAGTGGGATTACACAGATATGCTGGGGCATCCCTCCCCCACACACTGACAGTGATTCCCTGCAGGCTGTGTCTGTATTGCCACCTTTACCGGCCTGGGTAATTCTAACTTGTCTGAGCTCCCCGTGGTGTCTGTGTGTATAGATTTATATTGACACACACCCTAACCATCTCACTATCATGACTGAGACCAAGAGTGGTGGGCGGGGAATTTTACAGAAGGAGAAAGTTCCGGTGGAAAGCCTAGTTCAAATGCCAGCGTGACTCTGAATCCCCAGCTCAGCCACTGAGTGAAGCATAACCCTGGATAAATCACGCGGTATCTCCTCACTCTTATGAGTTATTTGGAAGAAGAACTGGCACATCTCATTGCCAAGGAAATAAGTGACGAGCTAAGGTTTGTCCAGGGGCCTCATGTGGTTCTTGGTGTTATGGTTTGTGTCTGGGTGTCCCCCCAAAGTCTCATGCGGTCATGGTGCAGGCTTTTAGAGTTTGACTGATTATAGGTGTGAGAGCTGCACCCTCTCTGGGGTGGATAGTTTGTATATTTAAGCGAGAGGAAGAGGCTGCTTGCAGCAATTCCTCTCTTTTGTGCTTGTTGCTTTGTTGTGTTCTGCCGCCATGAGCTGTAGCCCTCTGCCATGTGCCACTCTGCCTTGTAACCTGCCAAGTATGGACTGAAACCTCCACAAACTGTAAGCAAAATAAACCTTTCCTTCCTTAATTTTGGGTGTCAAGTATTTTGTTCTAGTAATGAGGGAAAAGTAACCAAGACACCTGGAATGCATTAGAAACTTGTTGTCAGGTGCTGTTCTCGTTCCTTAATTGGAGATCCAAAGATCCTTCAAACACTTTTATTTTCTTGTGGCTTCGGAGATGACCTACCTGCATGTTGGATGTGATCTCTCATTCTAATTATTCCTCATTCCTCTTCTGACCTGTCTGTTGGGATGTTGTGCAGAGCCCCCTTTAGTAAGATGCCTGTTTTTTTCCTTTCTGCTTTTTAGAGTCTCTGGAAAGCTTGCCCAAGACTGTGATCTCAGGCCAGAACCCCCTGAGCTCTCAGAGTCTGGATGGTCCCTAGAAAGCCTCCCCTGAGGTCACAGAGAGCTTTATATCCTTGGACCCATGGATGAGTTATTCAGCTTTGCCCCCCTGGTTTAAGGTAGAAGTCTGGCTTACCATGCCGAACACTTGCTTTAAAACTTCACACCCAAATTTAAGTAGGTTAATATAATTTATTACAGCAAGTCCTTTTTCAGTGAACACTCTACCTAATTTGTCTTTCTTTTCAATCTGGAATCTCAAGTCTCAATTTGTTTGAAGAAGGTGCACCGGTAACTGAGATGAAGAGGGTGCTTCCTCTGTACACAATCTAAGCACAGTTTGGACTGTGCACCTCCTCTAGGGAAAGAAATAATAAACTGCCTCTTTTGCTTACTCATGTAGTATTTCAAAACTCAGGAGGGAAGTTCTTGTGGAGGTCTAACCTAAATCCCTCCAGAGCAACTGCATGATGGCAAAGAAGCAGGTCAGGTCTCATGCATTTGATTGGCCCCGCTGGGCTTAATGGACCCAGGGATATGTCTCGGGAGCCTCATTTTGATGTGCCCATGTCCCAGGCAGTTGAGCAATGGGAGAACTGGAAAATATGGTCCTTGTGGGCCTGAGGAGGGTGAGTCTGACTGTCTGTGCTTTGGAGTTCTTTTCCCAGCTTTGTCTCGGACTCAGGACAAGTCATGTGGTTTTCTGCACATCTTGAATTTCAGTGTTTTCTTCTGGTTAGGGTTCCTTCATCTCTGGTCTCCTCCACCCTCTATAAGCAGATCAGTGCCAGGGTTCAGCACAATGTGTGACCTGTCTGAAAGGCATCTTGTCCATGCCTCGCCTCTGAAACAGGCTGCCTAGGTGCCAGTCCTTGAAATGTAGTCCTCATCACCTCAGATAATATCTTACACTTTCTGGAGTTTGATTGGAGCCTCTCCTGCTGCCATCTCAGCTGCTTGGTCCACACAGCCTTGGTCTCCAGGGAGGCCCAGAACAGCTGCTTGGCCCCGCCCCTGTTCCTTCTCTGTTCTCACTGGGGTATCACCTTCAAGCATCCAGCTCCTGAATCCCCCAGCAATTTCTCTGTCACTAGATCACATTGCAAGCTCCTGTCCAAATGCTGTCTGGCTGCTTCCTGTTCCAGGCATCTCCCTCCCACCTGAGTATTTGTGTTTCTGATTATTTATCCCCAGATGCAATGGCCACATTTTTCCAGGTTGAATCTGCTCATTGTTACTTCCTGCCTGGGTTTGCTAACATCTCCAGGTCCTTCCTGAAGCCACTGGTGCAGTCTTGCTTGGCGTAGAAATGTGGATTTCCAGCCTTCAGAGAGCCAGCCACGTCGGGCTAGATGAGGAGAGCCTGTTACCCTGCTGAGAGGGCCCTCCCCAGGAGCACATCTGAATTGATGAGCGCACAAAGCCATCAAAGCACTTCCAGCAGTGGAATGACCTAGACAGAGACCTGTCCCAGCTGCTTGGCTTTCTCTGGCTCTCCTGAGCCCAGAACAAGGAGACGCCTTCCTGCCCTCTTGGCCTGGGCTCCTTCCAAGCAGCCATCACCAGTTCTAATTAAATCCTCAGCAGATGAAGTTTCCAAGCTCCAGAAGAGGGAGTGGGGGTTGTGCTGTGCTTGGCCACTTCCTGTCCAGGCCCTGTCACTGGGAAGGGGACTGTGCAAGGCGGTGCCAGGATGGCAGGAGCCACCAGTCCAGCACAGAGGCATGGTGAATACCTCTCTCGTTTCCTTTAACAGGGAAATTTATTTTAGTTTCCCCCCCATTTTATTTTATTATAAGTCCTTGATGACCCAGAAAGTCAGAGTTGGAAGTGGCCTTTGAGAGTCTTTACTCCATGTCTTACCTTGCAGATGGAAGTCTGCTGAAGTTCGGTAACTTGCTCAAGTCCTCAGAAGCATTTTACAGCATCCTCTGCCCTCTGGGTGGGTGCTAAGTGTTATGCATGGAAAATTAAGATACTTGTGACCAGGAGTGGCTCAGGGAGGAACACCTTGTCCAGACCATCCTGTCTTTGAGGGAAGAATCTTCAACCTACCTGTGTCTTTCCTCAGTCTTGATCCTGACTCAGAGTGAGAAGGTGAACTTGGTGCAGTGGTTCCGCTGTAGCCCTCAGCGCTCTTGGTTGACCATGATTACATTGTGATCCAGGGCTGTGACGTGAAAAAGTTGGATGCTGCTCCCCAGAGACATCAAGACTGGGCTGGCAGGGAGACTTGGCTTAGAAACCAAAATCACCCATGCTGTGCCCCTTCCCTGTCCTCCTCCCTGCCTGCCACAGCACTGAACACGGTGCTCCTTAGGAGGGTTCTTCAGAAGATACTGATTAATTTGCAGTGATTTTAAAATTCATATGGGAAAATAAACAGCTGCAGCCTGAAACACAGACACAGGCACTGGCTCTGTCCGGCCCCTGCCTTGTCCCCCTCCCCGAGCTGGGAAGGCTGCATACGCCCAGCCTTTGGAGCGCCGCAGAGGCCCATGTGAATGACCTGGACCACTGCTGTACAAAAGAAGAGGGATTAGCTGTCCTGCAAGGACCACGCCAGGAGACTGTGTGGTTTTCACAACACTTGTCTGGAATCTGAGGGACCTGTGTGTCCCTCCTGTGCAAAAACGGAGCTGCTTCTGGCTTTTGAGAACCTTCTACTTTCTTCCCCAGGGAAGCAGAAGGAGAAAGAGAATAAACATTTGTTGGTCACCTGAGTGCATGCCAGACTTAAGTTTTCTTAACAGAATTTTGAAAAGTAGCAATTACTGTTCAATGATGATTCCCATTTTATAGAAATTGGGGATTTTGGAGCCCTGGTATAGAGCTATGCACTTTCACAATCCTGGGCCGTATTAACCCTTCATATTAACCCTTCCTGACTTAAGACCTTCCTGACTTAAGACCTCAGAGCCACAGTCTCTGAGGGTCCGTGTGTGTGTGTGTGTGTGTGTGTGTGTGTGTGTGTGTGTGTGTGC
>NW_004955413.1:3627588-3631260 GCF_000276665.1 Chinchilla lanigera | reverse complement strand
GTGTGTGTGTGTGTGTGTGTGTGTGTGTGTGTGTGTGTGTGCCTGCGAGTGTGGGGAGGGGGGAAGCTGCTAACAGCCAAGTGTTTCTATTTGCTTTATTTTCTCTCTGATGATGGAAGTCATGCTATTTGGCTATTTGGTTGTTAGAATTTTTAATAAGGTCTCTAGTCCTTCTAGTTATGATTAGAGATGACTGTTGAAGAACAAATTGTCAGCCCACTAAATGGGAAGCAGTTCTCAGAGGTGGATGACTTTGCCAAGGGCTTACTACGCATGGCTACTGTATCTGTCAGATTGCAGAATTCCAACCTGGGCAGACAGCAAGGCCTCTCTTTCTTGGGCTGCAACTTGGTTTAACACACTCAACTTGTCTCTAGAAACCCTTGTCCCAGCCTTCATCCTCTCTCCTCTCTTTCATAGCTATTCTAGGCCTCAAAAGAAAGAAAAAAAAAGAATAAAGAAATCCAAACTTTTTTTGTTGAAGTATGATGTATATCAGCAAAGTGCACAAATTATAAATGTGCGACTTGGTGAATCATCACTAAGTGGATGCATACGAGTTTACTACCCAAATGAAGAAATTAATTAAGCCTTTGCAGCTTTCTAGGAGGCCTGCTTGGGCCTCTCTCCAGGCAGGGCTGTCCTACTCCCAGGATCAGTTTTGCTGTTTTTGAATGTTGCCTATACAATATTATTTTGTATCTGAGTTTATATGCTCAATATTAAGAGTCATTCACCTATACTGTAGGATGTAGTAGTGGTTTATTCATTATTATATAGTATTTTGCATGAATGAACCATATTTTATTTTACTGCTGGTGGACATCAGTGTTATTCCTTGTGTTTTAGGCTATTATGAATACTATTGTTTTGGCTGTTCTTCTGCATGTATTTGGGAAAATATAGTTTTGAATGTTATGTATAGGAATGGATTTCTTGTCATACAGCAAGTCAGTTCAGCTCCCGTACACGCTACTCAACAGTTTCCAAAGTGTTCATACCAATTTATATTCCCTGGCAGTAATGTATGAGAGTTTCAGCTTCCTCACATCCCATCAACACTTAATATTGTCATTTGTTCTAATTTTGGCCATTCTGACCCATGTGTAGTGGTATCTCTGAGGACTAGTGATGTGAAAACTGTGTGTGTATGTCTTCTACCATTTGGATTCCTCTTTTTTTGAAGTCATTTTTGAATCTTTTGACCATTTAAAAAACTGGGTTGTCCTCCTTTTCCTTATTGATTTGAAGGAGTTCAAGTCTTTTTGGTGAATATACTTTGCAAATATTTTCTTTCCAATCTGTGGTTTTTCTTTGCACATTTTGTGTCTTCTGGTGGACAGAGGTTCTTAATTTTATTTTAGTCCTATTTTTTGATCTTTTTCTTTATGGTTAGTGCTTTGTGTACATTGTTTAAAAAATCACCTATCCAAGTCACAAATAGATTCATTAATGTTATTTTCCAGAACTTTTATTGATTAACCTTTCACATTTAGATCTACAATCCTCATACAATTGACTTTTTGGGGGTCTGGTGTGGCATGAGATATGAATCTGTTCACTGTTTTCTTACTGGGTTATTTAGCTGACCCAGCATTACTTATTGAAAGTATCACTCTGCCCCAGTGCTCCGCTGTTCCCCAGTACTGTTTCCTATGTCATAAATCAGGTGCCTACATATGTGTGGGTCTGCTTCTGGACTCTATTCCATTGGTCTGTTTGACTGTCCTTGTGCCAGTACCATATTATGTTAATTACTACATTTTCTATTCATATCTCACAGACTTTTACTGTTCCCATTTCTTTACCTCTCACTCAGCCGATTCCAATTTGCCTTCTGTTCCCTCCATTCTACCCCAGATGCTTTTGCACAGATGGTTAGAGTCCTCTAGTAGGTCTAAACCACACAGAAACTTTTCAGATCTCAGTTTCTGAAAGCTTTCAGCATTGTTCAGCACACTGACCATTCCTGCCTGAAATCCTGTCTTCTCTGATGGCCTATTTTCTTAATTTTCCTCCTGTTCTTTGACTGAGTCCTCCAAGTCTTCTTTCCTGGATTATTTTCCTCTGACTTCTAAATCTTGGGCTTCTTCAAAGCTTATTCTCAAACTCTCTTATATTTCATTTTGCAGTCATTATCAAAATGATTTTAATTTTCAGTAGCTCTGCTGCCCTTTTTATCTGAAGAAAGGCCCCAAATTTATATTTCCAGTGCAAATTTTTTTCAGAGCTCTAAACCATGATTATCTCAATCAAAATTTTTCTTCAGTGTTCTGTACTTGAATTATTTTTAACCCTAAAAATTTTTTAAACTTTACTTTCTCTTTATGATCTTAGATCCTAGCCAACTGGGGCTTCAGACAAAGAATTTAATTTATTCGAGATTTAACTGTAAAAAATTATTAATATGTGATAATATTTCTCTCTTTCACAAGGAATTTGAAGGAATTATCTGAGTTATCCCTATAGATTTCTTTACTATCTTTAGAGGCAGGTAGTATCCATATAAAAATGCTAATTATCATATTAATTAAGTTTCTATTGGTCATCTGTCATCTTCAGTGTTACTGCTTTCATCTTCATTCTGACCAACTAGAATGGTGAGGCTTAAAAGAGAGGCAAAACAAAGACACAGAAATACCAAGTGAATTCATCCCACAATGACAAATGCTCAGACAGAGCATTAGACAATAAAATCCTAGTTTTTTTTTTTTTTTTAATCAAGGTCCTCTTATCAAGAACATCGGTGGTCCTCAGAAACCCAGAGGTACAAATGTCCAGGCTTTGGATTTGCTTACCTGTCTGGTGGATGGAAAGAAGAATTAAAGAGCTGTGGACTGTGGGACAGGGAATGTGGAGCAGTTTTGCCTACTTGCTCATTGTTTGGGCCCTTTGATTCCCCTGGTCCTTGTCTTATCACTTTTGGCCCTTTTTAGGCTGAAATTACCCATCATATCTCTTAAAGTTGGAGTTTGGATGCCACTAGTGAATACGAATCAGGATCATAATTAGATTTAAGATTCTGCATTCCTGTAGTCCACTGGCTCTCAAATTTGACCATTATTGGAATCACCCAGAGAATTTTTTAATGACTATATCTCTGAGTATGGTTTTAGCAGTTGTTGCTTCAGGGATTACAAAATTAATGTTTATTTTCACAGTTTATTTAGGTAGAGTGTAGAAACCTTACTATTTTATAAGTTCTTTTACCTTCCCACTTTGTATTGCAGTTATCTCATGTATTATGGTTATATAAATTGAAAACTATCAGAATTTATTTCACTCTTTGATTTTGTCAAAAATATATTTTTTTTATTTTAAAGAGTAAAAGAAGGATAACATAATAATGGGTAGGGGCTTACCAAATTACAGACAGAGTGGTAGGAAATTATCAGTGGTTATTGTTTTACATATTGTTATCTACAAGATAGTTTCTCAGGAAAACAGAGAAATAGTAGTGAGTTACAGACAAAAGATGTAGGAGATAAATTTTTCTCAATGGTTGTTGTAGGAAACACATAATGATAGACATGCATCCATTTATGAAATAGGATAGGAACAATACAAACATTGCAGAGTTATGGATAGATTAGTAGGAAAATATCAATGGCTACTGTAATACATGGTGGTATCTTCAAAGTGGTTTCTCAGGAAGACAGATACGCAAGAAGG
>NW_004955413.1:3621226-3627488 GCF_000276665.1 Chinchilla lanigera | reverse complement strand
TTGGGACCCCACAACCAGTTAGTGTCCTCTCCCCAACTGTCAGCACAGGCAGCAGGAATCCTGCTGCAGACTTCTCCGGAGCTCCACCATAGCCTGTATTGTCAGGGGAAGAATGGCTTCCAGGGAGTCTCTGCAGGTATTGTGCAAGGTCCTCCTGGTTTACAGCTTCCAAGCGGCTCTCATGACTCCAGTCCACAGGACCTCTGATTCCTCGGGGTTAGTCTGCATTCTCATGTTCTCTGAGTCCTTGTTCAGCAGCTGCTCCACCAATGACTCTAGACCTTTGTGGTTCTCAATGGCAGGAGCAAGAGTTACCCGTTATATGGCATGTATTCCCAGGGGTTTCTCCATGTTTCAATGATTCACACATGTCCATGGGTTGGCCTCTGCAGCTGGTGCATGGTGTGCCAAATGTGTCATTGTTTCTCTGTGTCATGGTAGTTCTCAATTGAGGGGCGGCGCTGGCCTGAGGGCCGGCGCGCAACAGCGCTCGCTGCCGCGTGGCTCCCCCTGTGCCAGGGGCCCTCCTTCTGGGCGCCTACAAGGCAGGGAGTGAGTCGGCAGGAAGACCGGCGCTCCCCGCCCGTGGCTCCCCATGTGCGGGGGCCCTCCATCTGTTTTGACCTCTTACGAGGTCAAAAACATTTTTAAAGAAATAAAAAAGAATAGCACTTTTATTTGCTCAGATAGTTACCATTTTTGTAGTTCTTTCTATATTTCTGATGTTCTAAATTTCCTTTTAGTACATTTTCCTTTAGCAATTCTTTTAGAGTAAGTCTGTTGGTAGTAATTATCCTACCTTTACTTACTCTGAAAAGTATTTTATGTTCATTGCTGAATGATATTTTCACAAGATATAAAATTTGGAACTGATAATTCTTTTGGCATTGTTTTGGTTCTAATGGAATATAATGTCTTTGTACCTGGAAACTGGTTTAAAGAAATATGTCTGGTTGCCAAGGTGACAACGGGTGGAGTGTTATGGTTGATAATTATGTCAACTTGGGGAGTCTAGAGGTTTGGCTAAGTGACTCAGCAGGAAGCCAGGGTGCTTACTTTGTATATATCCTGAGCCTGTGGAAGAGGAGGGCATGGAGATTATGTGAGAGCTACACGCCCCTTAGGTATGGGTAGCCTGTTTACAATGTAAGGCAGGGAAAGGAGCTGCTTGCCACCATTCCTCCTGTTTGCTCTAGCTGCTTTGCTATTCGGCTATCATTCCCCCCTTTGCTCTTGTTGTTTTGTTATCTTCTGCCTTGGAGCCAGCCAAATATGGACTGTAATCTCCACAAACTGTAAGCTAAATAAACCTTTCCTTTCTTAATTTGGGGTGTTGGGTACTTTGTCTCAGCAATGAGAGAAAAGTAACCAAGACAGGTATTTTCAAAGTATTGTTCCACTATCTTCTGGCATCCATTGTTCTTGCTGAGAAATCTGTAGTCATTCAAAACTTGTTTCCCTATAAATAGTGCATTGTTTATGTCTAGCTAGTTTCAAATTTGATTTTTTGCTCTGTCTTTAATTTTCAATAGTTTGATTATAATGTTTCTGGGTATGGGTTTCTTTAATTTAGCCTGTTTGGAGTTTGTTGAATATCTTGAATCTGTAGGTTTATGTTTTTCACTAAATATGGAAAGTTTTAATCCTTCTGCAACTTCAGTGTCATTAATGTTAGACATTTTGGTATTGTCTCACAGCCTCTGAAGTACTGTTAATTGTTTTCAATCTTTTTCTCTGTGTTGTTTAGAAAGGATAATTTCTGTTGATTTCTTTAATTATACTCACTCTTCTGTCATCTCCATTCCATCTTTGAGTCCATCTAATAAGCTTTTTATATCAATTATTGTATTTTTCATTTCTAAAATTTCCATTTTGTTCATTGTCATGTCTTTTATTTCTTTCCTAAAAATATCTGTCTTTCTACTTACTTCAAGAGTGTTTGTTTTTCTTCAGGGAAATTTTTATAACAGGTACTTTAAAGTATTTGTAAAGTAATTCTAGTATTTTTGACATCTGTTGATTATCTTTTTCTACAAAAACATTTCCTGGATCTTTGTATGCTCAACAATTTTAAATTGTATCCTAAATATTTTTAATATTATGAAAATTTGGGTTTTATTTAAATTCAGTTTGTGTTGGCACTTATGCTGGTTGGGTTCAAGGTGTAAATTCTGACCAGGATTCTGGGGGTTATGGCTTCAATATTAGTTTCATTTTGAAAGCCTTATGTTATTTTGATTTGTCCTGCAGATGATACCAAGTGACCAATTTGGGAACTGAGTAGTCATATATCACATTCAGTTTTAAAGTATAATTTATAATTTATGGTTGGATTCATGCATGACTTTAGGATTATACCCAGGATTTCATGAACAGCTTGTGGGGTTACACTGATAAGTTTTCCTCTCTCCATGGTCTTCTATTCCTTGGGGCACTCTTTGCCACCTTCCAGTCAGAAAACTTGGAATCTTTTTACCCACCTTACCACATAATTTTCACATCTGCACCTGTATCTGGGAACCAGATGGGGGAGCATACAGAAAGAAAAAGGAAAAAGGGGTTTGATGTCCCCTTTTGAGAGCACAGAGTATGATTATCCTCCCCTGAGGTGTAGGGGTCAACAGACTACAGTGAAAAAGAATGGAGAAAAAAATAGAAGCTTTCTTCCACACTCTCTTTTTCTTGCTATTCTTTTTTGTTCTCAAAGCAGAATTAGAGAGCTTTTCTTGCAGCTGTCTCTAGTCCATACTGATCCCTGCTTCTGAGTTTTGGATTGCTTTAAGTTCAAGCTGGGAGATACTGGAGGAAAAGAATGCTAAACTTTTCATGAGTTTAGTGTTAGTTCAATTTCCATTCTTCTTCTCTAATCTTCCTACTACTACTTACTTTTAAGAATTCTCAAATAGCTACTCATAATTCCATTCTAGTTTTATAGCTACGTTCAGATGGAAGGACACAGGGAAAAATGCTTACATCTCTTACTCATCTAGTTCTGAAACTAGAACACCTGGTGGCTTGTAAAATCACAGCTTTCTAGTCCTCACCCAGAAAATTTCTAGTTCAGTCAATCCCAGGTTGGGACTGAGAATTTTAGTTTGAACAAGTTCCCAAGTGATGCTAATGCTTCTTGTCCCAGAATCATCTTTTGAGAACCAGTAGTCTATCTTTGGAAATGGAAAACTCTTCATGAAAGGTAGAATTTAAGACAAGTTCCTTCATTTAAAGAGCATTAAGTGATCAATGGTCTGTTATTTAAAAAGCTGAAGAAGAAAGGGCAGTGGAAAGAAATCCTTTGGCTGAGCAAATGAGATTAAATAAAATTGATATTGTAGAGTAGCATATGGATTACTGGGCCAATACAAACTGTGGTTGGCTATTTACTAATACAGAACTCAAAACTGAAAAATGTTGTCATGGGAAATTTTCCTGATTAAGATATGTGCTATATTTTTAATAGCAGATCATCATAGAATGTTTGGTAGTTATTGAGTTGTTTTGCTTGAATTGTTTCCCCTATGTTCATAACTATAGGGGAGACAACAAGAGGAACTAAATTTTAGGCTTAATTCTGAATAATAAGGAACAGTTGGCTGGCAAAAGAAGAACCCTGGTTCTCTACAGCATCTTGGCAATGATTTAAGTACACAATATGTGTCAGGGTCAGATATGGAATAGACTCTTTGTGTATAGACTTAAAGAATCCAACAGAAGATAGATATTACCTGAACGTATCTTACAAGAATCAGAACTTTAGAAAAATGGCATTCAATGGTAAGCGTCCTTGAGGTGACATGGAAAGAAAAGATATTTGAAGAGAAATGCATGAGCATTACACAGCTTATCAGGATTGTAAATAGGCATACTCCACAGATGGAAAGGGTGGAATATGATGAGGCCTGAATGCAAAGAAAAAGGCAAACACAGTGAAGTGGGTTTGTGAGACTCAGGTTCTGTATGAACTTGTGGTACATAGAGGAGGCAGATAGTGCTTTCTGCATCACTGCAGGAGGCAGGAGGCAGAAGACAGCAAGCAACCAAACCTGGGGTGAGTAGTGATGTTTCATGCTGGAGAAAAAGATGGTCACTGGAGTAAAGGGATGAGAGTTCAGCTTTGAGTGTGAGGCCATGCAAGATACTTGTCCAACAGTCATTGTGTACCAGTTCAGGCCTTGCTTCTTTGTGGATCACCACCCTTCTCTGGGGTACCTCTGTTTCCTATACACACATTTATTATATACTTCACTGAATTGCAGCAATTAATTACATGTTCATCTCTACCTTGAGACTTGGGGCACCTTTCTCAATACTAATCCCGAGTCCTCAACACAGGGCTTGGTAAGTAATTGTTGGGTTGGATTCTCTATATTCCACTTTTGATGTGTGACTCCAGAAAACTTCTGTGAAACAGAGTTGCCTATGAATAGTGAACTTCAGAGTGGGGTATTTGTAAAGGCAAAAGAGTTTCTTGATCTCTTGTGATGTGTGTACATTTGTCCCTAGCAGTGGATAAAAGGGCCTCTCTGATGAGTCCCAAAGGGGCTTGTTCCATAGTCACTGCTCTCCCAGTGTGACAGCTTGAAGGCATGCTCTGCTTTGGCCTCTAGATTGACATTAAGGCTGCTGGCAGCCCTGAGTAGCTGTTACACTAAAGGAATGAGCTTTGTGGCCACAGGAGGCCTTGCCACTTTCCTCAGTCCCCTGGGAGAAATTTTCCATGCTGCCAAGTACTCAGTGCTGGTGGGAATTATCACTTCTGGGCAAAATTAGTATCCCCAAGATGCAGGTCTGGGTAGTAAAGAAAAAAATGTGGAATTTTAAGTCCCAGGAGTTACAAACCAGAGACAATCTGATGAGTGCTATTTTCCACCTGTGTACTTGCCTTTTCGTGTCTGCAGACATATTACCTCTGATTGTATTTCCTTTCTAAACTCTTAGTACAGTACAAAGGGCTTGCATTGTTTGCACAACTGCTGAGTCCTCCAGGACACTAGGAGATGATAAGGAGCCTTGGAGAGCAGCTGTTTAAAGAGAAGCTATATGAAGAATAAAAGGTTAACATCTCCATTGAGAAAGGACTTCTAATTTTCCCCTACCTGGGAACTTCATGCTGTGATTCCTGGGTCAGTTATCCATCAGGTGGTCAGCACATCACAAGGCTCGTTATCACTGGGGGCTGTGTATTACTGGTCCTGGCTCTCAAAAGAAACAGCCTGGGGAAAATACTATAAGACACTGGTGGTTTGAGTTGCATCTTTGTGGAAATGTCCTGACCCCTCTGCCTGGGCTCCTGGGGACCCACCAATGTTTTAATAAGTCTCTTTGTAATGTTATTATGTTACCCAGCTAGGCATGTTCACCCACTGTACAGTATGGCAATTACTGAAACTGTGAGTTTTGCAGAAGAAAAAAGTTTATTCACAAGGCAGGCAAGTGTAGGGGTGGGAGAGCACATCTCAAATCTGTCTCCCAAGGGTAGAGTTTAGGAGTTGCCTTAGATGCTTTCTCCTTTGTGGAGCAAAATACCCGACACCTGCAACTTAAAGGTGAAGAGGGTTACCTTTGGCTCATGGTTTCAAGGGATTCATTTCATGGTTGGCTGGCCCCAGGGCAGCAACGGGATGGCAGAGAGGCATAGCAGCAGAAAAGATGTTCTCCCTATGCTAGCTAGAAAACAGAGGGAAGGGAGAAGTCAGGGCAAGAACATACCCTTCCAGGTCCTGCCCCGGCCCTACCTGCAACCAGATCCAACAGCACATTTAGCTGCTGTGCTTATCAGTGGATGAATCCGCTGCTGAATGCAGAACCCCATGCCTCAGTCACCTTCCACACACATGAGGATTGGGGAAACACTTTAGATCTAAGCATTTATGGGATGAAGAAAGAGAGTAGTCTGAAGGATGAGGAAAGTGATCAGAAGTGGAGTGAAGTAGTTATAGTCTGCACAATCAGGCTTCATGGTTCCATGTTGGATTCATGTTCAGAAAATGGTGGCATTCATATGACTTGTGGTGTTTTGGCCCTTGACATCAAAATCTGCCACTGGTCATGTGGCATACTCAAGTGAAGGGGTCAGTGACTTCAACTGGTTTGATCTAGATGAAGCCATCTCCAAATTCCTGAAAAGAAATGGGAGCAACACTTACAATAGTTACCACATGTCAGAGATATTGGCTATAACAAAGCTAGTAGGGGTCTGATACTTGATCTTCCTTTTTCTTTTTTCTTTTCCTCTCTTTTCCTTTCTTTTCCTTTCCTTTCCTTT
>NW_004955413.1:3565128-3620961 GCF_000276665.1 Chinchilla lanigera | reverse complement strand
CTCATGGTGATCCTCCTGCCTCAGCCTCCCAAGTACTGGAATTACAGGCATGCACCACCACATCTGGACTAATGCTTTGTTTTAACTAAGCAACTTTTAAAATCAGTGGTGAAAGCAAATAAATGGAAGAAGCAAGTGAAGTTAGAGGGTTTATTTAGCTTTTTCCTTGGTCTCACTAATTTGTCCCCCTGCTTCCCAGTGGCCTCTATGTTCCTTGATGGCAGGATCCTATAGATGCAGTCTCTGCATGTCTGGGTGACACTAGTATAGAATTTTGGCTAAGCACTCCTGCTTGGTGGCCAGGTCATGACCCAGGACCTACCTTCAGTCAGGATTCAGATCCTTGTGTAACTACCAAAAGCTTCCTTGATTTCTCTCATGAGACTTTGCATTTTTATTTTTCTTTTAATGTTGTTTTTTTTTTTTTTTTTGTCTTTTTGAGACAGAGTTTCATTATGCAGTTTGGGCTGGCTTTGAACTCTCTTTGTAGCCCAGGCTGACTAGAACTCAGAGTGATCCTCCTACTTCAGCCTTGCAAGTGATGGAATTATAGGTTTGTGCAACCACACCCAGCCTGCATTTCTATTTTTAAAAAGGCAGACCAGTAGCATGTGGCCCTCAGAGCAAAAGTGTCACACTTTTAAGGAGTTTAGAGCTGAGCTTGGCATGGCACCCACCATGCCTCTCAAAAAATTCACTCTTTTGTCTCTTTATTGAGAGCCTCTATTCTTCCTCTCCCCGCTTTTTCATTTCCAGAGCTCCAAACAGCTCATGTCAAAAGCACTTGGTTGAGTGATTAAGAAAATGATTGAAGAAAGAAAACAAACTATGATCCAGCTACATGGCAGGTTGAGCCTCCCAGGGTGTCTTGGTTACTTTTCTCTCATTGCGGGGATAAAATACCCGACACCCAGAATTAAGGAAAGAAAGGTTTATTTAGCTCACAGTTTGTGGAGATTTCAGTCCATACTCAGCTGGCTCCAAGGCAGAGTGGCCCATGGCACAGGGCAACTGGTCATGTGGTGGAAGACAGCAAAAGCAACAAAAGCAAAAGCGAGGAGGAGTGGCAGCAAGCAGCCTCTTTCTCTCCCTTACATATGCAAACTATCTGCTCCAGGGTGGGTGTAGCACTCATACCCGTAATCCCAGCATTGGACCATGGATCAATCATAAACTCTAAAAGCCCACCCCATGACTGCATGAAGCTTTGGGGGGACATCCAGACACAAACCATAACATAGGGACAGTGGGTATCATGTGCTTGATGTGGTTGGCTCAGCCCTGCTGAGCAGGGAAGTACAGCCCTGGGGCCAGAGTCCCTGTGGCAGAAGCTCTCTGTGAGTGACCTCGAGTCATACATTTTTACTGAGAGTGCTGCCATAGCAGGTAGGGTTACTTCCTTCAATAATTTAATATTAGAAGATTTAACTTTCACTTTCCCATATTTCAGTGAATCCATCGTTACACTGCATTGAAGTTTGAGGCTACTGAATGTAGCTCATTTCCATCTGTAGATTTTATTAATTTTTCATTTGTCTTTGTTTTATTTTGAAAAGAGCAAAGCATAAGTTTTAATTATTGTTATATTCAAGAGACATAACACTTGCTGTGAACATTTTTTTAAAATTGTGGTTAAATAGACATAGCATAAATTTACCATTTTTCCATTGTATTTACTCATCTTATTCATCATTTATTTATTTATTTTAGGTACTGTGGGTTGAATCCAGGGTGTTTACGCTGAGCTACCTTCTTAGTCCTTTTTTATTTTTGTTTTGAGACAAGTTCTCGCTAAGTCACTAAGTAGCCCAGTCTGAGCTCCAACTTGCAATCCTCCTGTGTCAGCTTCACAGACTGCTGGGATTACAGTCATGTGTCATTACATTCTGCTCCATTTTTGCCATTTCAAAATGTTTTTATTTTTTATTTTTATTTTTTGGTACTGGGAATCTAACTCAGGACCTTGTGCTTGCCAGACAGGTGCTTGTGCTGCTGAGCTATATCCCCAGCCTGCCATTTAAAAATGTACAGTTCAATGGTATTAAGTACATTCATAGTTATGGAACCATCACCACCACCCATTTCCAGAATGTTCTCATCTTCCATTAGAATTCCATACCCATTAAGCTCTAATTCCCCATCTTTCCCCAGCCTCAGTGCCTGGCAACCACTCTTGTTTTCTCTCCTTCTGTGAGGTTGACTATTATAGATTTCTCATGAAGTAAATATTATAGATCTGTCATGGAGTAAATAAATCATGCAGGATTTATCCTTCTGTGATTGGCTTGTTTCACATTACATAACATTTTGTAGGTTTATTGATGTTACAGGTAGTAGGATTTCATTTCTTTTTAAGGCTGTACCATATTTTGTTTATCCACTCACCCATCCATGGACACTTGTTTTGCTGTTATGTTTTTGGCTATTGTGCATAATGCAATTGTGAACATGTGTGTATGAATTCTGTTTGCATGACTATTTTTCTTGTCTGTTTTTAAGTGGGCTTGGTGGGTCAGGGAGCTTAGAATTTTTGGCTAGGCAGGGCTTGAGAGATGCAGTTTGTCCAAGGTCTCTCCTCCTACTATGCAGGTGCCCAGTCTTGTATCAAGACTGTATTTAGATTCTTCTTGGTCTACCCTAGACACCTCCAGGGCATGATTGATAATAGGATTTGTGGTTTGTTGTGGTCACTCCTGCTCCTGGGGCAAAGTAGGGCACAGACCTTCAGAAAGACAGATGAGGGAAAGTTGGCTTTGATTTTCATTGTGGTTACCCTCGATGGACCATTCTCAACATGTGTGATTTGTGGCCAGGCTCTCTAATCCTGATGGAGGATGGAATACACTAGCTCAGGAGTCCTAATTAGCTATCGGTAATCCTCAAATCTATCCCCACCATGACTCATTAGGGACTGCACTGTGCTAAGGGGCCTTCTACAGAACTCAGGACATACTGATGGATGTGGCCTAGTGTTTAAGGCCTTAGACTCTGGGTCGAGACTGCCTAGGTTCATATTTTGGCTCTGCCACTTATTGATATTCTGGGCAAGTCAGCAAATCTTTCTTAGGTTTACTTTTTTATATGTAAAGAGGGAAAAAGAATAGTGTGTACTTTCTGAGTTCACTGAAAGAATTAAATGGGATCATGCATTAAAAACCCTTAGTACAGGGTCTAACATATGGTAAGCTGCTCATTAAATATCAGCTGCTGTTATTATCACCAGGTTTTATTCTTACAGCCACCTCCCTTTGCCCAAGCCTTGGTCATTAATAAGCAGGAACCTTAGAAGTATCCTCAGTTGTGTCTTCGATGCATTTTCCATTCAATTGCTCTCTTTCTGCAAAACCTTGAGGTCAGCTCCGATCCTGAAAGCTTGGTGAAAGCTCTGACACCTTGTAAAGCCTCACTCCTTCCTAATAACTTTCTATATGAGTCAGGGCCACCCTGAGTGTTTACACTTCCGGACCCCAGGGGTGGGGAAGGCATAGTGGCTGCCCCTGGCTTTGTAAGCCTCCATACAGCTGCGGCCAACTGGAGAGGTCAACCTCACCAAAGGAAATTTCGTCCGGCTTCCATGGAATCGAAATATTAATCTGACACAAGGCCAGCGTGAGCTAGACCAGAGGGAGATGAAATAGTGGAGCAAGAATGTAGTGCTTTCTGTAGGATCAGGCCATGGATGGCTGTAGTAAATCGGAAGCAGATTGTTGAACATGGCTCTGATGGGGCTGGATGGGAAGTGGTGTTTGTGTCTCAGAACCCTGTGGTCTACATCAGCAGGCCTGTCCTGGGTCTGTGTTTGCCCTCTTCACCCTGCTGTGGGAAGAAAATGGGTTTGTGAATCTGCCTGCTGGCTTCCTTTCCCTTTTGTCCAGATGATCTAAAATCATCTGAAGGTATGGCATGTTGCCCTAGGTCATAGCTTGGGAAGAAGGGCCTAAGCAGGCACTGTTTCCTTCCAGGGCACACCATGCAGAGACTAAAGCAGGCTGGGTACCAGGATTTCCTTCCTTCCTCGTGTCAGAGTTGCTGTTGTCACTTATCATCCTTGGAATGGTGCAGAAAGTGCAGCCATCCTTGGCCAACACAAAGATTGTCTCCATACTCTGACTTCTCCTTCAGTGGCAGCAGCAGTAAGAAGAGGTTGGGAAAAGGGCAAAAGGACCGGCTTTCAGGTTTATACTTGGGCTTCACATCAGTCTGCATATGAGGCTGGGCAGATGGACATGCAGAGAGTGACACCTCTGAAACTGAGCTGCCCTTGTGCCCCCAGTGGGAGCTCGTAATTACATCCTCTTCTCTCATGAATTTTACAACATCTCCGTGGCAGTAGCTAGAATCAGGGCCCACATTGGCTGTTATCTAGGACTTTTTCATCCTCAACTGGTGAGAGGCTCAGATTCACAATGTCCTTCTCTTTATTTACTGCTGGAGAGCCCATGTCAGTCATAGTGAAGAGTACAGTGTCTGGAGGTGGACAGCCTGGGTTTCCCATCTGTACTGTTTACTGCTTGTGTGGCCTCAGGCCACATGTGTAACTTTTCTGTGCCTTGGTGTCTTTGTCTATAAAATGAGGATTTTAATATATGGCTAACAGGGCTGGTGTTAGTATTCAGTCAGATAATGCATGAAAAGAGCCTGGAAAAGTATTTGCCTCCCGGTACGCAGCCCATCAGTATTAGCCATTGTAGAGATTGATTGTCAACAAAAGACCCTGTGTATAGTGGATTCAGTAAAACCAGGACACATCAGAGTTAGAAATGGCCTGAGACGAGTCATCTCATCCAGACTCTTCACTTCATAGAGAGATCAGAGCCTGGGAAGGCAATATGTCTTGTTGCATTCATCAGCTTTCCATTATTATAATGAAATACCAGACACAATTAATTCAGAAAAGGTTTGTTTTGGCCCACAGTTTCGTAGCTCCTGGTCTGTGAGCAAGTGGCCCTGTGAGATTTGGGCCTGTGTGAGGCAGCATATCACAGCAGGAGTGTATGGCAGAGCAAAACCAGGGAGCAGAGAGAGGGAGGAGCCAGGGTCCCACCATCCCTTTTGAGACTATGCCCCCCAGGGATTTAAGGACTTCCAGCAAGGCTCCACCTCCAGCAAGTCCACAGCACTTCCCTGTACCAGCACCAGGGGGACAAGTCTGTCAGCAGGTGGACCTTTGAGGGACAGTTGCTAAGCTCTGGTTCCACGCAGTGAAAGAACAGAATTCCCAGTATAAGGCTCCTTCTGCATACTCTTCAGCATGGGTCCTGCCTGTCTGAGCAAGAAGAGAGTCATGCAGGACATCCAGACACCTGGACAGCCAAGGAAATATCAAATACACAGATGCATACAAACCCGCCCAAGTGTTTGTGCTATTTCAAATTGATGGCACAAATGACTGAGCAAGAGAACGTTACATATTAAACAGACAGCAAAGTGATATTTCCATGAGTCTTTACACAGAATGGTTGTGAATTTATGAGTAAATGTTGGGGCAGAAGGTACCACTAGGTCTAGTTCAGTGATAGAGTAATATGTGTCTTCTACCTGGTGAACTTTGATTCCAGTGGAGTGGGTATGAGTCCTGTACCTGAGACTTAGACCTTTTACTAATCTCAGGCTTTGGCACCCCAGAGGTCCAGACCTGAGTTGGGAAAGGAAAAAGGAGCGCCTAATGAGGTTTTAGGCTGACACATGCTATGTGTGTTAATGGCATTAGGGGATTTCTAACAGAGCCAGTGGTAGATCCCTGGTCTTCCACTGCTGCTCAGTGATAAGGGGCTCATGCGGAACCCCAGCAGGGAAGTCACAGGGAAGGTGTCTCTACTCTCCTGTCTCCTCACCCACTGAAGAAGTTCTCTCTTTTTTTTTTATTTTAAGGATAAAAGGAGGGAAACATTAACAGACATACAACATTTTACAACATATCACAAGCACAATACAGACAATACAGAGTTACAAACAAAGTGGTAGGGAATTAACAATGGTGGTTGTATTACATATTGATATCTTCAAAGTGGCTTCTCATGAAAACAGATATAGACATGCAATACTGGTCAACCAAAGACTCATTTTGTATGTATGTATATACAGGATAGATAACATGGTTGTTCTTCTATCTGAAGTTCTCTTTTTGTCTCCTCCTGCTCAACATTTTTCTCCCGGGGAATCCCTGTGTGGCGCTGCAGATTCCAGAGAGGCCCAGGCAATGCCTCCCAGCTCCAGCTTGACCAAGGTCTCTGCCTTTTCTCTCAGGGCCTTAGTCTACTGATGTGGACGTAGGGTCAGGAAAACAAAGACAGCCCTGTTTGGAGATGCGGGCGACTTGTGTCCTTTTTCTCTTTTCCTTGCTCCTCCCTAATTGCTCTCTCAGACCACCCAGCTAACTCCTCTCCCATCTTTGATGTTGGCTTCTCCGAACTTTGGAAAAGAAGGCTTGTCACATGATTGTAGTCCTTTAGCCACTGGTCCCTCTGATGTCTGACCAAACTGTGAATGTCCAGCTATCAGGTCAAGACCTAAAACTGGCATTGTCCTTACTCCATCTTCTGAGCAGAAGTGCAGATCTCAGCCTTTCTGCCTGAGGGTACCATTAAGACCCACAGCTCCCAAGAAGGGAGAAAATAGAACGGAGCAGAGGTTTCTCAGCTCAAGAGGAATGGAATCTCATGCCAGGAAATCACCCCAAACTTGGCTCTCTCATTTGTGGCATGGAGAACACATACCTAATTCTCTGTATCCATCTCCTGGGACCCTGACAAGGCTTCTATTAGAGGGAGAGGCAGTATTCTTTCAGAGGTGTATGATCTCAATGACTACACCGATGCAGGTCAGATAAGCCTCAATGAAACCTACTTGTTTTGCCCCTTTCTTCCCTTCACATTTTTAAAGATCCTGAAGAAAAAGACCCAATCATTTTCAATGCTCTTCAGCCTTCCCATATCTTTTTCCATTGTTATTTACATTTTGAACTTTCTTTCTCTTCCTCCCCTGTCTCTGCACCCTACCTCACCACCTATCTCCAACCAGAGTGTAAAGAGTTAATTCAATTGTCCTGCCCTAGCTGGGAAGTTTCTATCTGCCAGTAGTGTCCATTCAGGATGAGCATTATTGAAATTGCTAATTTATTTCTGTAGCTTCAGTCTCCACCCTGGAATGGAACAACAGGAGCAAAAGTGTTCCAAACACATTGTTTGTTTAACAAAAGAACATTCTTCCAGCTGAACTCTATGGCTGTTGGATTTTCTGATTTGACTGGTTAACCCTCATAAGGGGTTTGGGTTTCTCCTGTTAGAGTTAGAGGAAGCCAAGGGCCTAGGGGTCCACGGACTCCTTTAATTTTTATATCACATTTCCTCTGACCCTGACCTCTTAACTAGTCAGAATGCTTGACTTCTGTGACACTGTGCCTGCATACACAGAAATGGTGAAGGCTGTACATGTCCCTCAAACGAGTGTGCTATACAGTGCTGGGAGAAATGACAGGGTTGCCCCTTCTGAATTTCAACTCCTCTGGCTTTGAGAGGACTGTTGATTTTATTATTGATCACTGAGTTTGATCTGATGCATTTTGCAGAGATTTGGCTCTGTGCTGTGCTGTTGGCTCTAGGGGCAGCAGCTATGCTGACAAGTTTTTCCGTTCCCCCCGCCAGAAGGCAGGAGGTGGTAGAGACACACTTACTCCTCCCTGTCTTCTGGAAAGTCTGATTTGGATGTGTGAGTACGTGGGCTTCTTTAGATTAGATGATGCATGTTAAAAATTGCTCTTGACATTCTGCCAGAGGCAGGGGGATCAATAGAATGATCTTTGGAAGATCCCTCTTGGTAGAATTGTTATAGTTTTTTTCTTGTGTTTTTGTGGGCTGTACATTTCTTTTCTCTGTAGATAGATGTAGAATACAACATAACTTAGTCTGGAAGGGATGCTCTGAGATCTCTGGCTCTGAGTAGAACCATCACAAACCCAATTCGTGATGCAGGCAGTGTGTTCAATTGGAGGCAGTTGATGTGGAAATCCGTCCGTCTGTCCATCATTACCAAATACCTGCTCAATTCTAGGAACTGTCTCTCTCTTATTTTTTTCTTATTTCTGTTCATTGAGAATAGAAAGCCATTTCAGTCCTTGCTTTACTTGATCTTTGTATTGCATATGACATACAGTGGCATCTCAGTTCATGAATGCTTTCATTCACACACAGTTTGGTTTGCAAACAGTAGCATTTGGCAAAATTTTATTTTTGTTCACAAACTCTGTATTGAGTGACAAACATGACTGCAGCCATATTCTCACACAAACACAAACATGGCCTTCTTTTCTAAAACTGTAGAACAAATTAAGTTTGTGAGCCAAAGTACCACTGTGGTTTACTCCTTCCTACCTGTTATTTTCTCTTCCTCCTGTCTCCAGAGTGTCTAACGTGATTCTCCCATGAATTTCCTCTGCCTCTTTGGGTGTCCTTCTTATTCTCTTCCATGTGTGCTTCCCCTCTTACCTACCAGTGATACATCTGTGTTCTCAAAGTTCTATACTCGGCTTTGTCCTCTCTTTCCCCTTTTCCTTTACTCCACACACATTCTTTCCAGAAAATTTCACACATTTTATGGTTTAAGTTATTATCTACCCACATTTCTTGATTTTAAAATGCTCTAACTTGACCTAAACTTACCCTGGGTGGCTGGGGATTTAGCTCAGTGGCAAAGCGCCTGCCTGGCAAGCGCAAGGTCGTGAGTTTGGTTCCTGGTACCGGAGAAAAACCAAAACCAAAACAAAACAAACTTACCCTGGGTATTCTTGGTTTTCCAGAAAATTTCAAACTGAACATCAGTGTCTTCTCCCATCTGATCTGTACCTTCTTTGCTCTTTGTCTTGGTGGCTGTCCTGACCGTTCTCCACGTGTGTGCACCAGAATCTGGAAGCCGCCCTAGTTGCCTCCTTCATCTCACATCCATCTGGGACCAAAGTTGTATCAGGCCCATTTCCCTCCCCTGTCTCTGCCTCACCTTCTTTATTGTCGTACTTCCAATCCCAGCACCGCTTCTCTCCCCTGTTGCAACATCTCTTAACTGATTGTTGATTTGCCCTTGCAAACTATCTTCATGTTGTATCAGAGTGATCGTTCTAAATGCAGTCTGAGCAAGCTGTCACTATGTAAAGTTATTCAATGGCTTCTAAGCACCTATGAGAAGTTCCTGCTCCTTAAGCCTATTGTAGCAGGTGTTCAGCATTAAGCTTTTGCCTGCCTTTCAGTGCTCTGCTCTCTACCTGCACTTCTCCCTCTTTCTTAATGTGCTAGTCTCCGCATGGACTTTTCCACGAAGTCTTCCTTGATGCCTTAGGTTTCCTTCTCCCTGCCTTTATTACACCTGCAAATGTGTAATAATTTGTTTTCATGTCAGTTTCTCTACTAAACAGTGAGATCTTTAAGGGTAGTTTTTTTGTTTTCTTTTTTAATCCCTGTAACTCCAGAGCTTTACAGACGTCTCATAGTAGAAATGGCTCAGTACTGTTTCTGACTATGCACCGCACCCCCACCCCAGACTATCTGTCCTCTTATGATCTGTACCTGAGCTGTATCACTCTGTCAGTTTAGGCCTTTTCTTTGATCTTCACATGTCAGAAATGCACACAAAGCAGGAGGACTTCTGTACTGGCTTTGTTTCTTGTGTCCATGAATAGTCTGCTCTTACTTACCTGACTGCAGGTTTACCTACTGTTCGATCATTTGAAGAAAGAATTGTTAACCTGGTCTCATGTTGTTATGTTTTAAGTGGAACAGGATGAAGAGTTCTTGCACTGGTGCATACACTGGCTGCTACACTTTTAATGTTGGCCAGTTCTGCTTCCTTTTTTCAATCAAATGTTAAACCTGAGCAGAACATGGTTAGAAATCTACTTCAAGATGAAATCTTAGAAGGAACACCTTTGTTCCCCATTGCATTTCCTATAGAAAACTGAACTCCATTGGCCAAAGGACAGTCTCAGAGCTGTTTTCCTTGCTTCTCTAGGAAACAACATACCCTGTTTCCAGTGAGTTAGGACATCCCCTCAGAATGTCATGTGAATCACAGTGCTCCCAGAGATGCTCCCCTCATCCAGCAGCTCATTTGTGGATGTTGGTTCCCCATTGCCGCACCCTTGTGGTCCAGCTTACAAGAAAGTCAATAGTGGTATATAGGGGACATCGCTATTGCAATTAGTGAATCCATTAATTAATTCACTCTTTGGGTCATACGTACTCTGACCAGTGCATTGTAGAGGGTTACAAATATACTGAGGAACAGGATTGGTCTCTGCTCAAGGAACAGTGTGAGATTATGGAAAGATGTTAAGTCAGACAACCTGAGTGCAAATCTTGGCCCCCCCCCCATTGCTTTTTATTGTGTGTTCCTGGGCAAGTTATTCAATCTTTTTGATCTCAGTTTCTTCATCTATTATTTTTATTTCTCTCACACTATTGTAAACCTGCAAGAGAGAGTATATCAAACACAGTCTGGTTGGTACACCGCCTCACATTTAGTAGACAAAGACTCAGAGTCGGTATTCACCATCTGCTTTACCTACTTTTCCCATTGCTGGAACAAATTACTCGATACCCAAAGTTAAAGGAAGAAAGGTTCATTTTAGTTCACAGTTTGTAGAGGTTTCTGTCCATAGTCAGCTGGCTCCAAGGCAGGGATGCATGGCAGAGGGGATTGGCAGAGGAGAAACAGTCCTTGGTAAGCAACAAGGAGCAAGCAACAGCAGCCTGCCTTCCATTTATATCCCATCCTTTATATCCTTTATATCCCATCCAGGCTACAAGCCTATTGGTTGGTACCACCCACACCCAGGGTGGGACTTTCCATTATTCACAAGCAGAACTACACTAAACCCAGTTAGTTATCATACCCTTCATCCATACCCATATACCCTAGCATTCAGCCATCTTTGAAAAGCCCCACCTCTGAGCGCATGAGTCTAGATACAAGCCATAGTTATCACAATACAGAGCCAGAACTCTTGGGTGTGTTTCAGTTTATAACGACAGCTAAAATTTACAGTGATGATTTCCCTTATAGAGACCCTAATCTTATTGTTTTATATGTATTAATGCTTTGAGCAATAATCTTAGGAAGTAGATCTCTTTTTCATTTTATAACAAGGAAAGTGGATGTGCAGACTAGTTAAATAACTTGTCCAAGGTCACACAATAGGTGAATGGTTTGCTGGAGCTTCGAACCCAGGCAGTAGTCCTTCAGATTATGTCCTCTTAACCACTATGCTATACTGCCTCTTCATGAAATTCCGTGTAGTAAGATTTCTGTTAGGAAGCTGTATTAGTTTCCTAAGTCCTTCATGACGGATTATCAAAGACATGCGTTGGCTTAAAACAACTGACGTGTTTTCACAGTTCTTATAGCCAGGAGTCCAGAATCAAGGTTAGCGCTTTCTGGAGGTTTGGAGGCAAAATTATCCATGGCTTTCTCTCCACTTCTGATGGTTGCTGACAATCTTTGGTGTTCCTTGGCTTGTCACTGCATCACTCCAGTCTCTGCCTCTGTCTTTACATGTCTTCTCTATGGTGTGTCTTGTGTCCTCTCTTGTACTGAGAAGGGTGACAGCTATTAGATTTAGGGGCACTCAAACACTGCACAGTTCCATCTCAACTAATAATATCTTCCAACACTGCTCCAAGTAAGGTTTCATCTTGAGGTTTTTAGTTGACATGAATTTTTCAGGGTATTTTATTCTATGAACTATAATCACTATTTGTTATTAGCTTTAAAATGGGAATTAAAGGATTATTTCTTTACTGACTTATTCTAAATAAGCAAATGTAGTAATTGCAATAATGCTTTAAGAACTTAATCATATTTCAGAACGTGTTTGGGCCATGGTCACAAGAGTGGACCAACGGGACACTTACTCCCTCTGCAGCTGGCCTTGCACCGTCCCTGAGTCTCTGTGGAGACCCTAGGTTGTTAGAGCCAGGTATTGTCATTCCTGCCCCAGCTCCTGTCCTGGACTTTCCTTTAATCAGGCAGACAACTCAAATTCCTTGGTTCATTTCTCATGGGATGTGGCCTTGAGTTTTGTTCCTCCTCATCTCTGACCTCTGATCGAACAGGCTTTTATTTGCTCGGCTTCTTGAAATGGATCAGTGGGAATGAGGTGTGTGCAGGAGGGACCCTCTCTGTCATTTTAGATATAGGGTGGATCACAACAGTTTTTACTAGTGGCCACGTTTGGTGTCCATGGCAGGGATTTTGAGCCAGTCACAGCCTGTCACTGCACTGAATCTCAAGAGCACCCAATGTCAAGGGGCCCGATGTATTTGTTCTCTGTTACCTGCACAACATGACAAATGTGTTAGAGGTAGATATTAAGGTGTCTGTTATAGGTTCAAATTAAAGGGACTGGAAGCTCCTGCAGATGTCTGTCTCCGTGGGTTCATCCCAGTCCCTGGAGGGCTATCAGTCGGGGATTGTTAGCGTGGGAGGGGATGGAGGCATGGATCCAGGAGGTAGAGTGTCTGGTCCAAACTTTTGATCAGGAGATGCACCCTTTGATGTAGCAGACAGTACTCCCTCCAAGAACAGTGTGGAGGCAGCAGACCAGCTTGCCTGCCCCTGTGTGCTCTGGCAGGTGTGGCCCACACTGGTGTGGCTGGGTTTTGTCCCTGGGCCACCCTCCCACTGTGGCTGGTCTGCCTCTTGATAGTTTCTTGTCTGTCCTAGTAATGATCTCCATGGGTCAAGGAATGTGAAATATGTCAGAGAAGATGGTTAGTAGGACAAGTATTTATTTGGCACCTACAGAAGGCTCTGTAGTGAATGTGAGGGTTTAAAAGCTGGAGGGCACAGAAAGGCTCAGTAGTAAATGTGAGGGTTTAAAAGCTGGAGGGCACAGAAAGAAACTTCAAGAAGCTAACAGTTCAGTATAGCAGAGAAAGCAGCAAACAACCACAGTAATGAGGGAGGGCCAGGCGGAAGTGGTTAGCGCTAGATTAAGGGATGGCAAATTATGGCCTAAAGGCTAAATTGCGGCCACTGCCTGTTTTTATAAATAAAATTTTATTGGAACTCAGCCACAGTCATTTACTTATGAATTGCTTATGACTGCTTTTGTGGCTCAGTGGTAGAACTGAGTAGTCATTAAAAACCAAGTCACCTGCAAAGACTAAAATATGTATTTTCTGCACTTTTATAGGAGAGTTTTTTCTTTTAACCTCTGTCGTAGATAATGGGAGAGCAAGTGAGAGTTCCAAGTGAAAAAGAGACATTGTTTTTATCCTTTTCTGATCCGTGTTGAGACTGAACCTGGTGACTGGAGCTCCACCACTTAGCTACCCAGCCCTCTTTTCCTGTCCTTGGGAGCTGTCTGGATTTCTGTACATTCTCCTAACACACAGAACTTAGATGAACTGGGGGAGCTGAGTGGGGGAGTGTGAGGTTTCTGATTGGGAAGTGGGATGTCAGAATGCATGGCGAGTGGGCCTGGAACATGAGGGTTGTGGAGGAGGCTGTGAGTCTGGGGTTGCTTTCACAGTGCACTGAAGAGCTGGGATGATGAAACCTTGGGGCAGGGGTCAAGCAAAGGATGGGAGCCAGAGATAACAGAGCACATGGTATGGAGTGAACAAAGATGATTTAACTTGGAACATCAAAGAAGCACTCAAGTTGGAGTTAGAAAGGTCTTCTGAGATCCTTGCACCCAACTTCTTCATTGGGCAAGCGAAGAGGAATGAGGGAAGGGAGGGACATAGCTCACCAACTAGGAATTGGGCATGTTGGGTTTGAGCACCATTGGGAACTGACTCCTTGGACACTGACCTGTGTCCTAGCTCTTTAGGGTAAGCCCATTTCTCACATCCCCTTTCTTTTCAATTTTCTGCAGCCTTTTAGTCTTCTTTTCCCTAGCCTTTTAGTGGGTCCCCCATTGGTAAGCTACTGGGGCAGGCTCTGTGTCTGGTCCTTTTTCTGACTTATTTGTTCATAGGGGGCTTCTTAGATGTGTGTAAAAGCACTCAGCATGGAGGCCTCTGTCTGGATCTTGCCAAGCACAGGTGGAGATGGAGGATTCTGTGGCCTCTCTTGGTGGGGTAGGGCATGGAGATGTTATTACCCCACAGATCTGGCTGACGTCACTAGGACAGAGAGGCCCCTCTGTAGGGCTGTGAGGCTGCTGCTAAGTCCTGGGCCATCTTGCAGCTCTCTCTGCAGTAGGTCACATACTTCATGGCCACCTGCACAGCCTTCCCTCCAAAACTCTTTACGGCCCCTGAACAAAGAGTTTTATGCATGGAATGTCTCCCAAGCAGCCCCGTTAGCCCAGGGAGAAGTCAGCTGGGATGCCATGCATCTTCTGTGATTGACAGAAACACCTCATTTGTCCTGATGTGTTGATGGAAAGTCTAGAAGAGCAGCCAGAGAAGACTCTGCAGCTCAGCCCATCCCTAATCGACAGGACGTGTCCCTCCTGGGCTCCTTTAAGTTTGTGCAGACTCTCCTTGGCTTCCCCCAGCATGCTGGAGGGGTTCCAGCCCAAATCTCTCCAGCAAGGCAGGGATGGAGAAAGCAGGGGTATGTACAGTGCAAAGGGAGTTAGATTCTATTTGTCTAAGGAGTCTTAGCTTCATTTGTTGTCTTAGAAGCCCAATAGTTGTCCCTCACCATTAACTTAGCAATAGAGCTAGAAAATAGCATGAAGCCAAAATCCAAGGGCCAAGGACACCAGGCTCTTGGAAAAGAGCCAAGCAAGCTGCCTTAGTCATTTTTAAGTGAAAGTAATACTGTTTGGAACCTAGCATGGCATCCTAATTCCTCAGTGCTCACCCCTTCCCTTTTGTCTGCTGCATCTCATCATATTGACAGCAGTATAGAAATCTGTCATTTGTAGTAGCTTTGCATGTGAGGATGGAGTGCTCTCCAGACTAGGTCACCCAATGTTGGAAAAAATAAAAGCCCAGTGCCAACAGTGTCCTGTCACTGAGGGAAACTATCACATCTATGTGCCTACTGCATGCACACCTGTGAGTGCCTGTGGATGGCGTTTCCCATACCTCAGCACCTTGAATCTTCCT
Organism: Chinchilla lanigera; assembly: GCF_000276665.1. Taxonomy (NCBI): domain Eukaryota; kingdom Metazoa; phylum Chordata; class Mammalia; order Rodentia; family Chinchillidae; genus Chinchilla; species Chinchilla lanigera. The sequence continues at coordinate 3,605,908 of NW_004955413.1, read as the reverse complement.
AATGGTCCCATATAATGATCAACTCAGGGTGTTTAAATTCTGCTAAGTTCCCTCCTAATGTGTACAATCCAGTGGTTGCTGGTGTATTCATGAAGTTGTGCAATTACCTGTGGGCCTGCAATTTGGGCTTGTTCAGAGAGGCCTCTAGACCTTTACCCTTTTCCTGCCAGTCTTCTAATGGGCCCTGATGTCTGCCCTTAGTCATTAGTTTGGGATGAGCCTTTGGAGGCCCTGTCACAGTATGACTGAACTGGGCCTGGTATCATTTATCTGTAATCCCAGAACTTAGGAGGCTGGGGCAAGAGGATTCAAATTTGAGGCCAGCCTGGGTTACTGTGCAACAGTGAGATACTACTGCAAAAATGTGGCCTCATCACAGATTGAAGAAAGAGTCATTTGATAACTCCTGGGAGAGGAACCTGGGCTTCCTGGGGACTCTTTGTGGCCATTCAGGACCTTCCTTACCTGGAGAGGATGTGGATTGAACGGCAGATGTGCTGGAAGAAGGAAGGCACAGAACATAGAGAGTGCAGAATGAGGCTAGATGCTAGGCAGATGCCAGCTGAGACCTCTGGGAAGGAGCTGGGTACCAGGAGAGTGGGCAGCAGGATAATCAGAACTATGTTTTTGTCTCTTCTCATGTACCTGGACCTGTAAAAGCTGGCTGACATCCCAGCTCTACTTTCTGGGCTGTTTCTTTGATTCCCTTGGTTGTAGGCTGAATTAAAAGAGTTTAGAAGAGTGTGCACTTCCAACTTCTCTGGTCTCAGCGAAATTCCTGCAGCTGTCTGGGAGAATCATGAAGGACTCAGGAGACTTCTGGGGCTTCCAGCCAGGGCCACAGCAGGGCTCCATCTGGAAGGTGGAGAGGAACTGGGTTCTTCCGTTGTCTGGGGTCTGTTTCTGAAATCCTTCCATTGGCTCCGTGTGTTCCAGTGAACGTCTTAGATTACTTACTATGCTCTAGGCATGGTGCTAGAGACTTAGCAATGAGCAAGACAAGCACCCAGTCCTTAGGGAGTCATTATTTTATTGGATTGTTTAGGAGATATAAATATCCCCAGGAAGAGTCAGCTTTGGCCTTCTTTCAGTTAAAACCCAATAGACCACTTTTTTAGATTTTAATCCTGAGTATAGGTCTTACCTTGGAGCAGCCGAAAGGCCGTGAATTGCTCCTATCATCCCTTTCTGGCCATATCCCCTGTATCTCTGCATTCAGGATCAAGATGGGACTATGGTTGGCGCAGGGGGTATCTTTGTGTCATTTATAAGAAGAACTCCTTTCCTCAAGCTGCTGCCTTTTTCTTTCTTTCTTTCTTTCTTTCTTTCTTTCTTTCTTTCTTTCTCTTTCTTTCTTTCTTTCATTCATTCATTCATTCTGTTTCTTTCTTTTAAAGCATACATTTTTCAAAAATTGTCTTAATGTGTTGATTCTGTTTTAAGTAAAGGCATTTTGCCGTCATCTGCCAGAGCATTCTCATAATAAATATACTGTTAAATAAAGATCCCTTCTCTGTAGGCTGTACCCCCGAATATAGTATGTTTTTGTGCCATGCATGACCTGTATAACTAGATATGGCCACCTTGGATAGAATAACAAATAAATACTGGTATTTTCTGAATTCATCATTCAGCAGAGAGATGCCTCACCCTGAGTAGGATCTTCAATCCTTTCTAGTTCTAGAACTTAAGAGTAGGCAAGGGACCACTGGGGGAGAAAGACAGCAAGAGATCCAGGTTGTTAGGTCTGGCGGTCTCTGGCTATGCACTGGGTCACTGCTGGATCCTCTCAGGAGCTGGAAGCTTGCAGCCCTTGTGTATTTGCAAGAAGATGATGGAAGGGCTGGACCTTCAGGCTGAGGTGGTGAGAAAACGCCTGTCATTCATGAAGCTGAAGTGTCTCTCCTCCTCTTCCTTCTTTTTCCTTCTCCTCTTCCCCTTCCTCCTCTTCCTCCTCTTCCTCTTCCTTTCCTTCCTCCTCCTTCTCCTTCTTCATACTTGGGATTTAACCTAGGGCTTTCACATTGAGCTATACCTCCTGCTCTTTTTTGAATTAAAATTTTCTTTTCAATTTAGAGATAGGATCTCCCTAATTTGTTAAATTTCTCAGGCTGGGCTTGAACTGTGTTCCTCATGCCTCAGCCTCCCAGAGTCCTGGTCTGTGGCTCACCAACTTATCTCTGGTTTCTCCACTGCTTTGAAGAGGCCAGCACTGCTGGAATGGTGTAGCTCCAGAGAGACAGGAAAGATGTGGGCTTTCTCCAGTGTCCTGTTGGCTTGGGACAAAATGATCCTGCTTTATAGCAAAAGCGCTCTGAGGACCACCCTCTTCCAACCTGGGCTTTTCTGAGGCTAGTTGACTCCTTACTGCCCCTCTTGTTGCTCCTGGTACCAAAAAGTAGGCTGAGCCTCGCAGTATATTTTTGGGATTTGCTTTCATCATTGCTCAAAGCCCACACACCTTTTGGGAACTACCATGGTCTTGCATTGAGGCAGGGGGCTCCTGCCTGTCTTCCTAGGAGCTCAAGGTGACAGCGGCTCCAGGTAGCACACAGATTTCTCTCCAGGGCCAGGGAGCCTCACCCAAGTCCCCTGAATGTAGGTTGCACCTTATTCTCCAGATTATGTTTGTTATGGTTACTGAGCATGCACTCTCCAGCGGAGTAGGACTGATGCCCTGGTGAGACCACTGTGGCCCAGGAGAAGCGACCTTCTGCAGCACAGCTAGGTTGGCAGCATGGCCATCCAGTGAGGCCATCATCTGTCCTCTCCTTTCACTCTGGCTGTTATTTGTACTTCTTTCCCTGGACCCTGAGTGACCTCCAGCTTTTCTGTCCTGGTTAAACACACAGTGTGCATTTGGTTCAGGAATATTGTACATGAGGCACTGTGGGCCTAGAGGCCAGAATCTGGGGCCTGAAGATCATGATGGAGCCTGCCACGGCTTAGCATTGGGTTGGGTGCTAGGAGCGACCCAAGGAGCTTTAGGACTGGGTTGCTGTCCTGTGAAGCAGAGTGAAGAGGCAGACAGGGAAAGATGCCCATGTACCCAGTGCTGTGGTGGCTGCTCAGCAGGGAGACCGGCAGAGCTCGCTCTAGGATGCAGAAAGGCTTCTCACAGAAGGTATGACCTGAGCTCCGGGTTGAAGGCAGCATGGCTTATGGGAGGAGTGAGGCCCGGAGAGTGCTGACAGGCCCTGCTGCAGGTGACTCAGGAGCCTCAGCCATGGCCAAACACCCCCACCTGCCTTTACTGCAGCCTTCTGGGCTCCACTTCCAGCTCACCTGTCGTTTTCATTCTCCCCTTTGCCACCTGTCTGCCACTCACCACCTCCACACCCTCATCTTTCCAGCCTTTTCTCAGCCTCCTCCACGGTCCGTGTTTCTGATTATTTCCCCCAGTTGCAGTGACTTACATTCTTCCACATTGAGTCTCATTTTGTTATTTCCTGTCCCATATTTTCTAAACTCCCTAGGTCCCTTCTCATTTATTTCCTCATCCTTCCTGGTGCTGTTTGCAGCACTACCCAGTCTGTTATCATCTGCAGATTTAATTAGCATGGTTGTGGACCTCTGTCTTCCAGACTAGGGGCTGCAGGGAGGGACAGGCGGTCTCAAGCAAGGCCAGCACTGCAGTGTATGTGCAGGATTGTTGCTGTGGAAGAGCCTGTGTTGGCTGTGCAGAGGGGATGTGTTCCAAACTGAGCTCTCACCTCATATAGGGGAAAAATGCCCCAGGAGCCAGGTTTTTTCTGGGAAAAAAGGGACGATGCTGGGAACTGGATTGCTCAAGCCCACTTGATTCTAATTATTCTGGCCCGAGGACATCATCTGCTGAATCTAACTGCTATTAGCATTTAGCCAGGTAACTTTCTTGTATTCCTGCTGATCAAAGGCACTTGCGAGGTTGCTGCTACTTCTGAATGAGTAGTTTTCTATTTTACCAAAAGAGAAACTGAGACTCAGCAGAATTATGCTGCCTCTCTATGTAACATGGCGGGAGTAGCGGGAGGCTGGGATTCTCAGCAGGACCTCTCTGAGCTCTTCTTCACAGCACCTGCTTCTTGGAGATGCCACCTCCTTCCTGCTTTGGAGTCCAAGCCACTTTAGGCTAATGGATTATTTTCACAGCACTATCGGCAGATGGACTAGGCTGGATATTTTTGGAAGCCCATAAAATGATTCTATTATTTTTCATCATAGTGATAGGTCTTTTCCTGAGTGTGCCTGATCAGTTCATCAATAGCAGGTCTGCAGTCCAGGTCTTAGCTACTTCAATGGCCTATATTCATAAAGGATTTTTCAGCACTAGTATTGCTAGTATTGCTCACATCTGCATCTGGTGGGGTGGGGGCAGTGGGCTGATGTGACAGTTTGAACATCAGCATCTTTTTTTTTTTTTTTTTCTGTACAGGGAATTGAACTCTGGACCTTGCGCTTGCCAGGCAGGCGCTTATGCCACTGAGCCATATCCCCGGCCCCACACTAGATCTTTGTCAGGCCTGGTGGACCTGCAGGACGGCACTGTGCTTTTCAACTTTAGCTCCGTGAGTCTGGGGCCACTGAGGCTCGGTGCAGCAGTATATATTTCAGGGAGGATAATTTTTCCTTATGTGGATCTTTCTAGTAAACCAGCGCATGCTTGCTGTCCCTTCTTTCATTCACTAAGTGTTAATGCTGCTCCTAGGAGCTGACAATCAACAGTCCTCACCCACTTCTGAGGGGAGTGGTACAGCTCCTAGGGTTTGTAGAAAAGTGCCACAGAGGCATCTTAGGGTCCAAGGGGGACTGGAAATCAGGGACTTTGTCCCTCCAAAGGTCACACAGGAAACTTCTTGAAGAATTTGGTTTGAAGAGAGAGTTCTTTAGCTGAAGAAAGCTTGTAACCAGTTTTGCTGAAGGTTTTATCACCTTTTGGTAGATATTTGCAGTCTATCCTGCCTCCCTGTATGAGATGTCTGTTACAGAGAATTAATGACCATGAACAAGAAGTCCAGAACCTTGTGCTTGGATGCTTGCCTCTTCTGCACAGGACATGGCCACAGCCTGAATCTGTGGCACATTGCAGGCTCTTTGCTTTATTCTGTTTGCTCACAGCCTAGGCCAACTGCAAAGCAGAGGGATGGTCACTGCCCAGCTAGTACATGTGTAAGTCTCACTGAAGAAAGGGCAGCAGTTCCTGCACTGAGCTTCTTTGAGGAAGGAGGAAGGCATTTCCTCAAGGGCTTCTTGAGTAGGTGACCCACCATTCTGCATCTTGTTGACAATGTCAGGCATCTAGGTGAAAGTATGTGTCAATCCACTGAGATCACTACTGTGAGGCTCAGGGGCAGCTGAGGCATAGTGGGCTCTGTGATTGTCACAGACCACATCTCAGTCTTCAGGTTCCCTAGGTCCTCTCTGCTTCAGGCAGGGTGGTCTCAGCATGGTGTACCCACTCCTCATTGCACTTTCACTTACCCTATTTTTTCTCTCCTGTGTTATCCACAACCTGCTGGCATATGCAAATCCCATCATAAAGTGTTCAGAGTGTAATTCAAGTTTCCTCTGTTCCCTGCCATTCTCTCTGGCTCTGCTAATCCAGAATTCTTGGTTGCATGGGCAGAAAACCAACACAAACTGGCTTAAACAACAAAAGGAATTCATAAGCTCATGTAATCAGGAAACCTAGAAGCAGATCTGGTGAAGCCTAATTCAGCAGCTCAAGTGAGACCTTCAAAGAATTCCTATTTTTCCATTTTTCTACTCAGTTCTGCAGGATACACTTCATCTTCTATTTACTCAGTGAGCCATTGGGCAAGCCACTTCCTTTAATAAAGTGAATTGTCATTATTCTCCCCAGGCTCTGACAGAAAGAGAAAGCCAGATTTCCCCAAAAACCGTGGCCAGCATTTCCTTGAATCTATTGGTTTTGATTGTATTACTAGTATACTCTAGAACTAGTCACTGTAGCTGGGGGGATGGACATGGTGGTTTTTCAAGTGAAACGAGCCTACTTCTGGAGTTGGTGATGGATCAGTTCTACTAAAAACATATGGCTGAGATCCCAGAGGATGTTTCTCTTGGAGAAAGATCTAGCAAGTATTTGTAGGTTAAAGGGGAAACAAAAACCAGATGACCATTCACTAGTTGTGCTGCTTTTTCTTTTTGGATATTAACCACCCCACTCATGATATTATTTCTCTGTCTCATGTATTAGATACATGTATCTGGTTTCCAAGAGACTGATGACTGTGTGATGAAGTGGTGGGCTATATTTCTTTTGTATACCCTTAACCCTTAGCACATTTCTGAGTACACAGTTACTATCCAATAAACACTTATTGAGTTGACATATGTTGGGGTGATTAGTCATAGGAAAATAGTGAAGATATTCCTTAGAGAAGAGGCGAGTCCTGGCTGAGAGGAGGCTGGGCACATTTTCATGAGTGAGTTGGTTATTTATAACAGGAAGTTTCTAGAGAAGTAGTTTGAGGAGGGGAAAAATAACAGCAGCAAAGAATCATGTAAGTTTTGAGTTGGGATGAACACTAGAGGTAGGGGTACTTTCAGAGTTAATAAGATGGGTTTTTAAAAACAGAAATGATTCTTTCTAAGGGGGAGGTTTTTTATATTGGTTAAAGAAGTGAAGGTCAGGAAGGAGATACTGGGCTTTCCTGCCCATAGGATTGGTGGCCATTGAATTTGGTGTTCATGGTTGATCTATAGGGTGACCCTATGATTTATTTTCCAATCGGAGACATTTCTGAGAAAGCTAAAGTGTTAATTAGATGGGGTGATTAAGCAAGAGAAACAAACTAGGGCTGTCCCTGGCCATCCAGGACTTGTCGGTCATCTGTGGTCTGAGTTTATTTTAACCACCAGTGAGGGGACACAGCCCAGACTGTCCATCTGCCTTCCATCCCTGGGCAGTGAAGTACTCTCCTGGTGGGGGCCAGTGGGAGGAGCATACAGGGCTGAGAGTCTGAGGCTGCAGCATCTGATTCCATTTGCAGGATGTCAAGTGTCCAAAATAGTTTTGTTGTGACGAATAGGAAAGGGCAGCATTTCCTATGGTTTTCCCTCATGGTTTATCTATGACCTTTTCTCCGCTGTTTGGGGCTTGTCCTGTGTGCCTGAAGCCGAGTTGTCAGCCAGCTGGCCTTCTTTGCTGGGAGAAGCCCTCGCTTCCTGTCCACCTCACGAGTGACTGTGTATGGATTCTCATCTTCTTTTTTGGCAACTGAATTCTGATCAGCCTATTGTTTCAGCATTAAACTCCCATGAGAAACAGCCTCTTTTATTTCTGACCTCACTTGATGTTGTTCAGTTATATGCCAGGGGCTTTTGACTCAACAGGCTCAGCTGTGATTCCCCCTGATAGGATTCCCATTGTGGTTGAGGGCAGGCGTTCTGTGGCCTGAGGAGCCCAGGCCTGCTCTAGTATCCACTTTGGATACCAAGAAAGAGATTTGGTACTTTTAAGTGTTCAGCGCTATGTTATTTATAGTTTATAAAATACTTACAAGTATGAATAAAAATACAGTTAAATAAAATTTATTATAGTAAAAGACAAATTGCCAAAGATCCCCCAGAGTGCTACCCCTTGCATCTACACACTTAGCCCATTGCTTTTTCCACTTTCTGAAGCAGTTTACAGTTTACATTTACAGAAATTTCTGTCCAGTGAAAACATTATGGTGTGTCCTCATCCACTGAATTCACTGGATCTGGCAGCATGTGACTTCTGGCTCTTCCCCCAAAACAAAATGACCGTGAAAGGTAAAGGTTTTGAATTGATTCAGGATGTGGAGATAGCCACAACAGCACAACTAAAGACACTCATGAAAGAGGACTTCCAGAACTGCTTCGGAAAGTGCCCAGAATGATGTGATAAGTGTGTTTGAGGTCAGGGGTCATACTTTGTGGCATATTAATGGCAACATGTCTTTTACTGTAATACATTTTTAAAGATTTAAATATTCAATGTATTTTTCTTTATACCTTGTATATAGCTTTGTTTGATTCTGACATACCATGTAATCATAATTTATTTCTGAATATTTATTAATTAAAACTAATAATATATAACATATCAAAGTAAATAAGTTTAAAATTCATAATGTGTTTTAATACAAATGATGTATTTGGAAGTGAAAAGAAGTGTGGGAAGTTGTGACATTGTTTTACATTTTTTGTGCATCTTTCCCCCCTGAGCAGTTTTATTGAGGTGTAATTAGTGTATAGGCAACTGCACATGTTTAAATATCTAATCTGTCGAGTTTTGACACAGGTACACAACTGTGAAACCACCACAGTAAAGATAATATGCATATTGACCACCCCTAACATCTCCACATCTTTTTGCACAGTCTATCTTTCTCTCTTCCAAGGGAAGAGAGAATACAAATCACTACAGTTATTTTAACACTGCTTCTTAATCTCAGAGAACTATGGCAGCTTATCAAAAATAGTATAGCTGGTAAGTGACAAATCTGAGCCCCAAGGCCATGTCTTTAGATCGTAGCACCCATGGTCTCCCCAGGACCTATCTTCACCTACGTGATTGTTCCCTGTTTCTTCCAGCTGTGGGGTTTCTAAAGTACAAAGAAACCCAGGGACACTTTGCCGTGCTCTACTGCTGACTCTTCATGTGGGTCCTTTGGAGTGCTGTGCAGCCCTTGGCGCCCCTGAAGCTCAAGGATAGAGGATTGGGTTCTCTTGGCCCTCGGCATGGTAGAGCGTCTGGCTCCTGTTCTCCTGGCCTCTCCCTCAAGGCTGCATTTTCAGCTGTCCTTTGGGCAGTGTTCCTGGCTGCTCCTATCTGGAGTGCAGGGACAGGCCATACACAGAGTAGACACCATAGTGACAGACCCAGAGATCACTTGTTATCTTTGGACAATGACAGAGAAATGGCAGGAGTGGCTAGATTTTCACTTCCAAGGACCCCAGGTGGGTTGTTCCAGTCTTTGGCTAGGGATTAGGTGAAGCCTTTTCCATAGGAAGAGTCATGCAGTTGATCTTGTATGGGTCTGAGACAGGGCTGATCACTGACCATCATCACCTTGGTCTGCACAGGTTGGGGTTGGAGAGACAATCCCTTTGCTCTCACCAAGGAGCTCCAAGAGAGCAAGTTGTCATCTCTTGTCCCCTTGTCAGGGAGTTCTCTATGCTTAAAGCCCAGGGGCCATAGGAGGTCTCTAATAATAGGCTGGATTTCCCTGATTATGGCAATGAAGTTGAGGCTTTGGAAGTTAAGGAGATGACACTGATAGATGGTTGCATTCCTCAAGTGGAGCAGTTGGAGACTGGTCTCAGATGAATCCTTGCCTTCTTTTGGACATCTCTGGCCCCAGGGGACTTAGTGTGTAGTGATGGCTCCCTGGCCAGTCTCAGTGATGCCTGGTAGAGTTCCTCCATTGTGTGTGTGTCAACCATGGTGATCCCAGCGTTTGAGGCTCCCTGGGGGCTGTCTCGTGCTCACTGTGGGACCATGTACCTTTGTGCTTGCTGGTTCAGGTGACCGAGTGTGTGGTAAGGTAGAGCAGTCCACATAAGCCTATCTCTCCTCTGTCTTTCCATCATCTACACATTCATCTCCCTGTCCCTCCTCTAACAGTCCTGTGCTTAGGCCATGATGTGCTGAAGCTGATGTTCTCGGCTCACAGCAAGGCCAGGGACCAGAGCACACTGAGGCCTCTGGGGTCACATTGAGGTGGCTTGGCAGGGCTGTGGGAAGGAGGCTTGTGGAGTATCGGTTTCCCTGGTTTGGCTGTGGCTGCCTCCTATTCAGTCTGGTCTCTCTAGAGGGAGGTCTTGTGCGGCCATATGCAATCTTTGGACAACAACAACAAAACATAAACAATCAGCACAGTCTCACCAGGAGATTGGAGCAGCAGCCAGAGCTCTGGAGAGAGGTGGCTGGGGGTGCAGGTTCACCTACTGTCCCAGCCCCTTGCTCCATCCTCCAGTGTCTAGGCTCTGGAGAAGGGAAGGCCTGCAGGACTGCCTATCCCCCTGGGATAGTGTGGAGGGGCCCTGGTGCCAGGAGGCCTGGATTCTATTCTTGGCTCTGCTACTGCTTAGCTCTGGGTTCTAGGGCTTTATCTGTTCCTGAAGGAATATTAGGTGTCCTTGGCAGTCTCTCCAACTCAAGAGGCCTGCAGCCAATTCAGTTCGGTCCTTTGCAATTCCCCTGTGCCCATAAGCTGGCTCATCACTGAGCTTTCAGCAGGGGAACATGGAATGGCACCATAAAACTCCAGTGCTTGACAAGTAGACATCAGGAACCCTTGTACTGGGAGTCTCTCTTATTCTCCAGAGTGTCCCTCTCTTTCCCTTAATATTTTGTTTTGTTTGTTCATTTGTTTTATTTATTTATTTATTTTTTTGTGCTACTGGGCATTGAATCCAGGACCTTTACACTAAGTTATAATCTCAGCCTCTTTTTTTTTTTTTTTGTTTGTTTTGTTTTGTTTTTGTTTTTGTTTTTATGGTACTGGGAATCAAACTCATGAGCTCACTCTTGCCAGGCAGGAGCTGTGCTGCTGAGCTAAATCCCCAGCCCAATCCCAGCCTTTTTTATTTTTATTTTTTACTTTGAGGCAAAGTCTGACTAAATTGTTAAATTGCCTGGGCTGTTCTTGAAGTTGCAGTCCTCCTGCTTCAACCTCCCAGAGTGCTGGGATTATAGGTGTGCTTCTGTGGCTCTTCCTTAAATGTTGTAGTACCCTTGCAGCTTATAGGATGGTGAAATTTAGTAATATTCAGTATCAGTTCAATTCAGAGTTTATTTCATAAACACCACTGGATTTGTGCCAATGCCTCCATGACAGGGAGCAGGGATCTGTTCAGGAAGGGAGGGCCTGGGGCTACCCCAGGAATGGAGAAATTCGCCACCATCTTTATAAGGCTCACAATCAAGTAGAGACTTTAATGACTTTAGTTGTTGATGTGGGAGAAACATTCAGAAAAGATACTTGAGGGTAATTAAGTTATTTCCTCAAAATTCAATTAGAGTTGAATTCTTTTGGCCCAAAGGCCACCAATTACTTTCTGGGCAGTGGTTGCCAACTTTTAGGAGGTGGTCTCACACTTCAAACAGAACCAAGTAGGAATATGTGTATTGAAGTTGCAGCAAATATTTACTGAGCATTAACCACCTGCCAGGTGCCGTGCTGACTGCTGAGGACATGTTCTTTGTCCTCACGGAGTTTTGAGTTGCACAGGGAAGACAGGCAAAGTCAACACCTAAAAACCCAATGATGGGAGTGCTGGGTCTGTTCTGTGAAGGATGGGGGCAAGGAGTGATGCAGCAGGGACAGGGAACCAAGTGTAATCCGGGGGCACAGGGAAGGAGAGAATGCTTAAATAGAGTCCCACACAGGAGTTGGAGGGACTGGGGGAAGGGAGGCCTTCACCATGGAGGAGACAGAGTATGAGAGGTGCCGAGGTAGGAAATTTAGTTAGAGCAGTTGGTCACCAATGAGGAGGGCTAATTGGCTGGAGCCTGGGGAAGAGGTAGAGGTGCTGGCACCACAGAAAGTGCGTGTTTGCTGGAGAGCCACTTTCAGAGCAAGGGAGGGTGGGTGGAACAAGACCCTGGCTGGTGGGGCAGAGCCCAGCTTCATGCTGGGGACCAGCCTTTGTCTTTCTGTGAACTTGATTCTTTATTGGTTTGCTTAGTGGAGGTAGGTCCAGGAGACCGCCTGACAACATAAATTTAAAGAGACTGATAAACCCGCAAGCCAGGTTAGGATTGAGGAGTATTCATTTCCTTTGTCAAGTGTGCTCAGGCCATCTTCTTAGGTGTCTCTCCCCAAAACCCGGAACTGGAGAGGCAGAGTTTGTGAGATGTTGGAAAACAGAAGCACAATGAATGATGCTGCATAGTTCTATGGGACACTTTGATTGAGCTGAAAAATTTCCTGTTCTACCATAACATGGGAAATCACATTCCTGCCCTGAATAGTTGTATGTCCCACATGGACATGCATGGGCTGTCCTGCAGAAACATCTGTGCATTGGATCTCCTTTCTATGCTGACCAGAATAAAATTATATTTTATGGCTCATTTTACACAAACTAAAATTCTGTTGCCTGATGAGATTTGGGAGTCCCTCCACTCATATTGATTATTTACTTATAAGACCTCTTTTAAGGATGTATTATATCCTCTGATGGCTGATCTCTGACAATTTATGTTAAGTTTCATGCTGGTTTTGTAATATTTTCTGACCTTGTCCATGAATTCTAGAGATGCACTACATTTTGAACCTGTGAATTCTTTCAGGACACAAATGCCACTTTGCAAATCTTGTAGATAATTTAAAAATGCAAGGCGGTAGAGGAACTGGGATTACTTATTTCTAGTTTTAATTCAATAGGAACTGGTTTCATACAATGGGAATCTACAGTGTGTGTGGCCCTATGCTGCACACTTGGTGAATACAAAAGAGGAACCAAATACTGTCCCTGTGGCTGAGAGGTAGCGGTAGAGCAAGTCACCTTAGTAATGTTCAGTAGTTTATTGAACATTCTCAGCCATGAGAGATGTCCTCACCCACTGCCTCTGTCACCCCCATGATGGTTCAGTAATGTTTCTCCTCGTCTTTATTCAGATACAGAGACGGAGACTCCTTGGGTTAATTGACTTGCCCAAGTTCTCAGCTGTGCAATCCAGGATTCAAACCTTAATCTGTCTGAACCAGAAGCCCCAAGCTCTTTTCATTTCCTGCTGTGCCTCAAAGAACCCAAATCTGGAAACACAGGAGAATGGAAATCACTTGGACCTAGAGAACAAGGAAAAAAAAATTTTTTTTAGCTGAATGCATGTTAACTTCCAATTTTAGAACTCTGGATTAGGAAACAGAGCCTCTGCATTTGATGATGGTTTTGCTCAGGGCTTCCGTGCATCTGTTTCTTCTTCAAGGGATGTAGCCGGTCACACCAGCTAATATTTCACATCAGCTCAGATGCTTTTTTTAAATGAGAGGTAACAATGTTGCACAACATGAAAGGAACACGATGACTAGATGTCAGCGCCACAAAATTGCATTCCGGCTTTTATTTTTTATTTGGGGAAAATGGAGAAGCAGTGTGTTTTGCTGGAGAAAAGCAACATCTGCACATTGGGAAATAATTTTACATCCCCTAATATGAAGGTGAGGCTGAAATAGACAGAGATTCTAAAGTCATAATGGCTAAACAAGGCAGAATTTTATCTTGTGCATAAAAATCCAGGAAGCAGCCCAGGACTCCATGGAGTTAAATCCAGTTGCTCTCTTGACACTTTGCTCTCTCAGATCTGGAGTCTATTTTATTAGTCCGTGTTTGCATACACACCATCTACATTTCTTGTGTGCAGTTGGTGTGTGTACACAACACATCTTAATTCATTGTTTCACCCCCTTTCCCTCTCCCTCCTAGCATCTCTTACTCCCCTTCGTATTTGAGAAAGGTCTATTTCTCTACTTCCTATTATCTATCTCTTATTTTGCTCTTTACTTATAATTTGGGTTTTTTGTATAAGAGAAACCATATGATATTTAAAGTTGTGTTGCCTGATTTATTTCACTTAACATTATGGTCTCAAGGTGCATCCATTTTCCTACAAATGACTGAAGTTTATCTTTCTTTATGGCTGAGTAGTACTCTATCTTGTTTAAGAAATGCCACAATTTCTTTATCCATTCATCTGTTAATAGACCTATAGGCTGCTTCTAACATTGAGCTTATTGTGCTGGAATTGTGCTGCCATAAACATGGGTATGCATGTGTCACTGTAATATGATGTCTTTAACTCTCTTGAGATAATACCTAGAAGGGGAATAGTTGACTCAAATGGAGTTGGTTTTTTGAGGAATGTTCATGCTTATTTCAATAGTTTACACACCTACCAACAATGTAGAAAGATTCCTGTCTTCTCCCAGCTTTGCCAGCATTTGTATTTTTGATTTCTTGATGATGCCGTTCTTTCTGGTATAAGAGAGAATCTCAGTGTTGTTTTAATTTGTTTTCTTTAATGGCCAGTGATGCGAGCATTTCTTCATGTGTTTATTGGCATTTGTATTTTTTCTGTGAAGTGTCTATTCATTTCACTTGCCCATTTTTCGACTGGATCTTTTTTGACCCCGAGGCCTAAGATGTGTGTATCTAAGTTCCGACAGTGGTTGGGTGGGGCAGAGATGAAGGGCTAAAGGCACTTAGTTGCCATAACATTAGCCAAAAATGATTGTCATGGCCAAATCAGTGCAAGGGAGATGTACACTTGAATTTAGATGGTTGTATGTTGAGTTAAAAATAAAAAAAAGAGAATATCCATCAGGGCACAGCTAGCCGTCTGCCACCAAGGCCATGGTATTTGACCCTTGCTCTCCCAATCCTAGCCCTTCCTCAAACTTTGAACATCTGCAGCTACTTAGTGGACATTTGGCGTGCACCCAAACCACTAAGTCTAGCTAGAGTTAAAAAGACATTTGTCCTGATTAAAAAATGAAGAAAAACATAATATATTAAAATTAATGATGTCTTGATTTCATCTTAGTGAGAGGGATGATACTGTTTGCCATCTTTCACCAAAGACATCATTTCTGGCATGGTAGAGAGCTGGGGCTGTTGGTCAGATTTATAGATGGTTTCTTTACTTATCCTGCATTTTCACCAAATCAGAAAATCTTAAGTTACAGTTAGTAACAGCGACAAGTGATTGATGACTCTGCCTATTAGTCCTGGACATGCCAGCCAAAAATGTATATGGCAACAAGAGATTTATTGCTGAAGGCTATTTTTGGAATTTTGAAAAGAACATTGCTATACTTGGTGCTGGAAGGTTGAGTGGTTCCTCTCAGGGGTACCCCAGAGAGTCCTCATCTACTTTTTGATTTGGTGTGTTCTGTTGCAGCCATTATGGTTATTAAACCATGTGCACTAGCATGACAATTCTCTCACCACTGAGAGGAGAAAACCATGAGGTGGAATAAAACCTGGACTGGAAGGGTACTTTTTCACAATGTGTGTATAAAATCATTTAAATCTTCCTGGCCTTGGTTTCCTCAACTGTAAAACAGAGATAGCAATACCACCAGCCTTCCAGCATGGTTGTAAATATTGTATGAGCTAAAACATGTAGCTACCTAGCTCAATTCAGGTGTATACACACCCAACAAATGTACATTGTGGCTATTATTATTATTTTTAGGTATTTGTAAGCTATAGGCTATCTACAGTTTTCATACCACAATTCAATATTTTTGTGAAGTACTTGTTTATTATTCTTCATTCTTCTACTTTATTATTCATGAACTTTCATCCGTGGAGTGGACTTAGGTTCCAGATGTTTGAATTATTGAATATAAATTTTGGAGCCACCATTTATAAATAGTAGAAATAATCTATAATAGAAATGTATGTCCTCTCATAGTCATTGTCCTTCAGGGAAAAACAGCATTGCTCGTCTCTTTTTCTGCTATGTATCATGACCTGAGCACAGGACTGTTAGAGGAAGGATGGAGAGATGAATGTGCAGGCGATGGAAAGGCAGTCAGAGCTTAGAATGGTCTCCACTGTCATCTTCAACAGTACCTCCAATCTGCTGAAAGAAACTGTCAATGAGTCTTTGGTTGACCAGTATTGCATGTTTATATTTGTTTTCACGAGAAGTCACTTTGAAGATATCAATATGTAATACAACCACCATTGTTAATTCCCTACCACTTTGTTTGTAACTCTGTATTGTCTGTATTGTGCTTGTGATATGTTGTAAAATGTTGTATGTCTGTTAATGTTTCCCTCCTTTTATCTTTAAAAAAACAAAAAACAAAAAACAAAAAAAACAGTACCTCCAATCAGAGGGTGCTATGGTCACTGAGCAAAAACTGGTTTCTCTGAATGCAGCCAGGGAATGATTTTCAATAGGAGCACCTGCTTCTGTTGACAGGGTTGGTGCCTTCTTGGTCCTGACCTCCATATACTCTGCTTCACAAAACACATGTCTGTTCAGTGACCCCTCGTTTCTCCTAGAGCACACACTTGCAGCAGAGTGAGGCTCTGTACCTCGGTGCCTTCATCTTAATCCAGAGGCAAGTTGGCCAGCCCGCCAGCCTCCTCCGAAGGCCGCGGTGTGCAGATTCTAGGTGCTTCCCAATTGTCACTTCATGAAGGAATATATTATCAGTTAGTTTTGTCCTCTCCCTGAACACAATAGTTATGATTAATTTTCTAGGTAACTTAAGAAGCACCTCCTAAAAATTGGATTCCTCAACCTCCAGATTTTCCTACTTGGTTTTGGTGTGCTTTCATTCCTCAACAACAAAATTGATTACATTAATAGGAGAAAGTAATTTTTTTCTTGGGTGTGTTTGTTCAAGAAAAAAAGTTTTATTGGAAAATGAGGTTGAATCCCAGTTGTAATCTGCCAAATGTTTATAACAGACGAGGCCACCCAGCCCAAATGGACTCTTGGGGTAATAAAACCTAATTTACTTATTACTGCATGTCCTTTCCTCTCTTTCTCACAATTGCTTTTCATCAACATACAGTACAATTACTTGTCCTGGGACAAGGTTCATGTTCTGTGTTCACACTGGAGCCTGGGTCATGATTTATGTTTATGACATTATTTGGGGTTGTGCTCTTTGCATTATTATTTATATCACTGCTGTTAGGCTTAGAAGAGCCACTTTTGTGATTTGGGACTACGGCACAGCACAACAGTTGAATGAAAATACAAACTTGAACAATCAGCAATAAAAGCACATGGATGAAAACAAATTGCCGGCTGTTTGCTCGATGTTATCAATGGTCACCTGACCAATTGTTTTTAAGAATATGAAGAAATTTTTTGGAAAATCATACTTGTTTAGTTTCAGATCTATGAACAATTTTTTTTCTTCTGAGACCACCACATTTTGGGAACACTAACTTATGGTTTCAGAGACCACATTTGGGGAACACTAACTTATGGTTTTAGATGATAGAGTTTCTAGAACAGAATAAATAGATTGGGTATGGATGGGAACTGATTCTTAGTGAAGTTGAAAGGGAACAAACATCAGAAACTGAACAAACAAGCCTCAGCTTCCAGAGCCGGGGAACTGGGAATTTAAACTATGTCCTTACAAATGTTTGCACTTCTTCTTTCTTTGTACCTTGCAGAGTAAAAGCCAGGGATCCGTCTTTGTCCGGATACACGCCCCGTGGCAGGTGCTGGCCAGAGAGGCAGAATTCTTGAAGATCAAAGTTCCCACCAAGAAAGTATGACCATGTTTCTCCTGGGTTCTGGGCCTCCCAAGGGTGGGATGGATGCAAATTTTTTGGGAATAGGGCCAAGTGGGATGTGGGTTTTGTAGAATCGAAATAACACTTACCCCCCTGGGGATCCAAAGTATGTGGCCCTGAGGTGGGAGGGACAGGGATGAGCAGGGTGGGGAGAGATCCTTCTACCTCAGAGCTCTGCCTGTGCTGGGCTTCCTAAAAAAACCAAACACTTCCCAGGTCCAGCCTCTCGTTTTTCTGTTACACCTTCTTTTCCACTCTTCTTGGGGTCCCAACAATGCTAGATATTTCTTCAGAGTGAATATAGAAAGGAGAGAAGACAACAAGCTATGCTGACTGGGTCAGCAGCGTACAGAGAAAACAGCACCAAACATGGCTGGGAGACATGTGTTCTGGTTATGACTCTCCTACTAAAGGTTATATGAAGGGGGTTTCACTTACCTCTTTTGTAGAACATGAGTTCTTAACCAGGTGAGTCAATGACATCATGTGGGAAGTGTTTTCAAAGTATACACTCCAGTGTCTCACCTCTGAGATTTTGACTCATTTGGTTGGTATGGGATGAGATTCTGGCATCACCATTGTGAAAAAATAATTCCCACAAAGTTCTTGTGCACATCTGGACTAAAAATCACACAATTTAGATGGTGTTTGAGGTAGTTTTTCTATTAGAATAGTTAATATATAGTTATATGTAAAAATTTCCCCAGGGAGTTTGTAGGTGATGTGTCCCCTTCTATAACAAAATCCAGCTCTGAAGATAAAGGGAGCTTGTGGTCATAGATTCCCCATTTTCTCTAGTAGGCACTTTAGGGAAAGATGGTGATTGACTTTGACTTATCTGAGATGTCTTTTAAGGAAGGCGCTGGGCAGGTAGTATTATATGGGTGAGTTCTCCTTCTGTCTCTCTCTGTGTTTCTGCCTCTGCATCTGCCTCTGTCTCTGTCTCTCTTAGACACACATCCACACACATCCACATACACATACATCCACACACACACACACACACACACACACACACACACACCACACATCCCTGTAACGTTTCATAGGTGCTGACATACCTTTGCAGGGATCATCTCCATCACTCTAATTACTGTTGCTGTGATTCCACACTCCCCACCATTTACAGAGCTCCATATTTGTTGCTTCTGCATAGCCACAATCACCCCTGTTTTCTCATCACCATCCCCACAATTGGCAGTGTCAACTCCATTTTGGTTTACATTGTTGGCCGTGCTAATCCCATCCTTATTGCCAACAGATCTATGGTCTCCATTGAAAGTCATTCTTGGATACTAGCATGTGACCAAGCTATTACCAATTCCCTACTCAAGAAGAATAGAGTCTTAGGTTCTAGTCTTACGGATTTGTGAAGATGGTCAAAATGAGCAAACACAGGTAGGAATATTAGTTACAAACATCTTGCCAATAAAAAGTGATAAATTTGGGGGAGCTGCACACTTGAAGTGTCCACAAGGACCACACAGATCTTTTGTCTTCTAGTTGCAGGGTGATGTTCTCCATCTCCTACTCTTGGTGCTGTCATTCCTATACCACTGTCCTCAGATGTGGGCACCATCTTTGTTCCTTCTGGACTCCACTCCTCCTCAACAACAGATGCTGTCCCGGGCTTCCGGCTGCCTGACCCAATTTCAGCCCATGCTTTACTTCCCCTTTTCTCTCTCTCTTCTTCCTCCCTGCCCTAGGCTCCCTCTGTGCTCTTGGCACAAGTGGCTGAACCTCTGCACCTCTTGTTTTTCTGGTACCTCAGAGTCCCTCCAGTAGCTTCCTTACTGTAATCCCTCTGGCCTCTGCTTCATCCTTTCATGGGCTCAGACTTTTAAAGCATATTTTAGTTTTATATAAATGACAGATCTGCCTGCAAGGCTCAGGGGCCGTACATATTGGACATTTGGAACTTACCATCTGTGGCATAGGCAGGACTTGTCTTGAATTTGTAGATAGTTGACTTGGGCAAAGGCTTATTGCAAAGTGCCCATCTCTGGGTTTCCTGCCTCAGAAAAGACTTTAGCCTTGGGTACATAGATTAACTCTATGATTTGAGGATGTTGCATCCTATTTCAGAGCCTCAGTTTCCTCATCTGTGATTTGGGCATAATAATTCCTGCTCTATTTTCAGAGAGTGATTGTAAGATTCCACTTCCTAGGGAGTACTGTGGAAATGCAGACATTTGTTATGGTATCTATTTTCTCACACGTTTTTATGTTCCCAATCCCCCCATCAACTTCCTTCCTGACCACAGAGATAGCCAGCACTGACAGTTCCTGCTGTGTAGTGTTTAAGAGACATGGGGGGCTACTGAGCTTGGGGAGCTGAGAGTCACAGGGTGACAGGAAGAGTGTGCAGACCCAGGCTGCAAAGTAGGCGCTGACGCCTGTGTCGATCCCTCTGTCTTTCAGTGCGGTGGGTTAGGGAGCCCAGGGGAGGCTGAGCCATGTGCTCCTATAGGCAGCAGAGAACAGAAATCTGGGTTTCAGATTTGACACAGGTGGACTATTCTGGCATCTGTCCTCAGCTTCAGCCATATGGCCCCTCTCCTCTTTGTATTTGCAGAATGCAGTAGCTTGTCCTTGACCTCACGGGGGTGTTATAAGCAGACGGGGAGGATATTACTTAGTACGCTGTGTTTGGATGCATGTGTTTGTAGAAATTAATCTGAGACTCTGATCCCAAGGGTGTCATGGGGGTTAACCCTTGTTCCCACGCTGACAGAGGGATAAGGCAAGGAGAGGATGAGCCTGTGGAGGGCCAGCGTTGGGCTTAGTGTCATTTTGCCTTTTTCAGTGGGGTTGAGAAGTGGTTGAATGTGACTAGGCCACGTTTACAGAGAGCGCCCCCCTCCGGCAGGGGGCGGGGGCTATGGAGGAAGAATGAGCCATGGCACGGGATGAAGTAAGCATCCTTCAGGCCAGTGGGGGCTTGGATCATAACCCAGCAGAGTCCAGAGAGATGGGGAACATGGGGAGGAAATCACGAAGTCGAGATTTCAAATCTGGACAAAGCCATCGTAATGCGTCCAGGGACGTGGAGTCCTGAGCACAGATATTAACTGGGAGGGGAATCTTGGAAGGAAGCATTTGTTTTCCAAAAACAACACAGTGTGTGAGAGGGACATTGAAGATCCCTGCTGAGGAGGGGTGGGGAGGCCTGGCCTTTGGCCTCTGAGAAGCCTGACAGGGCCTGGAGTGGGTGCTGTTGGCAGATACTTTCTTATCTCTGCTTGTTCCCAAGGTGGCCTTTCTAGGCGGTGGTCAGTTCTGTGCATTTCTCATGCATTTGCATCTGTGAGTAGACCCCCCACCCCACACAACCTTCACATTTCCCAAACCCTTAGGTGAGACAAGGCTAGGAATGGCTGATATCTGAGGCTATTAGAGAGAACTTTCTCATCAACAAAAACTCGTTAAGCCAGCCAGAGACCATTAAATTTGGAAGAAGTGATGTGCCTGGGATGGATGAATATCACTTTTGTGCAATCCGTGAGAGCTTTGTACCCACTATTAATAGTGACTAATACTGTAGGAGTCTTGTTTGCTGTCCCAGGGAGCCTATAAGGACTTAAGTTTGTGTCCTTTCCAGGCAAGTAGATGCTGTTAACTTCCAGAAAATCCTATCTTTGTCAGAAAGCTGGCTCTGAGCTCTACACACCTCCCAGATAACAGTAGTGGATATTGTGGGCCTGTGGTAGGCAGCAGTGGTGGTACATGTGGAATGACTGCTATAGAGGAGAGCGCAATGCCTGCGAACTGGTATTACTACTGTTGTCACTAGCAATGTGTGAAAGGCAGCATGGTTGGCATGGGCTTGACTATTCCTTTGTACTCTTTCCTTTTCTCTCCCTTCTGCAGCACTGGGAAAAATGGGCCTGGTCCTTTACTCTGCCCAGGCAGCCAGAAGCCCAGACATGGAATCCATGGAGAGGCAGGCATAGATGGCTATTAGCCTGTGTACTAGGGGATTTCTGTTTCCTAGGGAGCTGATTCTTGGGGCCCTGTGTGTGAGTTCTGTGGTTCAGTCCCTGGAAAAGCCAGGGGGAGAGGGCTTGGCCTCCCTGTATGACAGGGAGATCTTGAAGTTTCCTGTGTCTGGGGAGGGACAGCCTGGGTGGCCAGTGGAGACCCTGAGTTCTAGGATTGGCTCTGCCCTCATGAACCTGGCTCTATTTGCTGTATATCTCCAGGCCTTTTTTATTTTGTATTTTGAGGCAGGGTCTTGTTAAATTACTAAGTTGTCCAGGCTGGGCTCAAACCTGTGATCCTCTTGCCACAACCTCTTAGATTTCTGGCATTACAGGTGTGTACCTCACATCTTGGTAAAGTATAATTTTTATGTAAAGGGCATTATGCTAACCAGCTTTTTGTCCCTGTGAAGAAATGCCTGACAGTAACAACTTAAAGGAAAAGTTTATTTTGGCTCACGGTTTCAGAGGTTTCAGTTCATGGTCAGTATCCTCTGTTGTTCTTAGGCCTGAAGTAAAGCATTCAGGAGAGAGAGTGAGAGTGAGAGTGAGAGCAAGAGAGAGAGAGTGACAGAGAGAGAGAGAGAGAGAGAGAGAGAGAGAGAGAGAGAGAGAGAGAAAAAGAGAGAGAGAGAGAGAGAGCGCACATGAGCGCACTATCCTGAGCTGGTGCTTCTTCCTCGTTTCTTTTTTAGTTCCATCAGGGCACCCACCCTACTGGGTGTGTTGCCCTCTCAGCTGGCTGTCCCACACCCCAATCACCTTTGGTAACACACTCACAGACACATCCAGAAGTGTGCACCACTCCTTCCTCAGCCTTTCTCAATCCAATCAAGCTGACACAATTAACAATCATGGATATGCACAATATGATTTCAGTAGTAAGTTTTTACAGAGCTGGAATGTTCTTTGGCCACTTCTTAAACAGACTCTGGATAAAAACTTAGGCTGTAATGCTAAACTGTGGTTCAGGGCAGGTTGTATTGCAAAGTAAAGTACACAAATTTCTGATGTGCTGACTTGATCAAGGTTAGAACAGAAACACAACTGATATTTTGATTCTTCCACGTGGAGCTCATGTTTGGAGATGTTTATATCTATGAAACTACATTTATTAAAAAATATTCCATCTTCTCCCTTTCCTTAATGGAGAACATGTATAACTGCCATTAATAATTTCTGATCAGTGTGAGAAAATGGATGTTTCCATACTGAGCTGAGATAATTCTGGCTGAAAAGCAAAGAAGCTTGACATTTAAATAGCTTGAGTGGCCCCTTAGAAGGAAAATAAGTGATTAGAAATTGTTCTCAGATACTGTTACAGCTGTCTAGAGACTGGTTTGGTAGCCATGGCTTTTGCAGAAGTCCTGTTGATTTATGAAACTCACTCTGCCTCAGAGCCTCTACTTAGCCAGGACTACAGCACTCAGTTATCTAGACTGGAGATTAGGCAGGAGGATGGGAGGTCCTGAGATCTGCAGTTGGTGAGCTGGAAAGCCAGGAGAGCAGATGGTATAGTTCTGGTCCAAGTCCAGAAACCTAAAAATCAGGTGAGCTGATGTATAAGTTGCATTCTGAAAGTTGGTGGCCTCAAGACCCAAGATGTTTTAGTTCAAGTCCAAAGGCAGGAAAAGACTGACATTCCAGCTTAAGGCCCTCAGGCAGGGGACCTTTTTTGTTTCATTCAGACATTCAACTGCTAGGACAAGGCCCACCACATCTGGGAGGGCAATGTGTTTTACTCAGTCTACTGATTCAAATTTCAATCTCATCCCAAGCCTCATCATAATTATGCGCAGAATAATGTTTGACTAAATATGTTCAGGGCTCAGTCCAGTTGTCACAGAAAATGAACCATCATAAGGTTTGTACTTTTAGTCTGTTATCCTCTTTGTAATAGAATGAATAGTGATGTTCAAAAAGATATGTCTGTGCCTAAGCTTCGGACCCAGTGAATGTGATCTTATTTGGAAAAACAAGTCTTTGCAGATGTAATTAGTTTAGGATCTCAAGATACAGCCATCCTGGATTTTAGGCTGTGCTCTAAATCCAGTGACCAGTGTGTTTAAGAGAAAAAGGTGGACAAAGATCTGAGACACATGGGAGAAGGCTCTGGGATGAAGGGGGCAGAGGTTAGAGCTGCACAGCCAGGGCCAAGGATCGCCTAGGAGCTGGAAGAGGCAAGGAAGAATGTTCCCCTAGAGCCTTCATGGGGGTGCGGTACCACTGACACTTTGATTTTAGACTTGTAGCCTGCACAGCTGTGGGGGAATAAATCTCTGTTGTTTTGAGCTACCCCTTTTGTGACAATTTGTTATGGTAGCTCTAGGACACGAATGTACCCTTCCTCTGGGATGAAAGCAATAAGCAGACAATTCAAGACCTGGTGGGTGTCCCAGGCTTGGTGCCTTGTGCTGCATGCCTGGAATTCACTTTGCAGCTCTAAGATGGCTTGGAGCAGCCTTCTCCATTCATTGTCATCATTCCATTGTTTGGGGATCATACAGAAGAATTTCTGCATGGGGTCTTCCTTCCTGACCTTGGCATGTCTATGGCTACTTCTTCCCATTCTGTCCTGTTTGGGTTGGGGACAGTTCAGCATGGTATGGACGGTGGAGCTGAGGTCAAGAAGATCTGATTATTATATGCAATGATCATTTTCCCCTTTATACCTCCATTTCCAAAGACACGGGTTCTGCTTTGTAAGAGGCCAATGAGGTATTGACATGTTTTACATTTCATTCACATTTCGTAATTTCCACATTTGACTTGAGGGAAAGGTTCATAAAACCACTCTGAACAATGCCAGTCAAAACACAATATTTTAAATAACTAAAATGTGCAGCTATCAGTCTATATATGGATGTGTAAATTCAGTGAACTTTAGATATTGCTATTACATCTCACGTGCTTGGCTGTGGTTTGGAGGCTTACATACCTCATTTCGTTTTATCATCACAATAATAAGAGCTGGGTGCTAACGTTAGCTTCATTTTGTAGATGAGGAAATTTGCCAAGGTCACAGAGCTTCAAGCAACTCAAAACCATGTCTAGTTAACTCCAAAGCCGCTCTCTGGCTCTCACTTTCCTGAATGTCAACACCTAGAATGAAACCTTTCTAGGTGGGTGTGTTCTATAGAACAAATCTTTGGTTTTACAGAACAAAGACACCGATCAACCAAAACAAAACACTCTCCCATTTTTCCATTGTCTAACGAACTCCAGAAATACTAATTTCTGTATTACATTTTACCCAAACTATGAAAGGCTCTGAGGAGTCTTACAATAAGGAACATGGTTCCGTTCTGTTCATTTTGTTTTACCTCTTCCTGCTGAGTACCTGTGTCCTAGGGGAACTGCTGGTCTACAGAGCATGCTCTGGGGAGTCTCATCCAAGATGCACTAACTCTGGACTGGGACAGACCTCATATCTAATTTTTACTAAGGACCAGCTCAGTGAGTTACTTATGCCTCTGAGATTACAGCTTTTTCACCTGTAAACAAAATATTGTAGCCTACATGCAAAGCACATGACAATTTGAATTTGTTTCTCCCCATTGCTGATGTTAGCAGAGGTACGTGAGGATGGCTGTCTCTTGGAGGTCCTTCACACTTGATTGTGGGCAGATATCTAAGCGTGAACATGGTGCATGTTTCCGCCTGTCTGACCTGTGCTGAGCAAGGCAGTGTACTTAGCTCCAGCTGCCTGTTCCACACCTTGGCTGCCCCACATTCCTGGTAATATCCCCGGGAAGTCTGAATCCCCTGCTTGTGCTGGACTTCCCTCTTCCGAACCATACCTTTCTGTGGAGTCTGCTGTAGATTCCTAGCAAGAGCAGAGTACTTTCCCTTTCTCTTCTAAGGAATAGCCCTTTCCCAAGGGCTTTAAATATTTGCCCTGGTTCTGGAATGATCTCCCATCCCTCTCTGAAGAAACAAACCTTCCTCACCCTTTGCATCTCTGCCCACCTCTCATGTCCCTCACTGACCCTCTTTGAGTCCTTCTGCATGAGCTAGCATCACCATTCTGGATTCTGACTCCAGTTACAGCCCATAGCTCTCTTACCCATTGGTTTTCCTTCATCTGCTTTGGGTGCCTTACTTGCAGGTCTCCCAACCAATCATAAGTTCCCAGGAAGCAACTGGAATATTTTGTGTTTCTTAGGTATTCCTTACAAACTCTTGTATGGAGTTCCGTAAATAGTAGTTGTTCAGTAAATGCTAG
Organism: Chinchilla lanigera; assembly: GCF_000276665.1. Taxonomy (NCBI): domain Eukaryota; kingdom Metazoa; phylum Chordata; class Mammalia; order Rodentia; family Chinchillidae; genus Chinchilla; species Chinchilla lanigera. Next base: position 3,580,447 of record NW_004955413.1, on the reverse strand, counting down.
GTTAATTGGTCCATTGTTCCAAATAACTCTGCTCCCCTGGCCCAGGACTATGTTTTGCTCATGGACCTTGGTAGAGTGCCTGAGCACAATAGCAGGCATTCCGGCTCACAGTTGTCCATAGCCTGTGTAAAATTCAGCGGTAATAGTTAACCGTGTTCCTCTTTCATCCTGAACAATTACTTCCTTTGGCACATGGTGATTTAATTACTCGGGAATTACTTTATACTTCAGTAAATTCAGAAAGTAAAAATCAGAAGAAACTCCGTGAGGTTTATTAGGGTAGAGAGTATAGATTCTTGGTTTTGGGGAAAAGGATCACGGTCTCTTTAGCCTTTGGGATGCCTCTTTCACGGTTGCCATCAATTGTTTGGAAATGAGCTAGAACTGTGGCTGTGTAGGCAGGGCCGGCCAGCCATGGGTGGGGGCCTTCCTCTTCTCGTTGCCTGCTCGCAGACATTTGTTTTTAATAGAGGCACAGCCCAAAGGGTCGGGTTTACATTTCATATCTTTATGGGCTTTTGGTGCACGCTCTTTGATTACCACTTAAATAGGCTGGAAAGACTGCAAAATGCTTTGACTTCTTTTTTAATTCTTTTTTGTTTTCTGTAATGCTTCTCATCTCTGCAAATCAGAGAAAGAAATCCAGTGACACCTAAGTGCTGTGGCTGTGGGGTGGAATCTGAGATGGCATATGGTCGTGTTCTAGCCGTGCAGACAGCACAGATCTGTGAGCCCAAAGCCTGACCCAGGGCTCCAGGATAGTGCAATTAAACATACGAAAAGGTCAAAGGAAGCGAATTAAACTTTGATATTTTTAAGCTCATATGGAAAAAAAAATAGTGATTTTGTTTCCCTGAGGCCTCAGGTCGTGTCTGTCTGAATTAGGCAGCACATGCACCTGGGCCGGCTGGCCCCTAATGACTGGGTTGGGGTTGGTGGAGCTGAGAGCAGAGGGCACTGGTGGGCTGACTTTTGGGTCTGTTGTCCTCAGTGCTGCAGGTTTGGGAATAAAGGAACTGTGGATAATAATCACACCAGTGCAACAGTAGTAAGCCAGGACTGCGCTGAGGAGCCGGGACCGTAGCCCTCCTTCAGAGGGGCTGTGAGAGCAGCCGCCCAGGGTGGCCATGGCTGCCACCATGGAATTGTGGTAAGGAGCTAGCAGAAAGCACAGGCAGAGGAACAGGCAGGGGCTGTCAGCTTCCTGGATTTGGGCACCTGGGTAGAACTTTTACACAGTTAGAGCTTGTACAGTCAAGTGCCAGCTCACAACAGCTCTAAGACCTGATTGTTCAGTTGTCAGGAATTTTGAGAACTGGTTAATACACTGGGAATTGGCTAGAGTGGGAATGTTGACCCTACTGAAATCAGCAACTGTTGCATATCGGCAAAACCCGCTCCTTGCGTCCCCACCGCCAAGAGGCTGATACAGGTACCAGCACTCACCACGGGAGCCCTGAGTGTGGAGACAGGGTGCAGTCAGGGTGGGCCTTCAGCTTCATTTGCCTCTGGGCTCACATCATCACATCATTCCTGCCCCAGGCACGAAGGGGCTACTGGACAGATAAGGGATGACAAAGTCTGCATTAGGGACCTTGAATGCATTTCATCTTTCTCCACTTCTCCCTGCACTATTTTTCTGACTCAGCATCACCAGGTACCTTCTTTAATGTCTGTGTCTGTACCGAGTGCTCCATGAGGGCAGGGACTGTGCTGTGTTGTACCAGCAGCAAGGAGAACAGTACTGGGAAAGGCAGGCGCTAAATATATAATGGTAATGGCAGAATGAGTGAAAGGTATTAGATTTGATCTTCAGAGGCAGCTTTCAAGGGTGTGATTCCGAGACTGGTAGTAAGACTCCATCCAAGGGCAGTGGGAAGGAAGCTGAGCCCTCAGGGCTGTCTGCAGGAGTAGGACGCGGCACAACGTGGTGGAACGTGTGTAGCAGTGCACATTCCTCTATGACAAGAAACATTTAGGCAGAGTGTAGTTGTAACTGGGATGGGGCTTGGTTGAATCTAAGAAGTCTTAGCCTTTTGGAAAGTTACACTGTTTTCTGTGAATCCATCCACCATCCATCACCATCCTCTACCCATCCAATGAATATTTTTATTAGCACACATTAATAAAGACAATAATGGGTTTCACTGACATTTTCATATATACATGCACACAATATACTTTGATAATATCTTGCTCCCATGACCCTCTCTTCTCTCCCTTTCTACAGCCCCAGATTTCTCTCCTCTCCTCTGTCTTCCTTCTTTTTACATGTCAACTCTTTCTTCCTTTTCTACCGTTCTAGATTTCCCACGTGAGAGAAAACCTGTGATCCTTGCCTTGCTAAGTCTGGCCTATTTTGCTTAACATAATCACCTCCATTTTCCTGCAATGACATGATCTCATTCTTCTTTACGGCTGAGTAATACTCTGTTGTGAATATGTACCACCTTTTCTTTATCCACACATCTGTTGACAGGCCTTGGCCGATTCAGCTATGGTGAACAGTGCCATGGTGAACATGGATATGCAGGCGTCTCAGATGTGTGGTGACTTTGGTTCCTGTGGAGGAGTGGCACAGCTCACCCAGTGAACATTATACAGAGTATCCCTGAGTACCAGGTACTCTGCGCTGCAGTAGTGACTATGACTGTACCCTGGCCCCTTGTGACTTTTGTATGGTGGAATTCAGACATTCTGTGGTTAGTTATGAATTAGGAGGGACCCACAGAAAAACAAGAGAGGTCAAAGCTGAGAGAGCCAGCCAGAAGAAAGTGATTCAGGTCGGGATGAGTGAGGGAAGGGGCCGTCAGGGCTAAGACACGAGAGCTGAGAGCTAGGTGGGAACCTGGCAGCTGGTGTGGCAGATAAAATTTGCCCAGAGAGGGGGATGGCATGTCCTTAGGCACCAAGGCCAGGAACCCCCGGCCCATGTGAGGAACTGAGAGGAGCGTGTGTGGGGTCAGCAGAAGGCACTGAGGCAGAGGAAGGAGGCAGGGCCAGGGCTCCTAACGGGCCTTGTCAGCCATGTAATTTGAAAAGTTTGGATTTTATCCCCCAATTTAAATGTCAGCAAACATTCATTCGTGTGTAGAGGACATGCTGACAACAGAAATGGAAGCTATAAACGAATGCAGAATTAGACAACAGAGTATGTGCATTTTGCCACTAGGTCCCTGTCCATAGCAATGTTATGGATGGGGAGCTTACCTGTCCCAACAGGTAGGGATAAGGGACCTAGCCAGCCTCTTTTCTTGGTGTGCACTCAGAAAGTCTCTCTCTCGGCTCTAGGTTCCAGCTGCTCTTAGCATCTCCTAGTGCGGTTTTCATTTTGGCTGGTGAATGGCTTAGCACGTCCTTGCATGGGTGAATGTAGTGTGGGCAGGAGGAGGGACATATGTTCAGCAGCATGGGACTCCCCAAGTGGCACAGTGCATGTGTGCGTGTCCCTTGGATACCACCTGGGTGAGAGAGCACTAGACCAGTTCTGCTACAATCTGGCTGCTCTTGCTCTTCATCCTTTAGCTACAGAGCCTCCTGTCCTGTCCAGCAGGTGCCATGTGCCGCCCCTTCCAGACTTCTCTGGGCGTCTCAGCCTTTTGAAATGGAAGCAGAGCAGAAGGATGTGTGGTAGCTTTCAGACTGTCCCTGTCTCCCAAGATGAGTCCAGGGCGTCACTGGCTGCAAATGTTTGTGTGATATTGGCATACTGTAAGACTTTCAATGCTGCCTTCATTTCCTTTACGTAAAATGAGGAAAGTGACTTGTACATTGTCCAAAACCAACATCACTACAGCCTTGGTTCCCTGCATCCCAGCAAAGCAACATGATTTTAATGTAGAGAGGAAACAAATCAGCCCTCAGACCACACTGCTGTGCTCCTCTGGAGGGGAGAGGCTGAGGGAGACAAGAAGGAAGAAAGAAGTAAAGAAAAAAAGAAATTTCAGTAAACCCTTTAGACTGTGACAGTGAGGCCAAAGGAAGCTTTTATGAGAACCACATTTGAGCCTAGGACTAAAAAATAAGAGCAACATTCTTTAAAAATTATTTATGATTTTAAGCACATGAAAGGCGTATCGTGTACCCAGGGAGGGCATAATGGAGAACAGCTGGCTAACATGTGTCTCTCCATTTCTGAGGATGTTCATAATTCTCTGATGTCCAAGAATAACAGTAATAATGATGCCACTGCTGATTGTATTAATATTAGAGGATTGGGGTGACTTTCTGGGGTTCTACAGAAGGCAAAAGAAGTCTGGGCTGCTGAGTTGGATGGGGCTGAGAAGGGAGCTCCAGCCTGTTTCCTTCTCTGGAAAGGAACCTGCCAAGGACCAAAGGACATTAGGCTCCAGGAAAGAGCCCTGGACAGGGAAGTGGAGAAACCTGGGTTCCAGGCCGGATTTTCTCATCCACTCTGGCAACCCTCTGCCCCTCCCAGCTCTGTTTTTCATCTCTAAGACAGACAGGCCTCAAGCCTGTCATGGGTGCCCCAGTGAGATCCTGCCCGTGGAGGTGCTGGACATCCTGGAAGGCATTCTTCTGCATGCAGCAGGTCTCTGTCACCCCTGCTCTTCTCTGCACTTGGCACAGTCTACACCAACCTCAGGACTTGACCTCCAGGCAGCGCCTGGAAGTGTTTGTGCATGAGTGAGAGTCTCTCTTTCATTAAATCTTTAATGTCATAGAACATTAGACTTGGGCGGTGTTTTGAAAGGCATTCCCCTCTTTTATGATTTGTTAAGTGGGTCTGGAGCAGCACTCAAGTCTAAGGCTGATTATCCACCACTACACAGTAAACCTGAAATCACCTGATGCCCCATGAATTATGGGATTTTGCTCTCTGGCCAGTAGGAAGAGGTGTTATTCCCAATCCTTCCAGTTAGTGCTTTCTCCAGTCTGGGGAAATTTCCTCACATCCATGCTATTAAAGATGCAAGAAGGGTCTTCTGCAGGCCTCTGGGGTTCCTGGGGCCCTTCAGTATTCTCGGGTGCTCTGTATTGTGAATTTTAGTCTCCTGGATCTCTCCAGACTTGTGAGTGTCTCCTTAACTGGGAAGATTTGCTAGGCTCCGCCTGTTTGCCCTTCCACTCTCACCTGTCTATTTCAGGTCCCTCTAGGGTCGCAGCCCCTGGTTGCCTGACGTCCACTGACTTGAAAACTATTATCTTATGGACTTTGTTTGGATGTTTTGGGTTTTCTAGTGAGAAGGCAAATCTGGTCCCTGGTCCTCTGTCATGATGGGAAACAGAAGTTTCCCACTGCTCTTTGTAGAGGTGAAGGAACAATGCGGAAGAGTGCCTTGCTCAAAGTTATGCAGCTGGTGTCAGCAAGGTCTAGGACTTAGGTCATTGAGTCAAGTATTACTGTGTTCTCACTGTGTGCCAGGCACAAGGAGAGGACCCTCTGCCCTCTGGAAGTCCACAGTCTGTTGGGGAGACAGACAAGTAAACCAACAATTGGAGACAGATAAGTAAACAATGAAGAGTAAACCACGGTAAATTTTATGGTACAGGTGATCCTTCATAGGGAGCCATGGAAGCACCACAGGAAGTGAATGGGAAGGTTGGGAAGCATGACAGGAAGCGAGTGGGAAAGTTCACATGTGGGCCTTCGTGCTGAAGGAGAGGTAGGAGTTATCCAGACAAATAAAAGGAGCAAGGAAGTTCCAAGAGTAGGTACAATATACACCAAGACATGGAGGTGAGTAGTGCCTTGCCCCCAACCCCAGTGGCCGTGGTATTGTAGTATGGTGTACCATACATGGCTTGCTGTTCATATGTGCCTGGACCCATTCCACACAGAGTCCCTGAAGTCTGCAAAATCTCTGTCCAACCAAAATCCACCATAGTACTTCAGCCGGGGAACATTTGTGGGGCTTGTTCAGGGCCGTGGAGTAAATGTTCCTCTGAGATTTCTGGGGAGACTTTACCCTCCACACCCTTCACATTTTTCTTGACAGCAGATGATAATATGATAATATCACTTTTAGAGGTTTGGAGTACCCCTTATCAACAGTCAAAATAGCTGGACATAGTGGTGCACATCTACTCCCAGCTACTCAGGAGGCTGAGATAGGAAGGTCACAAGTTTAAGGGCAACCTGGGCAACTTAGTGAGACCCTGTCTCAAAATAAAATTTGCAAAAGGGGCTGACTATATCTGATGTGTTTCTGTAGTATAGTGCTTGCCTAGGATGTGTGAGGCCCTGAGTTCAATCCCAAGTACTGCCAAAAAATAAAAAGTCAAAATATATCCAGATGCCACTCCTTGTGCCAGGCATGACATAGCATGAAAGCCCATTCTCTTTAGCCTGTTCCTCTAAGTGCCAAGATGAGACTCAGGAACTGCTTGGAAGTTCTCAGCTGGATTTTCTGCCAGAACAGGCCCTGAGACAATTGGTGGGCTATGAATCTGCACCAGCTAAGTTCAGGCCTTCCCACGCCCCTCTGGGCCAGGCTCCTGAATGCCTTGGTTCTTGAGGGGACTGGAAGGGAGGACTTCCAGTCCACTGGAGGCTTTAGGATTTTGGCATTGTTGTCCAAGCCTAAAAGGAGAATCTATGTGAGCATTTTATGGACACCAGTAATTTATTATAGCTTTCCTATCAGAAGTACAACTTCTGTGTCTCAGTAACTAATTTGCAAATTAGAAAGACCCAAAATTATAGGTAGAAGCACCTATAATTAGGTAGGTAGAAGCATTCTGTGCATTATTTTAAAAACTGTATGTACTGTGGTTATTAATAATTGTCGAGGTGGTCCATCTCTGCCTTACTCAGGGCAGATGCCTGTACATATTTGATACATTGAAAGGCTTTGATACGTTGAAAGCAAATTTATCTAAGTACAGACATTTCCTAGAGAAACAAAGTGATTCTGGGTGGTCACAGAAACATGGTGTAGTTGTAGCATAGATTTTGGATTAGATTGACTTGAGTTCAATCCAAGCTCTGGCAGCTACTGTGGTCCATGTGGCCTCTGTTGACCCACCTCACATATTGTAGCCCTAATTTCCTCAGCACAGTATGAGAATAATATCACCCACCTTGCTGGGCTGCTATGAGCATTGGAGCCTACTTCGTGTCAGGCACCAGATGTTGTTTATGGAATAATCCAACGTTGTCTAGTGGGATGTGGTGATTGTCACATAGTAGGCCTGGAGTTTCTCTTCTGATGATGTCAGATCACAGGCAGAAAGTCTAAACTCTGGTTGTTTCCTGCACTGTCACCTCCAGACACCCACTTAACAGAGGGTGTCCTCTGATGCAAAGGAAGGGTCCTGCTTCTTGATTCTCCCAGGTTCCTCCTTTATCCACCATCCCTCCCAAGGCTCTGTGCACTGTGTAGTTCTGGTTATGACGTCCTTTTTCCCCCCAAGTATTGCTTGTGGCCCCCTTTTCAGACCCCTGGCTTTGCTTTTCATAGATGTACGAGATCAAAGCAGGAGGCAGCATTGCGAAGAAGTTTAATGCGATTCTGCAGAAGCTGAGCTCGCCACTGCAGCCCAGAGTTCCAGAGCATAGCAACAACAGGATGAAGAACCTGTCCTACCCATTCTCCAGGGAGAAAATGTACCTGTGAGTATGGGCTGCTGGGGCAGGCATAGGGAGGGGGAGGGGACGAGGAAGTGGAACCGCACAGTGAGTACCTGGATGTCTAGGAACCAGGGGAGGGAGCATGCTCTCACAGTGAAATACTCCCTGTGCCTCTGACTTCCTATCCCCATGTGAGATTAGCTCAAACAGCCCTGAGCATTTATCCAGTAGAGACACTTGCCATTTGATGGATGGAGAGCCAAGGTGCAGCTAGCTGTACACTGTGGAGCTTTGTGAAAAAGACAGTGATAGACACCTGTCCGCCTTTTGCAGGGAAACCTCTGCCCAGTTCCCCATTTAATGGGGTTTGGACATGATGAGATAAACCAGAGAGAAAGGGGCTGAAGCTTCTGGGTTTTTGTATTCCCACTACGTATTCATGCACTTGCTGACTCTGAAGAGCCCCCCATTTCCACCCAGGAAGAGTATATCAAACCCATTTACAGCATTGGCCACTTGGGACCCAGCTGGAAGCAGGAGCCATGGCTGGAAAGTGAGAGATGCAGAGGTCAGGCACTCGTTCTGCTGCAGGAACTAAGGGGAAAGCTGTGGTGTTGGGGGTGATGAGGGAATTGAGCGAGAGAGGCAAGGAGGGCCGTGGAGAGGCAGAGAAGACAAGAGGATGTCTTCCCGTGGAGGTGCTCATCAAGGAGCAGTATTTCTGGGTTCTGGGACAGCATCTGCTGCCCATTTCGGCCATGTGGAGCAGCGCTTCTGTGTGCATGGGTATGCTGCTCCTCAGCAAGACCTCACACATCCTTTGTGAGATGACTCGCAATATAACCATGGTTCTATGATGGGAAAGTGTGGTCCAAGGTTAGTCCAGGGCTGGGCAGCCATAAGTGGCTGAGCTGACTGTCATGGTGACACTTTGCCTGCTGCTCTGCTTTTTGTATGTGTGTCTGGTAATGGAGATTTAACCCAGGTCTATTACACTAAACTGCATTCCCAGCCTTTATTTATTTATTTAGAGATAATACCTGGGCTGGTCTTGAACTTGTGATCCTCCTGTTTCAGCTTCCCAAAGTGCTGGATTGTATGCATGCACCACCATGCCTGGCTCCTGCTATTCTCTCTTTTTTTTATTCTCTTTGCATTCTGGCTTTTCTCACATCTCACATCTTGACTTCCCTAGCCTTTGAATGGCCCCTCCCACATGTCTGATTCACTTCCCTTTTGCTGCTTTTAAAGGCAGTCCATGAGCCACTTCCTTTTGGGAAAACACTATTTTTCCCTACCAGAAGTCCATTTTCTGGGTTCTTAGGTGCTATGTTCTAGTCCACATCACTTGTAGATTTGTAACCCCAGGAGCTGGTGGCTCTTGGGGCTGTGAGAACTGTGTTCACCTTATGTCCTCTAGCGTGCTGCCCTGGGCAAGAGGAGCCCTCCACGCATGCCTCTTTTGAGTGAAAAGTTCAATATATGAAGTACTGAACAGACAGGAGTTTAGTATCTAATTCAGTGGTAGTGAACCTATGACATGCATACTATTTTTCTTTTAAGTAAAAAGATGTTAATGTATTGTTGTTTTTGTAAACTAAGACCTCAGTATTCAGGTTTAATTGCAATATTGGCACTTTGTGACAAATAAGTGGGTTTTGGGTTACAGTTCGGGTACCCATCTCTTAAAGGTTCGCCTTCACTGATCTACTTGATTCAAGAAGAGTGACATCATGAAATGAAATTTTGAAAAACAAAAAGAATTACAATCCCAATACTCTGAAACTAGACTTACTTATATTTTGTACTTTTACTGTCTCTGTCTATACATAGGTGTGTTTCCTACATGGCTTCGTTTTGAAAACTTATTGTAATATTTTTCTATTTTGGTGTAAGTTTTTCTATTTACAATTGTTCATGATTGTAACTGTCAAGGACTGAATGTTAATCTATTATATCAGTTATGGAATTGCTTCTTATCTCCACAGTCTATATGAGAACTACTTTTTCAATGAATTTCTTATGTAAGGTTTTCCTCTGTTCAGTTTATTGTTTATCATAAAACCCCTAGGATAAGTTTTCGGATGAGATCAGGTGCATTCACAGTGATATGGCCGTAGACTTATGGTAAGTTTCAGATTTATTAGGTCAAAACAGCATATAGAGTTGGGGATAGCTCATGTGTTTAGCATGCACGAAGCCTTGGTTTGTTCTCCAACACCAAAAAAACCCATAACACTGTGGCGTGCATGTGTACCTTATATGTTTTGCCATGTTGCTTTCTAAAGAATTCGTCTGGGTTGGGGATGGAAGTGGTCCTGGCTCAAGGTTAACGAAAGGAGCTTATTTGCCATTTGCTTTGTTGGTGTCTACAGGTACAACATCCAGGAAAAGGATACCTTCTTTGACAATGCCACCCGTAGCCGCATTGTAAGTAAATGGATGTGCTGAGTTAGGAAGGTGTTTGAGAAAGGCAGAGCAGCTGGTTGGCAGGGGATTCTCTTGCCCTTCCTGCCTTGTCTCATCATTGTTTGCATGAGGTTGCCTAGCAACTAAGAGGTGCGTCCAAGAGCTTCGCCATGCTTCTGGCAATCAAGAATAGCAACCAACTTCCCTCATCCAGGTTTGAGAGGAACCTCTCTGTTTTATGGATTCCCCACTGAAGCCCTTCTTAGAATCACAAAAAAGGCTGAGATGATGTGAGCTACCTACCATTTAGGTAGGTGACCCTCTATTTTATAGTTGAAGACACTGAGGGTCTGAGAAGCAAAGTGCTGAAAAACTGGGTATAGATTGTTAGTATCAGAACAAGAGTAGAAGCAGTCCTTCTGATTGCTGGGCCACTGTGTGCTGTACGCATTTTTTTATTTGCGTCTCTGTATCAAGGAATTATGTAAATTCACATTACAAAAAAATGCTAGTCAGTGAACTTGTCCAAGAATAAAATTGCTAGTCAAATCAACAGAAAGATAATATTCATGACAAAAGTCCTTCTAGTCTTTTTGCTGTTTACACAAAGTTTTTGAATTAGGTAATTTTATTCTAATAAAAACCTGTATGTAGCTATGTCCCTATCCTGAGTCATGTACTATCTCTATGTACTGATCAGTTTATTCTCTACCCCCCTGGAGTCAGTTAGCCTATATACAGGGCAAGAAGAGGGCCCCAGGGAATGCTAGAACTTCCTTATGCCCACATGGGAAATGTGGATCCCCAGGAAAGAACTTCTTTTGCTCTTTTATTCCACTGATCCCTGGGAAAGCTTAAATCTCCACTGGAGAATAAGAGTTCGAGACCAAGCCAAGAAGAGTAAGAAGGAACAGGATACCGAGGAACTGTTCAGAGCATTTCCAAAGCACAGGAAAAACATGGTCACACCTCCCGTTTTCAGGCTGTGCTAGAAAATGTCTCAGGCCCCCAGCCTTGTGCTTTAGAAAGGGTTTAAAAATGAACATATGATTTCTTTTTCTTCCTATGGAAAAAGGTGTAAACGTCTCATTTTCTTTGATGCTATTATTACAATGCCATTAAATCTCACTGTGGCTTGGGTCCCAGGACTGTGAGGGGAGTTACGGGGTGTTGGGGAGATTACCTGATAATTACAAAGTGCTTGTAAAATAATGCAGTGCATATACATGCTGTTCCTAATTATTATTGCTATTGAATTACTGCGCTGTATTAGAAGCAGAATCAAACACGCTGGGGCCCCACTCTGCTGGAAGTGATTTATTTACCACCCCTCAGTCTGTGGCTGGAGTATGGGAGTGCGAATAATGATGGGACAACACATCTCCTCTTGTTCATCTCTCTGGAAACATTTTCCATACCCCTCTGCCCTTTCCTCAGTCCACCCCATACTGAGAAGGTGGACAAGGGCCTTCAGTTTTGTCAGATCTGTTCCACTGTGAGTTTTGTCTGCAGGAGTCACCTGCAGATGTAAATGTCTTCCTGTCCCCTCCCTTCGTTGATGCCTGACCCAGCACTCTGTTTGTTCCAGAGCAGATATCTTTGCCTGGCATCTTCTTACAGCCTGGCACAGGTTCGGGGTCCCTGGGAGCCCCTACTTGGCTGGTGGGCATGGCCTACCCAGCTCTGTCCCAGGTCCCTTGGCAGGGAGCATCCCTTCCCTTTCCAGAAGGTTCCTGCCCCCGGAGGGGCGCAGTCAGGGAGTTCTGCACACCTGATAGATGCAGGGGCCTTCAGCAGGCAATGTCAGAGCAGGAGACAAGACGGGTCTCTGAGGGCTGGCAGATACACTCTGATGGGGAGGCAGGACCAGGGCCCAGGACTAGCCTAGAGAATAGGCAGACCACCAGCCACCATGCAGGCGGCCTTTCACCATCTGCAAACATTTCCATATGCACTGTCTCCTGGGCTCCTCAGGCAGCTCTCTTGGAGGCTCTGAGGGGAGAATGGGCTTAGGACCTCTCTGCAAGGATTCCCCATCCCAGGGTCCCCCAGCTCTCCCCAGGAGCCTGCAGCAGGACTCTCACAGTGTGGAGTAGATCCTGACCTAGGCCCTTCTCCCCAGCCCTCCCACGGCCATGTGCTTCCTTTGTGCTTCAGTTCCTATAACAGCAGGAGACACAGAGCCTCTTATTCATCTCTGGTGTGTGAAGGGCTAAGTTCTTTGCTTCTGCCAAGCACTCCAGTGTGAGAGGGGTTGATGGGGGCCCTTGAGCAGGATGGTGACATGTGTGGCCGTGGCACTCATTGCTCTCTGTGGTCCCCTTTCAGGTGCATGAGATTCTGAAGCGCACGGCCTGTTCTCGAGCCAACAACACGATGGGTAAGGAGCCTTCACGTTCACAGCACTGTCCCCCCTCCCCCTGCCCCGGGAGGAGCCATGTACCCTGGTTTTTTGTGGGGCAGAAGCTGCTCTTGAGGCTGTGGAAGTGTCTTCCCCACTGCATCCTGGGTCTCTGGATGTTTTTTTCTTTTCTCTGTACCTCCAAAACCTGTCGTTTTATCCCCATCATCCAAGTGTTCCTCCTCCAAGTTTTTAATGATTTCCCCAAACACCACCAGTTTTTATTTTAATACGAGAAGCATCTCAGCGGTCCATTGGTCCAGTGTCCTCCCTGCATGTATGAAGAGACTAACTGGGTGGGGGGTATGACTCATCCAAGGCCACACAGGAAGGATGGTAGGGTGGGAATGTGCCTCTCTAAGTGCAGCATTTTCCTCTCCATGGACAGCATAATTGTTTTGCCTTGTGGTTTTGCAAACATGAGCATGTTTAAGAAATACTTTTGCAGCAGGACCCTCAGTGTTGGGGATGTTGGCAGTAGAAGGCAAGTGATTTGACTCTGGCAGACTGCAAAAGACAGATGGGTGATGAAGGCGGAACCCAGGCGATGGCCCCTTGAGGCTGCTTTTTGAAAACTAACATTACAGTTGTGCACATAAGTGTCCTATCCTCAGGGATAGCTCCAGAGGCTGGACTCTTATTCCCAAGGAGCTGCCATCCCAAACCATCTTCTGGATCCTTAGTGAGAACTACCTTTTGAATCTGCTTGGTCAGGTAGCCAAGTTTTGGGCTTATGAGGCAGCTTTTAGTTTAAAAGAATCCAAAGTCACTTAACATCACGTCTAGTGAGTGGAAAAGGATGTGAAGCTGAGGAATAATAACAGTGGTGACCTTAATTATAGCTCATATTCAAGAGCTTACTGAGGGCTCCTGAGCTGCCTCAGGACAAGGGAACATTAACAAAGAAGGAATCAGAACATGTTTCCTATAGGGAGAGAAGTTTTAGAAAAGTACTTGGCTTTTCAGGAGGCCATTAGGTGTGCTTGTGTTGCTTCGAAGTGTTCATCTTGCTACAAAATTCCAAACAATGCTCCAAAAAAAAAAAAAAAAAAAAGGAGTCTTCCACGTCAGGTTACTTGTCTGGAACACCGTGCTGATGAGGCAAAGAAGAGTGAGTGCTGAGGTGACAGCTCCAACCCAGTTCCACAGAATGGGTGGAAGCCATGGTCCTGAGCCTCCATCTTGCCCAGGGACCACCAAATGAATCAAAAGCTCTGAGAACAAATTTCCTATCTCCTCAGAGCCCCTTTCAAATCTCTTGAGATTTTCTTCACTTCTTACCAACCCACTCCTCAGTTCCACGACTTTTCACCCTTCACACCCTTCCCAGGTTGACTCAAACTGCTACCTCAGTTATTATTGGTGACTTCCTACTTCCCACATTTTATGTCCTAAAAAATAAATGAAATCTCTATCATCTTTTACCTCCTCCATCTTTTCCAGGGGCGGCAGCCATTGTGTGGCTGAGGGGTGTTGTCAAGTTTCTTCTGATAGCTGATATCCAGGATTCTATTTGATTCCTCTTTTACATTTCAGATGTTGTCTTTTCCAAATTCCTTTGGCTTCCCCTTCTTCCTTTCTCTCCTCTCTCCTCACTTTTCCTTTCTGCTTTTCCCCTCCTCTTCACCATCCTCTTTCTTCTTCCTCCTCTTCTCTCTCCATTTTTCTGTCTCTCAATGCCTCTATACAGATTACTTGAGAGTATTTTTATTCCTGATTTTCTCACCTCTTCCTGCTCAGGACTTCCATACCCAATTGCTAAATGGATGCCTCCTCTTAGATCTTTACTAAAGCCTCAAAAATCTATATGTGCCCTTATATCTCATATTCTCTCTCTCTTTCTCTTCCTCCACCCTCCCTCACTTTTCTCTTGCCATTCCCTTTGTCCTAAGTCCCACCTGCATTCCTCCCCAACCTCACCAATGCCCACCCAGACCAAACCCCTGGCCCACGGATTCTCCCTTAGTGCCCTCTCCTTGGAACTCCTATCCGACTCAGTCTCTTTATTGCTTGTTATCTACACCTATCACTGTGATCCTCAAGACGGTGAGCCCTGGAGATGTGTCTGATTCATCTTTTATGCCCCAGTGCTCCAAGCTGCCTGCCTTGCACATTCTATTCATCTGACTTGAATTAGTGAATTAATTAAAAAATGCCAAGCCTCCTGGTCCCACAGCAGTTACTGGCAAATTCCTATATGTCTTTCTTTTTTTTTTTTTTTGAGACAGGGTCTCACTATGCAGTTCAGGCTGGCCTTGAACTTATGGTGATCCTTCTGCCTCAGCCTCCCCAGTGCTGGGATTACAAGCCTGAGCCACCATGCCCGGCTCCTGTGTGTCTTAATGAACAAATGAATTCACTTCTCTGTAACTCAATTTCCTTTTACGTAAATGGAGATAATAATACCTATCTTACAGAGTTTTTGTAAAGATTAAATAGGCAGCTGTTAGTTTATTTTCTAAACTGTTAAGTTATTAAAAACTAATGATTATGCCAGGTGTGGTGGCACATGCTTGTAATCCCACCACTCTGGGATGATGAAACAGGAGGACTGCAGGTTTGAGCGTGACTTAGCAAGATCCTGTCTAAAAAGTAATAAATCAATAAACTGGAAATGTAGCTCAATGCAAAGGCCCTGGGCTCAATCCCTAGAAAACAAAAGAAAATAGAAAACAAAAGAAAAAACCCTCAAACAACATAAAAAACAAAAAGTAAAACAAAAAAGCCCTACACAAAACTAAAACAACAACAACAACAAAAACCTAAACTCACTTTGGGGGACAAGTTCCAGATTGTTGGAAAGTCACTAGATATTTGGTTTTGTTTTGTTTTTCATCTGAGGATCTGAGATTTATTTTTGTGATGTCTCAAAGTCAGACATCGGGGCTGGGGATTTAGCTCAGCGGCAAAGCGCCTGCCTGGCAAGCGCAAGGTCGTGAGTTCGGTTCCCGGTACCAGAGAAAAACCAAAAAAAA
>NW_004955413.1:3538094-3565028 GCF_000276665.1 Chinchilla lanigera | reverse complement strand
AGCGGCAAAGCGCCTGCCTGGCAAGCGCAAGGTCATGAGTTCGGTTCCGGTACCGGAGAAAAACCAAAAACCAAAAAAAAAAAAAAAAAAAAAAAGTCAGACATCATGAGGGTTTTGTGGCTGGGTGTTATCTTTCTTTTTTAACATTCAGAAGATATTTATCGAGCACCTGCTGTATGTCAGATGATGTGATGGAAGCTGAGGGGTGTCAAGATGAATTTGACCTCTTTTCTACCCTTCAGGGGCTCTAAGGGTAGCTAGGCACACAGACATGCAAACAGATAATCATGAGACTGGGTGACTGCTGTAACAGTCACAGAGCGTAAGGGGAACAAAGAGCAGGAAGCAGTTAGCTTCTGTGTATGCTTCTAAATATCGACAGAAAATACCTATTGTTAGTTTCATAGTTTTGAGGAAAATAGGCATGTCAAGAATTACCATCTCTATTTACAAATGGGCACAAGAAAGCTTGGTGACTTGTCTGGGGTTGCATATTGAGTCAGATTTGGCATAAGTGGGTCAAGAACTTGGACGTCCTTACATCAATCCTGTTTCCACTACTTTTGGGATGCTATGAACTAGGAATGGAGTTAGGTGGAATCTTAAAAGTCTGTTAATTCCAGAGTAGCCTTTGATGGCTTACTAGCTTTGTCACAAGGGACTTTTGACTAAACTCTGCTTCCTTAGCAGAGGATAACCTGAAGATGAGTTTTCAAGTGGTTTGATTTCTGCCTATGAAAATCACACACCCTCTAAGCTCTTTGGCCACCTTACCAGTCTTCCTTAGGGGACCGGAAACACTGTGATATCACTCTGAGGCTTCCTGGTAATATGGGCCTTTGAGCCTTGGGGTCAGTTTTGATTTTGTTGTCCTTCCCTCCGGTTTCACAAGGGATGAGGGAAGCTTAAATTAGCTTATGCTCCTGTATAGCACAGTTGTTTTAAAAAAGAGAAGAAAGGACTGTGCTTGGAAATATGGGTTTTTCCATTCATCCTTCTCCCTTGCAATTTCCTTTCACATGGTCGTTAAGTTTCGTGACCCTTTTACGGAGCTGTATTTTCTTTCCCATTGCACCTAATCAAAAGACTAGAAAGTGGGGAAGATACTAATGATTCAGCAATACTCATGATTAATATCATCACTTTTTTCTTTGTAGACAACACATTTGTACTGAGTGCCTACTTTTGCAACACATTAACCTATATTGCTAGTTGTAGTGATTTATTTATGTTTCTGTCTTGTTCTACAAAATTTCTGAGGTGACTTACAAGGCAAACAATAAAACGGCCCAATATAAATAATAAATTAAAAAACAAGAACCAGGAAAAGCACAAATTAAAATAGAATGTCAAAACAAAAAGGGAAAAAAATAGAATGCAGTATTCAAACCAGAAGGCCCTTGTGTTTCTGAAGTTGAGCTGAAAATTTAACCCTGATCTAAAGAGAAAGAAGAATATAGCAGGAGTCTAGCTTTTCTTGCCTTCAGCAGCATCTTTTATTTTAAATTGAAATCTTTCCAAAATCTATTGCCCAAGTCCCTGTGTTCTTATATCAAATACATATACATGTGTTCTCTGTAATTCATGTGTAAAGTTTTCTGGATGACTAAGGATCATCATTAAGGACATAATTCTGAGTGGTTTCCCAAGGATTACAAAGTATTATTGGGATTATTAAACATTACTCTGATTTCTTGACTTTGTGATTCTACTATCTTTCTTGAGTTTGGCTATTTGAGTTTGCTTTGCAGTTTGAGAGAAAGAAAAGTAAGTTTGTTAATTTGCATAAAGAGAAATCGAAGGGGGTATGTTGGGAGGATTCTTTTGTGGATAAGATACATATCATTAGGGACAACAGATTTTATGAGATGTACATTAGCTGTTGATAGATATTGTTTGCTTGTTTTGAGTGTTCTGTGGTGAGAGCTGAGATAATCAGGTGAGAGATCTCTCTACAAATAAAGTACATACCAGCATAATTGTATGAATTTCAAAGCATTTTCATATTTATTATCTAATTCGGCCTTTGAAACCACCATGCAAATTAGGTCCAACAGATGTCAACTAATTGCACAACAGAGAGATTAATTAGCATTAATTAGCATGCCCATAATGGGAGATTTAGAGTCAGATTTAGACTTAGGTTTCTTGGCTCCTTTTCAGGACTCTTTAAGTCAATCATCTGATAAAATGGAAGTTGTTGGGGAAAGGTGGAAGCCTAAATCTTCCCAATGTAATAGTCATTCATTCAGCAAATATTTATTGAGTGTCATTCATATTCTAGAATTGGGCAATAGAGTAGAGATTTAAACACAAATTCCTGTCCTAACGAGGCATAAATTTTGGTGATGGAAGACTGAAAATAAACCAATAAATTAGTAAGATAGGATGTCATGGAGGGATCTGTGTAAGAAGGAAAAAATATAAAGCAAGAAAGGAGGTAGAAATGAAGTGGGAATGGAGAGGTGTTTCAGAGGGGAAAGTCAGAGAAGGCCTTCATGATGGACGGTGCTTGAGAAGCAGGTGTAATCTCATGGGTGTCCAAGGAGAGAAGTGCATACAAGGAGAGCGAGTGAAACAGAAGACAGGACGGTAGCGATTGCAGAGGATGAGTTAGGGTTCCGACAGGAATGAATGGCACACTCGAATTGGGAAGACTCAAGGGAGGTGAGTAGAGAGACTGTTTACGTGGATCCCGGCAGGGAGTGGGCACTGCCAGGGACGGTGATGGAGGCAGAGCTCTCATTTCCCCCAGACCCATGAGGAATGAGAGGTCCCTGGAATGTGGATGGGTGGGTTTGGGTAGAGGAGTGGCCTCTGCAGGTGACCCTCTGGGCAGCAGGCCCTTGGGAGTGAAGCTGTCTGTGCCTCAGGGAGCTGATGCAGGTAGTGACTTGACCTTTGCTTGAGATAACACAGTCAGCAGGTTTTCTCTTGTCCCTGTGAAGTCCCCAATTTCCCCATCAAGCCACCAAGACTTGCGTTCTGCTAAGATTAGGTTTTCTTCCTGTCTCAGTTCCTACCCTCCACTTAAATTCTCCATGAACTTGTTCATATGCTGATTATATAAATAAACACACTGTGGGTGCTGGGCAGTCTACTTTCTCCCATCAGGAGAGGGCTCCACTGGACCTCAGATTTGGTATATTGATTCCTGTCTTGCTTCACTCCCTCCATCCTCCCTCTGAAGCTTCAAGAGCTGCGCAGGACGTGGCAGCAGGCCAGGGCTCTAAACACTGTTTTCCTTCTGTCTGACCTGCTGGACTCAAGAGGAAGTCACAGGCCACCAGAGCCCATTTACATCAGACGGAGAAGGGTGGGAATGTACCTAGAGGATAAGTGGACAGCAGGCTCACACCTAGCAAGGCTAAAGAATGGGTGGCAGTTCCAGCTCTAGGATGACAAGCTAGGAAGCTTCAGTGTCTGCCACCTTTCCTCTGTGCACCTGAATCTGCCCCCATTGAACAACAAGGTCTTATCCATGCTCTTGAAGCGCCTAGAAAGTGCTACCCTTTCCTGGACTCTGAGGTTGCAAGGAGCCACGTGGTCTCCTTATACATATGAGCTGATCAGGCCGCACGGGACTTGCTTTCCGGTAAGCTCACAGGGAGCAGGTGCCAGGGCAATGGGCAGCACCTGGGGTGCATGATTTGCGGATCTCAGGAGGAGAGGAATAGACAATTAGAGTGAAAGGGGGAAAGGTGAGCCAGGAGGATTCCAATCAGCTGTGGAGAATGGACAGAAGTACAGCTTGAACTCCTTTGTCATCCTTCCTATGTCATAGGTCTATGTGACATTGCTCAGGTGCAGGTGACCTCTGGGGATGCCAGACTCACCTGGGCCACTGGTTAGACCCAAGCTGCCCAGATCTCATGGCAGGTGTGCTGAATCTGAACCTGCAGGGGCCAGAGACCAAGGTCTGCATGTTTAACCATCTGGACAGGTGCCTGTAGGGGCACTAAAGTTAGCTAAAGCAAAAACAAAGCAAAACAAAAACAAAAAGAAAAAAGTGAAGATAAAGTACAGAAAGGGTGGGATGTTGCAGGCTTCCTTAGCTAATTACATTTGGGAATGCAAAGTGCTCTGCCCTGGGGACTTGACCACTGGTTTTCTAAGTCTACCTGCAAAGGGCCTGCCGATTTCTGTTGTCATTTTTGTGAAATTTGTGAACATGCAGCATTCAGCCCCCTTTCATGTCCAGTTACCAGCAGCTAGGACTCATAGACTCTTCCTTCTTTCTCTCCTTCCTTCTTCCCTCCATCCTTCTTTCTTTCTCTCTCTCTCATTCTCTTTCTCTTCCCTTCTTTCTTTCCTTCCTTCCTTCCTTCCTTCCTTCCTTCCTTCCTTCCTTCCTTCCTTCCATGTTTGGCTGTTACAATTCATATAAAAGACAAAATAAAAATTGCTGACCTAGAGGAAGTTAAGTGAGGTACCATTTGGCGATGATCTACCTGTTAACTTCCAAGTATTTTCCATAACTCTCCAAAGGGACAGTACAAGCTCTCCCTAGTAGTCAGCCTGGAAGGGAGGGGCCATGGGCTAATGTACACACAATGTTCAGAGACTAAAAATATTTGCAACTTAGGTTCTGTCTGGTAGTGGAAGCGTGTGAGTGATTGTAAACTTGGTCCAGCCCTGTGAGGCCTCCTTAATCAATGTCACATTTCCTGAGGTCAGCAGTAAGGTCCCTGGAAATCTACTCCATCACTGGTTGACTTTCAAGGAAGCTTTACCAGGCAAGGAAACCCAAACCTCCTTGACCTATCAGAGGAGGACAAACACCTTTTTTGCTCCTTCATGTGGAAGTCATTATTGCCTCTTCAAGGACAGAGAATTACAAATTGATGGAGCTCCATTTTCATGGACATTTTGGTGTCAGAGCATTTAAACAAATGTATGCTTTGGGCATCTCCTCCTACTCAGGAGACGATGTCTTAATTATTTTGACCGAAGCCAGAGCATGTTGTGTGTTGTAAACATCTGGTTTATCATTCATCCAGCTGAACTGGTTTATATTTTGTTAGAAGAAAAGGCTTGGGATTAAAGGCATTTAAGTAATTAAGCACACGTCAGGACAATTTGGTGATGGGTAAATATAGTCTCTGTTAAATGCACCGTCTGGGGGCTCTGGTTTCGATTTACCTCCGGCTGGAGTGCAGGGATGAAAGCGGAATGCGGGGCCGACTGGGCCTTGTTCTGGGGGGAATCAAAACCAAATGGGCTTTCAGGGGCATGGCACCATTCTTCCAAGTACCTGTCCGGGTGGATGAAAGTTTCCTTTGAGTTTGGCCTGCGGGGAGTAGAGTGTGGTCCCTGTCACCCAGAAGCATTTGCAGAGTTAATGAGCCTCTCCTTGGGAGGCAGACTGTAAACTCTGTGCTTTGCTTGTGCCTTTGTGTCCAGGAAACAGAAACATCTCTGGAGCTGAAGGCGAGGTTTTGGATGATGAGTATGGTTTTAGGTATCAGTGCCAGGGCCTGAGCCCACTGTGGTCATGTTTCTGGGTCCTAATGCCTCTGGATGTGAAGGGACAGTGATGCCAGGCCAGGCTGGACCAGGCTGTAAGAGTGGGTGGTGAGCAAGCAGAACTTGTCCTTTGGGGCTCAAAGTTCTAAGCAACAAGTATGAAGTGCCTGGCGATTTGGAGGAGATTTGGAGACCCGTGAGGGACCCTAAGAGGTTACACTTTGGTTGAATGGAGGCACTGCTGCTCTTCAGGGAATAGAGGGAAAGGGAAATATCCTTGGAGCTTTCTTCTCCCAGTGCCTACTCTGGGAGTAACAGGACAAAAGCTTGGGGAGTCTCTCTCCTCTTCCCTCTCTGGGTCTGTAGCAGTACAGAAACACTATAGATGTGATCCTGAAAAAGAAAGCTTTACCATTATGGCCAGATGGATGGTACATGATGGAATCAATTAGCGCATTTTTGCTGAAAAGAAAGGGAAAAAATCAGAATTTAAATTTTCAAAGCAGAAACTTTAAAAAAAAAAAAACGTTTGATTATTTTATTCCCCTTTCAAACTGATTTCCATGCTTGTTTAGGGGTAGAGGTTTCTGAAGTCTGAGGGTAAACGAAGAGGCCAGCGCATGCCCCACTCTTGGATCACGTTGTGGATCAAGGGCTGTTGTTCAGCTCGCCTCTCTGCTCCTTCCTTCTTCTTTTGTGCTCTCGCTTCCCTTGCCCCGCAGACACTGCTTGGGATCATCCATATGATACTCTCGAGGTATCCTGCAGAAGGCACCCGGCCATGGGTGATTGAGAAACGTTCAGTTACATAATTAGCAGGCCCTAGATTTTCTGAGTTTAGGACAACTCAGATTTCAGAACCCGAATCATTGCTCCAAGGCAAAGAGCTATTAGCCTAGACTTCCTGTCTTAGAAGGCAGAATAATCAACTAGAATCTAAAATTTCCTCCTCAGCACAGGATGCCAGAAAAACATGTGAGGAAGGCAGGTGCCCTTGATGAACAAGCAGAGATACTGAGTAACTGCAGCCATGGGGCTGGTGACGCTTATGACTGTCATGTCTCTGTCGTCCCAGACTAAATGACGTGAGAGGTGCAGGTGAAAGACGAGTACTCTCTGGCCCAGGCATCTTGCAGGCCTTTGGGAGACACAAAACATCAAGTCAGCAATGTCCTGGAAAGGGCATGGCTACCTGCTTAGGGTTAGGGTTCAGGTTAGGATTACAGGAAGCTCTGAGATGGAGTAGAGGCAGGGTGCACAGCTTTAGGCCCCCAATGATTTAAGATGTTTTTGAGGCTCTGGCAGCTGGCCCCAGGAGTTCAGGTTGTCAGCCTAATCCTTCTAGACACTCAGCTACTGTGCTAAGAAAGCTGAGAATTAGCAGAAGAGTTAAGTGAAGTGAAACAGTTGTTTAATTTTTCCAGTACAGTTTTGGGACTATATTTAGGGCCTGTAGAACTGCATGGCAATCATGGGGTATCAGTGCAAGGATTGGGGGGTAATTCCTGGGATATGGTTTAGCTGGAGCTCTACTCGCCTGTGATGTTTCAGCCTCTATCCATGTCAACAGCAGTTTTGTAGCTTTGAACTAACCCCTTCCCCAATCCCCCTCCCAGCTTGAGGCTCCTCCCTTTGATTATTGTAGGTTGGCTTCACATGGCTGTGGTTAGGGCTCTTGAACTGATTAATGATGCTCTCAGTGAAATTGTAGTCTTGCAAGTAAAACAAATCTGCAGCTCGTCCGACCTCCCAGGCACCCCTCCCCTGTCTGTACCCCTTCACCCGCCCCATGCTCCTCTCATCCCCCAAAGTTGTCTCTCGCGTTTTATGTTCATACCAAGGAAGAAACTTAAAATCAGGAAAGGATTTCTGGCTCTGATGAAACAGCAACACCAAAACACTCAGCTCTTGACTCATTGGAAGAGTGGCCGTCCAGTCTGCCACCCCTGCTGTGTCCCCCCAGTCTTTGCTCCCTCACGGGCCCATGCTATGGTGCATCCTACATCCTAGAGCTGTGGTGAAGCTGGGCAAGGTTTGAGGAAGAGGGTGCTGATGGAGGAGGGAGAGGGTGCTGATGGAGGAGGGAGAGGGAGAGGGTTGCCTGAGGTCTTCTCCAGTCTCTAAAACTGTGCGTGAAGCATTGGGTGGGAACAGAAAGTGGATAGCAATGAGCTTCAATGAGTAAATGTTACCTAATTTGTTATCCAACCTCATTGTTTATCCAGAGCTATGAAAATAGATTGCTTACAATTTGGACACCATACAGCTTTCTTTCCAAATCAGTATCTTCTCATCTCTCTACTGTCTACAGTCTCTGGAAAGAATACTTCAGGCATGCAAGTGTGTGTAAGGCAAAGGAAATCATTGTGTACGAGAAACTTACTTCCCTTTCCTCCATTAAATGTGAATCCTTGCAAGGCAAGATCCTTGGTCCTGTGAGTTGTTGAGTCCACTCATCCAGAAGCCAATGACCCAAGGAGCCTATCCTGACTCAAACAGAACATAGAAGCTGCTTTATAGTCTCTGAATAAAACCAAGAATGAAACAAATAATAACTATTTTTTGCTGAACAGAAGTTCTCTGTTGTATGTTAGCATTAGAGACAGGAGCATTTGGTCATTTAACATTTATCCAGTACACTCTGTTATGTGCAAATGGTGTGAGAGATCACAAAGGGAATCCTTTGACGTATAGTTTACAAACTTCTTTGTTTCAGAGCACCTTTACACTTTTAAAAATGATTAAAAGAATTTTAAGTGGGTTCTCTTGCTCAGCATTTATTCTTTTAGAACTTAAAACTGGGAAAATGTTTCAGCTCGAAATATTCCTTTCTTATAATTATTAACACATTATTAATTGCACAAACTAATGAGGATCACTCTGATATTTCCATACATACATGCATTACGCAGCTGTCATGTTCATCCAGTTCACAAGAATATACAAGCAAGTTGGATGTAGTGGCACACACCTGTAATCATAGCACTTGAGAGGCTGAGGCAGGAGGATGGCCATGAGTTTGAGGCCGGCCTGGGCTGTGTAGTGACTTCAAGGCGAGATTGAACTACATAGCAAAACCCTGCCTCAAACAAACAAACAAACAAACAAGCCAACCGACCAAACAACCAACCACAAGCACACTTTCCATTAACCACCAGAGGATAGTGTTATTACATAGCATAAAACCCCACTGTATACTTGTGAGAGAATAAGAAAGAAATGGCAAATTGTCTCAATACTATTATAAAAAGAGTTTTGACTTCATGCACCCCTTGAAAGGTCCTAGAGACTCTCAGTGTTGCCCAGACTATATTTTGAAAGCTGCTGTATCCTGCTGCAGGGAAGTTAAAGTGCAGAGGGAAGTTAGGGTCCGAGAGAGCAGGAGTCTGAGCTCTGTGGAGGTGGGGAGTTCTCTGACTCCTGCTTTTATTGATCAGAATCACATCTCCTCACTGCTAGGGTGGCCCTTTGGTGCTGGTGGGGATGCAGGATTTTGGACTGGAGGTATCTGAATTTTCGAGGAATGTGAAATGGAGGAGAATGTAGTGTCTCCCAGCTGGGAGCGGGGTGAGAATTTAAGATTTATTAAAAAAATGCCTCCTTGATAGCCCTTGGTTATTAATCTCACCTTCCTTTCCTCTGTAGGCATTAACTCTCTGATAGCAAACAATATCTATGAGGCCGCCTACCCGCTTCATGATGTAAGTACTCTTGGCATGCTTTCTTGAATTTTCTAGAAGTTCAACAACACAGGTAATGCAGTGGGTGAATGTATGCAAGGTGAGGCAAAGGGAATCATGACATTAAAATACCTCAGGCAGTAGCTAAATCTTGGAAACACCCCAAATGTCCATCAACTGAGAAATGGATAAAAAAGATGTGTTTTTTATGTAATGGAGTATTACTCAGCTATAAAGAAAGATAAACTAGAGGCTTTCTATAAGTAAATGGATGAAACTAAAGACCATACTCATTAGTGAAATAAATCAGATTCACTTGTGTAAACATTGTATTTCCTCCCTACTATAAGAACCTGAAAGAGTAAATAGAATCTGAAAGGTACAATAGATATAGTGAAAGGGAAAAGAAACTGCTCAAATAGGAAGGAGCAACTGGGATGCAGGAGGGGAGAGGAAAAAGAAAAAAGGAAGAGGGGAAAAATATGTATGTGTATATACAGGATAGCTAGGATAATTGTACTACTAATATCTGTTGGTTTAGTGAAAGAACTGTTAATGTGTGATTGTTTGATCAATCTTGCATGCCCATATTTGGTTATATGTGCAACCATTTTGAAGATGACATTAAGTAATATAACAACCATTGTTAATATCCTGTCACCATGTTTTGAAATTCTGTATCATTTTTATTGTTCTCTATGCTGTTTTGTTTATGTATTTGTTTTTGTTATTTTGGGTTTTTTAAAATGAAAAACAAAATTTATGTGTATATATAAGGATAGTTGGAATACGTGTATTGCTGATGTCTGTGGTTTATTGAAAGGAACAGTCAATGCTTAAAATTTTCTTTTTTCTTGACCAATTTTGCACGCTTGAATTTGGTAACCAGAATGACTTATCTAGAAACAACAACGTGCAGTATAAGAACCATTGTTGAACTCCTGCCATCTTGCATGGTGAAGCTCTGCATCATTTCCAATGTTGTTTTTATATCACTTGTTACTGTCTTTTTAAAAAATTTTCTATTTTAAAGAAAATAGTACAAAAAAAGAACAATAGCAAAATACAAACAAAACAAAGCAAGGACATTAAAAATGATATGGGGTTTCAAACCAAATGATAGGAATTAACAGTGGTTGTTATATTACATATTGTTATCTTCAACGAAGTTGCTCAGATTACCAGATGTAAGAATAGAAGACTGATCAAATCATCAAAGGGAATAAGAAAATAATAATTTAAAAGAACATTAGAGACAATACATAGTGTCACTAGGCAGGATTGTAGGAATTCACCAGTGGTTGCTATACTGTAAATTGTTGTCACATAAGTTGCTCAGATTACCAGATACAAGCATGCAAAATTGGTCAAAATATTAAAAAAAAACAACTTTTAATCAATCTTACATTCTTATGTCTGGTGGACAGAGTAACTTCGTTGAAGATAACGGTATGTAATGTAGCAACCATTGTTAATTCCTATCATTTTATTTTGAGGTCATGTATTATTTTTGTTGTTTTTTTGTTGTTTAATTTTGTCTTCATTGTTGTTTTGTTAGTTTTAAAAAATTTTTTTAAAATAAAAAAATTGAAAAAATAAAATAAAATACCTCAGCAGACTTTGGCCTATTTGGTGCTGGCCGTAATGCTCAATTTGATTTTGCCAGTGGTCTGGAACTATCTCTCCAATGCAACTGGCAAAAGGAACTAGTTTTTATTTGAGCTTTCCTTATCTCTCTGCCACTGTTCCTGATCAAAATGTGAACATAAAGATCTAACATCTAGGAGGAAAGAGACGTTTATGAAGGCTGGTGGATGGCCATGGGAAGACATGCAGAGTCCTGGTGTTCCACAGTGTATTGGAGGCATTGTTTGGCTGGGAGTAATGTTATAAATGTCCCATGATGCAATGCGATGATATTTGTCGAGACAGTTTATGAAGGACTTCATTAGCTGTTGAACTGCGTGCTTCCTGTCCT
Source organism: Chinchilla lanigera (assembly GCF_000276665.1). Classification (NCBI taxonomy): domain Eukaryota; kingdom Metazoa; phylum Chordata; class Mammalia; order Rodentia; family Chinchillidae; genus Chinchilla; species Chinchilla lanigera. The sequence goes on along the minus strand of NW_004955413.1, from coordinate 3,553,904 downwards.
CACCCTTCATCAGATGGGCTGCATTTTTAGTGTCTGTCATGCAGTGGTGGCCTGTGAGACTGACCAACAGGGATAGCTCAGATGGGAGTCTCTGTTTCTACCTGTCTCCTGTGCCATATGAAAAGCCCAGTTGTGCCAGTTGTGAGCAGAAGTGCTCATGCTATGGCATGGGATGATTTTCCCATGATGTGCCAGCCTATGTCCAGGCAGGGGCTTTGCCTTTGTGTTTGCTGTGTGTGGGGGCAGGCTTTTGTCTAAAGATTGGAGGGAGAGCATCTTCGTGTGAGAAGCTATCCCAGTCAACATCACAAGGGGTGATGACTAAGAAAATGGAATATTGGCCCCTTACCATGCCAAGATTTTGGCCTTCCTTAAATGGAAATGAAAAAAGAGATGAAACTAGAGAATAAAAAAGAAAATTCTTTCTCATGTGGCATCTGTTTTCGATACTTTCATTGGCCTTATCTGGCACCCTTTGTTCTTCTACAGGGTGAATATGACAGTCCAGGGGATGACATGAATGACAGAAAGGTAAGCCTGCTTTGTGCTGTGTGGAACACTATGGCTGGGTGTGGAACTGGCTACAAGTATTTATCTCTTTATCTGCTTTTCAGTGTTTTTTCTTTTTTTTTCTATAGTTGTCCAACTCCCAAGTATTTGGAAATGTGAGGGCCACTTCTGGGTATGACTATGACCGTGTGTGCTGTGGGGTGCTTCTGGCAGTTAGTACCCAGGAGACCAGCAATGCTAACCATTCTGAAACATACCCAACAGGCCTCCACAAAGCACCTCTCCCATCTCCATGGCAAGAGAGTATCAATTAAGAAACACAAATGGTCCAAATTCCTTAGTTTACTGATATGGAAACAGACACAGAGAAAGTGAGCACCTTGTCCAAGATCATACATAGATAGGTGCTCAGGATGACCTCGCTTCCCTAATCCAGTGTCCCTGCCAAAAATGCATACTTATCCATGCCAGTGTGGCTTCTTCTAGTCATTTTTAAGTTGTGTTTTCCTGTCCTCTAGGCAGGCTTGTGGAATATCACTACTCCCGAATTAGAGATGCGAAAGCTGAGGGAGAAGGATACTCTGTGACGCTGTGTATGCCAAGAAGCGAGAATCAGAGGTTACTGAGAGGGGAGGAGCAGCGTCCTGCTGCTCCTGACTGCATAACCCTCTGCCAGGCCTCTGCCCTCATCTCTGCATTTGGACTGTGATACACGGGGGTCATGGGTGTGTTTTCACACCTTGCCATGGCCCAGCACCTACAGCGCGGTCGCAGTCTCTTTAGTGGGGACCCAGCTGTTGCTCCTTGTGTCATCGATGCCCACCCTCCTGCCCAACCATTAGCAGTGGAGGAGGGTGGGTGAGGGTGGAAGGGATGAGGGACTGAAGCTCAAGAAGTTTCCTTCCCCCAACTCTGTTGTCTGGAAAACCATTCATCTCCCAAGTTGCTTTTTGAGCAGGCTTCTTTTTATCCCGCCTATTAGTCCCTGTTATGAAGTGTTAAGTATTAAAAACATAAAAGGTCTTTTCCAGAAATACTGCTGTGATTGCTTACACATGTCCCCTCTCTGCCCGCTCAGGGAATCTGCTGTAGTATTTCGATGCCTTAACCTCATCTGTTTTCTATCTGATGCTAATAGTCTCAGTGTTTAATTTCCTGAAAAGTCCTGCATCAGATTTAAAGGAAAAGGAGGAAGCATTTCTCCCCATATCTCACTTCTCTTGCACAACCATTTTCTGTCCTCCCATACTCTCAATTCATGTTCTTCCCCTTTAAAGGGTGATCACTATCCTCTGCCTGCCCTAGGAACTTCCTGCTGGGTGGTGCTGACCCAGCCAGTCCAGGGACATTGCAGAAGGCACAGTAACTCCTGGGAGAAATCAAGATAGCTGTCTGTTATCAGCACTAGTAGAGAGAAATAAACTGTGACACTCCAAAGTACATGGGTATTTGTCTTTGGAATGAAATGATGCTATTACTAACAACAACGATAATACATTTTAATGACAAGTTTTCCTCCTAGGAAACCTTTTGCTTAGGCCAGTAGAAAGGTGCTTGTCCATAACCAGTTGGTAGAATAGGCGAGAGCTGGGAGGCAGGGAGAGGCTGGGCTGGATGGAGTTGAATTTTGGTGAATAATTCCCAGAGCTGCTGTTAGCACGTGGCTCCATGAAGGTGAACAAGTGTCTTTGTGAGACAACGGGATCCCTTCTTGTACCTTGGTCTTGGGTTTGTCAGCCAGTTCTGGGTCTTTACTTTTCTCTGCCTGGATCGTGGTTGGGGAACTGTGTTTTGCCATTATAGGGGGTGAAAGAAGCCAAGAGGGAGAGTATGAGCATTTTTCTGTTCAACTGGGCTGGGAAACTAAAACCCACCCAGGAGAGGAGACAGGTTGGAATGTTCATTAATGAATGTGAAGTCAGGACTAAAACCTTGGTATCCAAATGCTGACCGGTGTTCTTTGTGGCATGGTTACAGCTTCCTCTGTGCAGAGAGAGGCATTCTTTCTTTGGTGCTGGGCTCCTTTTTGTGGTACTGATTCACTTTCATGGTGTGTGGGTGGTACTTACATTGTATCTTAACAGAGAAGGAGGAAACCCTCTGAGTATGTGTAGCATAGTTTCTTGTATTTTATACTGATAGTCAGATGTTCTCTGAGACGGCTACAGGGATGTTTTGGCTAGCTACAGCGGAGGACCCCTGCATTTGGAGCTGGGGTTGTGGAGAAGCCTTGAGTACTGCAGAGCAGCCTCGGGCCTCCAGGGCTGGCTTGCATTGCCGCCCCAGGCTGCCCACCCTCCCAGTGCCTGGATGTTTCCCTTCATTCTTTCCTTGCAATTTGTAGTGTTTCCTCTGATCTCCCTAAGTGCCCAGCTCACTCGGGCAGATTCCGAGCAAGCCCACAAGCCCAGAGGATGGCAATCTGCTTCCCCTCCAGCTTGCCTAGTGCAATGAGACAGACTGGAAGACTCAGCCCAGGTAGGAGCTAGAAGTCTTTTTCTCTCCCCTCCTGGAGGGTGATTAGGAAGAGGCTTAATCCCTCCGGAGAACAGGGGTTTCCTGCTTTCCTAGAAGCCAGGGCAGCAGGAGGAAGGAGTGGTCTGAGGGCAGATGGATTTCTCCTGGTTTCTAGCAGCTGCTTAGTTCCACATTTGCTAAAGCTGCCTCGTGTCCTCGAGGACCACAGACAAGTGATGGTTACGATCTGGGGGCTGCCTGGCTCATGTTGGCTCCCTGTGACTCCCTTGCCCGCTCCCAGTGGAGAATCCCAGGCACAACGTTAGAACGTGAGTTTCCTTACCCTTTTTTGAAGCCTTTGGTCCCAGGTCATTGCCCAGCTTTTGTGGGAGGCCGTCTTCTCTGACGACCTACTGACTCGCACACGTGTGAAATGAGGCAGTCAGGCATTTTAAGATCCTGCCTTTCAGACAAGGAAGCAAACTGTGTCTTTGACTTCTCTTCAGGATTAATTTGCCAGGGTGCCAACTTTAATGTGACCATGTGGAGAAGGTGAAACCTTGCCAGGTGATGTTACTGCAGAACCAGGTAACAGAACCCGTTTCTTCCAATCAGGCCCACCCTCAACCCATGAGTGCCTCTGAGGCACCTCCTGCTGGTGCCTCCCTACCTCCCACTAGCGCTTTTCAAGCTGCTCTCTCAGGAGCTTGTGGCCTCAGGGAGGACCATGATCCCACATAGCTTGCCTTCCCCTGGTATTGCAAAATGTCCTTAGGAAGGGTTTTAGGACCTGTCTTCCTTGACAGTCCTGCGAAGTACTTTAATTAGTGACTTGCTGTCAAATGTAGTCCTCCAGGGAGCTGACCTCGCTGCTTGTATGCATGGATCTGTCTGATGGGGCAATCTCTGTGCATTGTTTCCTGTTGTAGCACTTTGGGGACATGCCTGGCATCATCCAGGGCCTCTGCAGTGGGGCGCTGTCCAGTAAGACGGAATCACAACCTCTCTCTCATTTAATTGTAGGCCTGGCTGGTTGGTGAAGAGAAGACAGGGTGTAAGGAGAAAGTGGATTTGCTAAGAGCTGCAATAGAAGATTCTAGACTCTGCAAGTTGGAAGGGACTGTTAGCTGTTCCCATGGCTGAGCCCCTGCACCTTACCTGTGCTATGCTCCTCCTCTCAAGGGCGAGACTCCAGATGTATCTCTCTTCACCCTGGCTGCTGGCCTCTTCTGGGACCTGGGGCCTGGAGTCCATCATGAGCCACTTGGTCTTGATCGTGGGTGATGGAACATTCTTAGAGATGAGGAAATGTCTATTGCACCTCTCCTGCCCCTGCCTTCCTGGCAGATGACAGGAGTGTGTGGGCTTCCTAGTAAGATCCACTTGAACATCTGGCACGAGTGCTGTCCCACCTCCCCAGTGTGGTTCTCTGTAGCTCCCATGGTTTTCTCAGGGACTGCCTAATGATTCCTTCCTCTGTATCTACCTTGTTCCTCTATATCAAGCTCAAGCAACTTTCTTGGCTCATCCTTACCCACAACTATGGATATAACATTGTACATAGAGGGTTCCACACTGAAATAGGGATTGAGGGTGTCTTCCAGAGTCCAGAATCCAAAGGGGTTCAGGCTTCTGAGGTTGCCTTTTAGCTTGGGCTGGAGCTGATTGGAGCTCCTTCGCTTCTTGGAGTGTTTTTAGGTTTTTCCCTTCAGGGGCAGTGACAAACAGTCTTCTCAGACTCAAGATTTGGCTGATCATGTGACCTAGGGAGGAATTTGCTTTCAAAGTTAGAGCCTGCCGATGAGACAGGCAGTGACGTCCCACTGGTCCTCAAGGAGGGCCCTGCCTGTATCTCCTGACGCAAACTGGCCTCCCTTTAGGCCACAAAGGATGTCACTGTGACAACCAGGTGCTAGAGAGCCCAGGGTTTGCACTTGGGAGGAAGAAATCAAAACTCAAGGCAGCAGAAAAACCTAAGATGGGGGAACAGTAAGAGTTAGTTACAAAACACCTCCCTGGAATGAACAGAATCAATGCTCATCATTTCAGATCATGCCTGGCGTAGCTTCCTTTTGTATCTCAGTATTTCTCCTTTGCAAATAGTAGTTCTCATTTTAGTTTTAATATCATGTCTTTCAAGACTGAAGTAAAAATGATGGTTTCTGGAGGGCTGATATTCAATCGACATCCAAAATACCTGATTAGAGCAGGTTCTCCTTGATGGATTTCCTTGTGAGTTGTGTGTGATGTAAAAAAGATATAATGTGTAAGGAGCATAAAGAACATAATAAAATAGCAACTGTATTGAAAATCTGTCAATTCTAGATATGTTATTTGAGCAAGCACCAATTCCTGTGCAGCATGGATTTCCAGGTGAGGTCTCGTGGTGGCCCATTGCTAAATTTCTTCGTTTGCTGGTGGATGATTTGTGAAACTTGCTGGCCAGGTGTTTGGCACTAAAATATTGGGAGGTGTGGTTTGCCCACCTGTTCAGGTTTTGATCATGTGTTAGTTTTGCCAAATTTGCTACAGAATTCTCACAAATCCCATGGTATGATGTCTTTGGCATAGTAACCCCCCCAGCCTCTTGAATTTGTAATACTCAGATTGTGCCTTTTCCCTTTCCCAGATCCTCTTTTATTGAGCTCATCAGTGATCTTCAAGTGACTGAGTCTAATGGCAACTTTTCCATTCCTGTTTGACCTGACCCAGGAGTAGTATTTGACTCATCTTATTTTCTTCTCTTGGAAACCCTTTCTTCTCTTAGATTTTGGAACCCCACATACTTCTGCTCTTTCTCTATACCACTGACTGTTCCTTCCACCTCTTTGCTGCTTCACCATCTTTGTTCTCTACACCAGAGGTCCTTAACATCCAGGGAACTGGGCTGCACAGCTGGAGGCATGTGTAAGACAAGCAAACAAAGCTTTATCTGTGTTTATAGCTACTCCTTATTGTTCACATTGCTACCCGAGGTCCACCTCCTGTCAGATCTGCAGTGACATTAGATTTTCATAGGAGTGTGAACCCTAGTGTGAACTGTGCATGCCAGGGATCTAGGTTTCAAGCTCCTTTGAATCACCCTGAAACCATCCTGCTTTAACCCCTGCCCAGTTTTTCCAGGGAAAGATAGTCTTCCACAAAATCTGTCCCTGGTGCCAAACAGGTTGGGAATCACTGCTCTAAACATTAGAGCGCCTTAAGCCTCTTCTGTACTTACCATTTCTTCTTTGGTGATTATATCCATAGTATAACGGTTTTATGAATCATCTCTTCTCCAGTAACTCCTAAATTTGCATCTCCACTCTGGACTCACCTCAACATCTCCATTGGTTTCCTAAAGAGCATCTCAAATTAGTACACCTTAAAGTGAATTCTTGGTCCTGCATATCACAACTTGTTCTTCCTACAGTCTTTCTTACTTTAGTAGATGGTATCACTGTTGCTCAAGTACTCAGGCAGAGTTTTCATTTTCTCACATTCAGTCCAGCAGTAAATCAATAAGTAGCATCAACAAATTCCCACTGTGTCTCTTAGCACACCACTGCTGCAGCCATCATCTCTTACCTGGATCATTCCAGCAGCCTCCCTCGTTCTCTGCACTCTCGCTCTGTTCTCCACACAGCGTCCAGAGCACACCTTCTACAGTTAAGTAAGATTGTTTCTCCCATAGGCTGAAAATCTCCCTCAAAGTTCAAAGCTTTTAGCAAGGCCTGCTGAACTCTGATGATGCGCACATCACTGGTACCCTCCGCTGTTACTTCCCCGTATTCTCTCCATGCTCATTCTGTCCCAGGCACTCACTATCTTTGATCTTAGGATGTACCACAGGCTTCAGGGCCTTTGTACAGAAAGTTCATTCTCCTGGCACATTTGCCCATTTTATTCTGGTCTCAGCTTGAGTGTCACCTCCTCAGAGAAGACCTTCCTGCCCATCCTATCTAAAGTAGCACCCTATGCCACCCTTCTCTCACAGTCCTCCTTACCTTGATTTATTTTTTTATAACACTTATAAATCTTATATGCTCTGTGTTTCTGTGTTTCCCATACCAGGCATAAGCTCCACAACAGCAAGAACTCTGCTTTGTTTACTGCTGTATTCAGGGTTGGGGCAGTGCCTTGCATATAGGAGACGTTCAATGAATGCTTGTTAAATGAGTGAATGATGAATGACAAGAGTGGGCAAAACAATGGAATCAAAAAGGAAGGTTTAGCCTCTTAGGTGTAGGACTGCCTCTGAGTGTGACAAACATGACCTTGGTTACTGGCAGAAGGAGAAGGCAGTTGCTCTAACTTCTCGCCTTTGGACATCTCCTTTGTAGATGTCTCACGAACTTGTCTTAGAAGCTGGGCTAATGGGGATACAGTTATGACCTGCTAAAATGGGTAAAATAATGTAAACAGTTACTCACCTTCATCTTTAATCTGTCTCCCTATTTTTCTTGATTAGCTGCTGTATCAAGAGTGGGCACGCTATGGAGTGTTTTATAAGTTTCAACCCATTGACCTGATCAGGTAAGTTGTAGGCGGGCTTTTGGGGGAGGCTGCTCGAAGGGTAAATGCGGAATGATGCACTGCTAACCCCCGTGGCCCTTCAGTCTGTTGTTTCAGCAGAAGGGTCTGCTTTCCTTGGGCTGTGATCCTACATTCTGTGTCTTCTGCGTGATGAAGCAGCAGAGAGATGCGGTGGGAAATAGATATCTTTTGACGTCCATCCTGAGGTCCTCAACAATATGGTCTCTTTTTCCTTGCCTGGACTTTGAAAGTGGAAGAACTGCCTTTTATTCTTTTCCATAAACCTGCCTAGGGTGATACCCAAACAGCCACAGTGTGGACCAAGGGGAAAGAAGTTCTGGCAGATAATGAGGAGTAAGCTGGCTGGCCTGTGGGTTCCTTATAGCTTTTCTACACTTGATCTTAGCCAAAAGGCTGAGAAGTGATTTTTTTATAGCTTTTCTAGCAGGGAGGTCCTGAATTCCCTTTCTTCACTGCTGACCCCAGAATGATGTTCTGTTGCTGGCACCTTACAACCTTCCTCAGCTTCTCACAGATGAAAGTCCTTTGAAAGAACTTAGAGAATGCAGTAAGTCTGGTTAGCTCCACATTGGTCAGGCTCTGGGAATCCAATTAGTCCCACTTTCTTCCTGGCTGCAGTGTTGGTAGGGAGCACTGGGAAAGAGGAAGGTGTTGGGCTGAGAATCGAGACCTGGGCTCTAGTCTAGAGCTGGGCACTAAGTGATGCAGATTCTCTGGGCCAGCTAAGTTTGTTCTTTGGCCTTCAGGGTCCTGATTGTCATAAGTTGGGGATTTATGCAATAACTTGCTAGAACATGGTCATTTGGAAATGTGGGGGACTGAGCTTGGGGGAGGAGACTCTGACTGACAGGATGGCCTCCTTGTTGCATAATCACTGTGGCTCTTCCAATGAGCTAATTAGCCAACCTGCAAATGCAGAGAGAATTCCTGGCTGGTTTCCTTGGGCTGGGATTGTGACGGGGAGGGTAGCTGTCTAAAGGATTGAGTCTACAGGGAGGAGTTCCAGTTTCTTCTTGGAAAAAGAGTACAGCATGTGGGCCTGCATTTGGGCAGGTTCATCTCTTAGGCTGAGATGTGAAAGGACTCCCAGGAAACTGTGAAAAGCAGGTGTTGTTTCCAGCTGAGGACCTTGGGCTTGGGAGCAGGAGTGTCGGGTGGCTGTGACTGAGGATCCTTATCCAGTAGCTCTGTTCCCTGGCTGCCTTTTTGCAGACTGGGCCACCAACACTGTTCTTGGGGTCACACCAAGGCACTTCCTCCATTCTTGTGGGCTTTGATGTCTCTCTCTGAATCTCAAGTGGCCACCCACCTCTGTCGCCTGTTTTGTCCAACTACCCATTTGTTTTTTTAAAGTATGAATAAAAAATAAAAATCTTCCCTACCAGAGAGGAGTCTTGTATCTTCCCCAAAGACTTCAGGTAACTTGCCTGCCAGCTAAGTGGGAAATAGCTCCAATATGCACTGAATTTTAGCTAGCAGAGCAGCCTCACCTGCAGGAGGAGAACTGTTTTTGGAGCAGACCTCTCTTCTGTGGCCTGGCAAGTTTGGAGAGCTCAGCTCTGTCTAGACAGGGCATAGGAGCTGGAATGGAGCCAGAGGCCTTCCATGGCACCGTGCAGGGCACATGGTCAGGGTACTCCCACAGTCCCTGGACAAGGTCAGTGGTGGGGTGCTGGGGAAGGAAGAGAAGGCTGAGCCTGGAGGGGCAGAGAAGATGAGCTGGTTCCTGGGGAGCCTGTGGAAGAGTGGGGCAGATTGTCATCTACCCAGTGGCATAAGGAGCTGCTGCAAAGAGAAGTGAGGACAGTAGAACAAGTGCTATGGCCTCAGTGAGCAAGCAGAGACAGGGGCACTGCACACAGCTGCACGGGCAGCTCACAAAAAGACAACTGGGTGCAGCAAGTGGGAAACAGCTCCTGGCACTCAGCGTGCTCCACACTGAACTTGGTGTTTTCCATGTTACACTCTCTTCCCATGTGGCCCTGGCTCGCTTGCTTTGATTCTGTGAAAGTCTCCTTCTTCCTTGTCATCATCACACAGCCATGGGACCTCAGGATCCTGATGTTTTTCTCTCCCTCCTCATCTGTGGATGATTCTTTAGCACCATTTTTCTCTCCCACCTTTTCTCCTCCATCTTTTCTGCCACCTCCTGCGAAAACCTACCTGGCCTACCAAGCACAGGCTGTGCTCTTCTCTCAGAATCATCCTGGGTTCCACACTGTGACAGTTTTGCCCCATCTCTGCAGATGAATGTGAATTGTACCTGTCTGCACCACACATAGACATTGCACTTCTGCAGTCTGTCTTGAAAAGTGGATAGAAGTAGCGAGTCTTACTGAAGGTGGATATGATAATTCATGCAAGTGCATGGCCAAGGTATTTCCCACCTGGGTCATTCTACTCCTCATTTTAGCTCTGATGTTCTGTCCTTCCTCTGGAACCCTGGTGCTCTGCCCCTGTGCCAGCTGCTTGGCACATTTGAAAGCACACTTGTGTGAGCAGTTGAGAGCTCAGTGGGTGGGAGATCTGGCTGCATGTCCAAAGCCTAGGAATCGTTCCCCTTCTAATCTTGAGTCTCGGGGCCTGGACTCATTTCCTGGAAGGTGCAAGTCAACAGAGTAGAGAGGCAAGGTGCCTTTCCCTGCAGCTCTTGCCCCAGTTCCCCCAGTTGCACCATCATTCATGCCCAGCAGGCTGCACTGTGAGACTGCTGATTGCTCCTTCCTAGCCCAACAGGACTCTACACCCTGGGTCCCACCTTCCCTCTAGAAACCTGGAGGTCAGGGAGAGACAGAGAGATAGAGACAGAGAGGCAGAGACAGTATGTTTCTTAGGGAGGGATCTAGCAAGCTGGAACCCAGGTGTAAGTGTGCCACCCAGCCCAGAAGATCTCTCTGGGGACTCCCAGCCAGCAGCACCGTTCCCTGGCAGAGGCACGGTTTGCGGCCAGGATGATGGGGAAATGAAGCCTGACACAGAGCCAATGGCTATTGTCATCCCCAGAGAGCTGGCAGGAGATCTCACAGCTAGAGGAGCAGGTTTCTGCCTGAACTGCTTGGGGCCAAGGCCTCAAGGACCCAGCAAGGAAACAGGCCTTGATTTTCTGGAGAACTTGGGAGATCTGAGGCCTTCTGGATTGCTACAGGTCTGATCTACACTGATCAGGACCAGGACCTCTCTTTTTACTAAAATTAATGTCTGCTCTAAGATTGAGTTCTTAGCTTAGAGTTTTTCATATGGATGAGATAAAACAATGGCTGTTATTTATTTATTTGTTTTGGTTTTTTGAGACAGGCTCTTGTTATGTAGTTCAGGTTAACCTTAATCTCACTATGTAGCCCAGGCTGGCCTTGAACTCTCAGCAATCCTCCTGCCTCAGTCTCCCGAGTGCTGAGATATGGGTGTGTGCCACCAGGCCCAGCTTCAAAACAACTTTTAAATACCTTCTGAGTTTGATTTAGCTCCTGACTGTACTTTGCCAAAACTAATGTATAAAGTTTTTTTTCTCTTAATTTTGAAGCATTTGCTACTGCCTGCCTGTGACAGCATGAGAAAGAGAGGATTCTGGAAGTCTGCTAATCTCAGGGGACTGCACCCTGTTGACTTTGGGGAATTCACCAAGGGGATGGTGTAAGGGGCCCACTTCTGTACCCAACCAGGATTACAGTATGAGAAGGGGAATGGTCTCCTTTTCTGGAATACTTGATTCCTGAATGAGGCACCATACACTGAAAATCAGAGTCTGGCATGAAGTCTGCCCCCATGGCATTTCTGGAGTTCTCTTATACATATCCCAGTTTGAAGCCCTGGTATATGGCACAACTTCCTCAATAACCTCAGCATGGAATCTATGGGAGGACCTTTTCAAGGTCACCACATATCTGTGCTATCTTAGAATCCCAGTCCTCTCGGGCCCCACTGGGGAAAGCCTGCCAGATTTTGACATCACAGGATTGGCTCTTCTACCTCCTTGTCTGTGTAGTGTTCTCCAGGGCTGCCACCAGCAGGCCTTGTGATTCAATCCATCCCTTCTAGTCTCTGGGCTCTATTTCCACCCTCTTCATGTGCAATCCATCCAAGTCCTTCCAGGATGGAGATGGGAGGCCACATTCTTTCTCAGGAGGCTTATTGGTATCCCTAGCTCAGGACTGGCCACAGCTGTTTTGGGGAAGAGATGGAGAGAGAATAATGTTAATCAATTTGTGTTTAATTATTTCCTGACCCTTACTGCCTTCTTGGTCTTTCTCTGAGATTTTTAAGGGTGTTTCAGCTCAATGCGATAAATATTTGCTGATACAATGAGCAGGTATCTTTGATCAGTAATATGGGAAAGTGCAAAAGTGACTAAGGTAGAACTGATGTTTTTTAGGACTTAGCAGTTATGTAGGGGGACAGATGTGTAAGGCAATACAAAGTGAGGTCTGTACAAACTATAATAGCATGAGACAACAGATAAAGAGTAACTACAACTAGCAGAATAAGGGAAGACTTCTGAAGAAGTAGCACTTGAATCAAAACCGTTGCTTTCCAAAGTCGAAGAATGAATCTTCATTGCCATCCTGGATTGCCCTGTGTGTGGGTTTATATATTAGCCGGATATTGATGGCTGAAAATCACATTGATCCAAAACCAGATTCTTCCTTGCTATTAATTGGAAGTGGTCAGCTTAAGTAGCTGACTTGCGGACATCATCGGTGAGGGTTCTGTGCCTGCCTGGCCTATATTCCTTGCTCTGCCTTATGAGTCAGCAGGGAATTCAGGGTTGGAAGGAAGGGAAACTCAACCCATGAGAGGAGGACAATGTGGGATCAGCACCATGGCCTTTGTGTAGCTCTCAGCATTGGAGAGTTGGGTTCATCTGGGAAGCATCTTTCTGTATGGGAAGGAACAATGCACCATGAACCTCAAGCGTATTTTTATTTCACCTCTAAGGGTGTGAGAGTGGAGTAGCCAGGGAAAGACAGGCAGCAGCTGGTTGAGGTGAGGTAGAGACAAGCATGAGAACGTTCTGTGCTGGTGTATTCTGGTCTGTCATATAGATCGGGATGCAAGTCAGTTAAACCTAGGTGTGAAAAAGTCTCCTTTCCCACACTTCCTCCACTGGGCATCACTTGACTCTAATACGTGAGTTTCCAGAGGGAGGGCTGTTGTTGGCCTTGTGCTTGACCAATGGACCTAGGAGTTTGCCTGACTTCCTGAGGGTGACCTCCCTGCCTCACCGTAGCCTTCCATGGAGGGTGGCTCGTGATTTATATCAAACTTTTAATCTTTCCTCTTGTAACATCACCTGCATGGTACACATGTTGGGTTCCAAGGCATCAACAGCCTATGCACATTCTCCACAGCCACTCAGAGTTATGTGAGCAGAGCCGGAAAAGAAGGAGATGTCTGGCTCACCAGGTCATGTAGTCCCTGACCCTCTGTTTCATGCCCTATTTCCTAGGGAGAGAACAAACTGATGTTAGTCTGAAAAAATGTGATGATTTATGTGTGTTGTGCTCTCCTGGCTTTTGTATGCAATAAACTATCAGTTATCTAGAGGCCCTGGGGACAAACCATGGCCTTGCCAAGGTGAGATAAGGCATAGAGCTCAGATAGCTTAGTACTCAGACATTATGGTCAAGAATGTCTCCAAAGGTCCCACGTAGCTGTAGGCAGGGCATTTGGAAGGTGACTGAAGCACTGGGTTAATATAGTTCAGCTGCTGTCAGAAGGTGAGAAGAGGAAGGTCACTAGGGGCATGGCCTGAAAGGGTGTATCTCTAAGCCCAGTTCCTCTCTGCTTCCTAACCACCATGGCACAAGCAGCTTTCCTCCTTCCAGCCCCTTCCACCATGCTTTTCTGCCTTGGAGTCAGCTAATGAGGGACTATAACCATAAGCTAAAATGCACTTCTCCTTATTTAAATTGTGGATGTTGGGTATTGTGTCTCAGAGACAAAGGAAGTGACTGAGATACTGGCTCTGGAATGAAGGAATGAAGAATTATTTTCATAGCATGCTCATCTAACAAATGCCCAGCTTTTCCTTGATTGATTTTTCATTTGTTTTGTTTATTCATTTGTTTTTGAATAGGGAGCATCTAATCAGGGGAAGCTTGTTTCTCTAGCGGATATCCTTAGCCATTAGGAGGCCAGGGAACATGAATGAGAACTCTGTTGATCTCTGTCTTTTTGATACCAGTTCTGCTTCCTGGAGCTACACAAAACAAAATTATCCTGTGTCAGTCCATTTAACCCTGAGACAATTAAGGGGAGGACAGTTGTATTCTGGCCCATGGCTTCAGAGGTCTCAGACCATGGTCCCTTGGCCCCCTTTCTGTAGGCACATAGTAGCCCAGTACATCATGGTGGGAACACACAGCACCATAAGTCTCTTCACCTGGTGGCAGCCAAATGCAGACAGGAAGGGATTGAGGTCCCAAAATCCTCTTTGAGGACACAGGCCCTAGGGACTTACCTTCTTTGAGCTAGGCCCTGTGTCTTAAAAGTTTCACCATCTCCCACTAGTACCACAGCTTGGTTACCAAGCATTTCAACATCTGGGCCACTGGGAAACTTTCGAGAATCAAACTGTAGCATTCTGTGCTTGACTTGCCCAAAGGCTCATGCCAGCCTCACAATGCAGAATGCATTCAATCCATTTCCAGCCATGGCACTGTTGGGAGGTGGTGGATCCTTCAAGAGGTATGGCCTAGTTGGGGGAAGTTGGGTCATTGGGGGTCCCCTTGAAGTGGGCCCAGCCTTTTCTCCTCTCTTTGTTTCCTGCTTGCCATGGGGTAGGTAGTTCTCATCACCATGTTCACTTGCTATGGTGTTCTGCCTTGCTTCTGACCCAAAAGCAACAGAGTCAAGCAATCATGGACTAAAATATCTGAGACTGTGAGCCAAAGCTTTCTTTTCAGTTGATTATCTCAGATATTTTGCCACAGTGACAAAAGGCTAAAACAGTCCTGTTGTGTAGATCAAGCCTTTCAATATTTGAAACTAGCTATTGTGTCCATACCAGTTTGCACATACTTAAGGTTCTTTTCTCTACCTCAAACTCCTCTGGCCTCTCCACATTTCCTCACGTGACATGGGCTCATCTGATAGCCTCAGCGTCATGACTATCTTCCTTGGGACTTACTAGTCTGGGGACTCCTGATAAGGAGCCCTTTACAACCTCCTCGAGTGTGGTGTAACCAAAACGTATTTCCACTATTAGAAATTGTGCTGGGGGTTTGGAAACTAAGCATGCATAGTCCTATGCTCAAGGAGCTTTTAAATTCAAAGAGAAATCTGCAGGTTTCTGGGCGACTACTGGGATTATTTTGGAAAATGAAGGTTTAAACTGATGGAGATATTTTATAAAAAGTAAATGTGAAACTAGAAAAACAGCTTATGGAAAAGATCATGGAGAAAAAATGATCCTTATCTTAGTTACTTTTTTCATCACTGTGACAAAATACCCAATACTCAAAGTTAGAGGAGAATCCTCACAGTTTGTAGAGGTTTCACTGTATAGTCAGCTGGCTCCAAGGCTTAGTGGTTTGGTAGAGGGGAATTGCAGGGGAAAAGTAGTCCATGGCAAGCAGGCTGAAGACAGCAAAGTAGCAAGCAGCAGCAGCAGCCTGCCTCTCCCTTTTATCCCTTCTAGGCAACTTACCTTTTGGGTGGTGCCGCCACACCCAGGTTGGGCCTTTCTATTATCCACAGCCAGAAATATGCCAAACCAATCTGTGGACTAATTTAGTAATCATGTACCCTTAATCCTAGCATCACAAATCCTAGATCCAGCCACCTCTGAAAAGCCTCACCTCATACGTGTATGAAGCTTTGGGGGAGGGACCATCTAGATAAAGCCCTAACCCCCAGTAAACTAGTCCTCTATGATGATAAGTTCAGGAGTTTCAACAAAGATTGATGGGGATGATAGTAACTCTTTCTAGAAACATCCAGATGATATTTTGCAACACACTAGGCCCTTGAAATTCTCAGAAAACTTTTTAGAAATCAAACTATGATCACATCACTTGGTGACCAAATGATGGCAAAGCCTCATGTGTCCAACTTAGGCCATTACTCCCTAAGAAAACTACCCAGCTACAAATACTTCACCAGAGGAAAAGTAATATGGCCAAAGCCTTAGAGAAGCATCCATGGAGAAAGAGTGAGGTTGACATTTCTTAAATCAGAAGGTGGGTAGAGTGACTGTGTGTGTCTTCATCAAACCCTGGAGAGCCTGTCTGAGGATATTCCTTTATACCAGGAGCAGCGTACAGAAAGAAAAGAACTCAGGGGGCTGGGGATTTAGCTCAGTGGCAAAAG
>NW_004955413.1:3529473-3537909 GCF_000276665.1 Chinchilla lanigera | reverse complement strand
AAAAAAAGAACTCAGTGTTCCTGCTTTGCTTCCAGTTGATGAAATATTTTAGTGAGTCATTTTCTCTTGAGCCTCAATTTCATTAGGTGTAAAATGGGGACCCTAGCATCTGGCCTGCCTTCTACAGTCTTACTGAGAGGATTCAGATGGCATGTTGTACAAATACTGTGATGATGGCTGTAGATCTTGTTAAATAAAGCCATGTTTTGTTTTTTAAGGGGATATTAGAAGATTCCCAGAAGAAGCAGATTTTTTAGGGTTATTTACATGTATGATTCCTGTGCCTGACAACAGTACTGAAAAATGGGTGTTGCTGCATCCATTGTGTCAATGAGGGGGCTCAGCCAAGGAGGGAAAGACTTAGCAGAGCCATAGAGAATGCTACTCTGGGATTCAGACTCAGGTCTCTGTGGCTCTAGGAACTGTTCTGTTCCTTGGTACCATGTGGCTGAAGCTGCTGCAGGCTCCGTGCAGCTGATGGCAGGAGGGTGGTTCTCCAGCTATTTGGAGTTAATCCTGTTGGTTCCCTGCCTCCTTGGGAGAACTGTGGTGTGGGGTCTTTCTAAACAGTGCCGACCATAGTGGACCTGTGCTTTCCTCTTACATTCCTCTTTGTGCTTTGCAGGAAGGACATGGCACTCTCAGGACCATGCTTTTGATGTCTCATTTCTACTTTTTATGGCCATTCTTTTCTGCATCCTTCCATGATGTCAGCTTTCACTTTCTACTTTTCAGTGCAATCACTTCTCTTCATTATCCTAATTTTCTGCTTTCTTTTGCTTCCTGCTTTAGCAACCAGACACCCAAAGCACTTAGCCCTGTGCACAAAGAAAGATGCTTTCTGATGCCACATCTGTGCAGGAGCTGGCTCCTGCTAGGTGCAGGAGTTGGGGTGTAGGGATCTGCCTCTGTCCTGGAAATATTTTCTTCTGCCTCTCAGTGAGAGTGACATGTGCTTCCACAGGACAGAGTGAGTGTGACACGATATGGTACCTTTGCTATGTGGAGTTCTACTTTGCCCTGCTTGCTTGCTTTGTGAGCTCATGAAAGATTTGTACTAAAATAGAGCTCAGTCTGTTACCAGTGCACAAGGCAGTCCTTGCATCCAGGGTCTACTGGAAGCAGAGCTTTGTGTTGAGGCCTCAAATAAGAAGAAAAACAGGGAGCTTGAATTGTAATAGTGGGATGCAATATTGTATAGGTCACAGAGCTCCAAAACCACATCCCACAGATCCGAAATGCACAGATAGAGCTGTACTCAGTAGCGCTGGGGCAAGGTGGTGACAAGTTTAAAGAGTGTGGCAGCTGGCTTTCGTGTGACTGATTAGGGAAATGTTACACAGGTGAATTTTAAGTAGAAAGCAGATGTTTGAAGGGGAGAAGAAATCTTTAACCCTCAAGAGTACTTGGCTAGGAGATACTGAAAGAAAAGCAGAGGCAGAAGGGCTGAGGAGAAACCCCTGGGCCCAAGCAAAGTGGCAGGAGGAGATACTTGAGACTTTGGTGGAAGAGGGTTGGACAAAGACATCATAATGATAGAGAGCTGGAGAGAGGCTTTCAAGTGGCTTCTCTGGAGTTTGGCAGGTGGTAGAGCAGAAGACTCCTGGAAGGATTTCAGGGGCATCGTGCTCCTGGCTGTCCAGGTAAGAGTGAGCAGGCCACTAAAATCTTGTTCTCCATATACTCTCTCTCGAGGACTCTTGGGCAGGTCTTCAGTGGGCCTGAGTTCCTCTCT
This sequence comes from Chinchilla lanigera, assembly GCF_000276665.1. Lineage (NCBI taxonomy): Eukaryota > Metazoa > Chordata > Mammalia > Rodentia > Chinchillidae > Chinchilla > Chinchilla lanigera. Next base: position 3,536,174 of record NW_004955413.1, on the reverse strand, counting down.
CTGAGGGTCGCATCTCCCCTTCCACATAACCTCGGGGTCATGTGATGGCAAGTGTGGTTCTGTCTGCAGGATTCAGAGACCTCAGATAGAGCTGAGCAACTGACTTTTCCTTGGAAGGAATATGGGGTTGGCATGGGGATGTGTTACCATGAAAACAGCCCAGTTGTTTGATCCCATGAGCCACTGTTTCTCCACCTGTGTGTGGAACCCCTGGGCTCCTCACTCCTGTTAATGATATTCTCTGGAGCAATGTTCTCCACCCACACCACATGGGTATGTAACTAACATAAACAGAAAATGTTTTAACACATTGAATAACATCAGCGGAACACACGTTACAACAACAACCACAAGATAGCTAAATTTAATTAGCCTGGCATGCCCAGGCTTTCTGCATGGACACATGCCTCTGTTTCAAAAACAAAACCACAGCATTTTGTGGGTCTGGAACTCACAGGCATCAAAAAGAAGAAAAATCAAGACCCTTGCCTGGGAAACTCCTGTGTTCTAGTATCTTCTTGGAATTATCTCAGGGAACTCAAAGGTGTTGACAGCTGGGTGACTGCCAGAGATTGCATACTGGCCTTGGCACACTGGTTGGCGCAGATCAGACAGGGTTGTGGAACTCAGCCTTTGTCTCTCAGCTGGGAGGAGGGACTCAGGAAACCTTGGTAAGAGGTTGGGGCCCAGAGTTATTGGCTCAGCCTTACCAGTTTTTCGTGGAATCCATATTGAACTGAAAATAGTCAAAGGTGAAGATTGGACAACTGGAATTCTGTAAGTTCTAACTGTCATCCATTCCAACTAAATGGCAGTGATTCTTTAAGTTGATAATCTGCCTGATTCTCAGCCTTGGGGCACGAAGACAAGTTACCCTGTGGAGAAATGAATCAGCCACATACAAAGGGATCTCTGGCCCACTCTGGGGACACCGAATCTCCTAAGGGCCCACCAGATGCCTCATGGAGAATTCTCTCACTGTGGGTGTATTTCTGCCCCTTTCACTTTTGCTCAGTCTTCCATGGGGTATTCTGCTTACTGGAATCTTCTTTCTCCACTGTGTAAGAAAGGAAGGCAGAGCTCCTAGATTCAGACCTGTCAGGATCCAGCTGGAACGAAGACTCAACTTCTTTGTGAGTGAAAGTGAGTGCTGTTAATAACCACCCTGAGTGTACTAGTCAGCTGTTGTCACGTTAATGCTGCATAACAAGTTGTCCTAATGCCAGCAAGCTTAAATGGACAGTGATTAAATACATTCTGTTCCTGTGTATTCAGATTGAGTGACAAAGCTCTGTTGCAGGGAAAGAGTTAGGTATAGGTCCAGGCTCCAGATTGTGTTTAGTTCTTCAGAAGCCTGCTCATTTTGCTTAGATCAAAGGCTACCTGGGTTATGCTCCTCTAAGCTGAAATCCATGGAGCCTGAAAGAAACTCTGTTCTAAGCCTAACACTAAGAATCCAGTCCATTTGTCCTAGTCACTGGGGACAAAATACCCCAACACCTACTGTTTAAAGGAGGAGAGGTTTATTTTGGCTTAAGTTTTCAGTCTGGCTGCTCTGAGGCAGAAATGGCATGGTGGAAAGGCGTAGGTGAAGGACCACTGCTCATCCCATGGCAGCCAGGAAGCAGAGAGGAACCGGCAGAGCCTGGGAGGAGAACACATCCTTCCAGCTCCCAGTCCCAGTGACCCATGTCCAACCAGCCGTGCCATTTAACAACAAGTCAGCTATTGCACCCCAAGAACCAATTGCCTTCTAAAAGCCCCACCTCTAAACACACGGGCCTTTGGGGAACATTCCACATCTAAGCTATTTTGGACTTTACCCCCGAGGAAGAGAGTATATCCTTGAAGAGTTCAGCTTGTGTGAGTTCATGTGCATAAACATGAGCACATTGCCTTTATTTTTAAAAGAGTTAGTTTTTTCTGTTTGGGACTGTACTTTCTGCATGTAATGGGGTAGAGAGGTGCAGTGGAGGGCCTGGGGAGAACAGCGCCTGGATACTATGATTCTGAGCCCCAGCTTCTTTCCTCTTCTCATCCTCACCCTTCCATACCCAAGGAATGATGATCCCACTAGATTGTGACCCAGTTCTGGGAAGCGTGTCCTCTGTTCACTAGTGGTGCTTGTGAGTGGGAATGTACATCACCATCCCTGGCTCACTGCTGACCCTGCACCTTCCCTGGGTCAGTTTCACCATTCCCTGTGTTCAGTGTCCAATGGGATCATCATGGCAACCCTAGACACTCAACGTGGTCAGTGACCTTGTTTTGAAGATGAGGACACTGTAGCACAGAGGAGATGAGTCACTTGCTCCAGAGTCAGACAGTGTGACACCAGAGCCCATTGTCTAGTTGTTTTGCTCTCCTTTCGGGGAGGACAGCTGTGCCCGAGAGGTGCACAGACAATGCCCAGGAGAGGTCCAGATGCAGCTGGTGGGGTGTGGGGACGAATGTGGCCAGACATTCAGATAAGACAGTGAAGGGTTCTAGGAACTTTTAGAACTAAACAGACTTGGTTGTCATAGATACTGAGGCTTAGGAATCTTAGATCTAGGAGCAATTTTGAAAGGCTCATAGACTGAACCCCTTACATTATACAGGAGGAATTAAAAGTCCTCTAACAAGAACTAAGGTGGCAAGAGGATGGGGTGTCATGTCTGAGGCTACTTCCAAATGAGGAATTTTGCATCTGTGCCCCTAGATCTGCCCATATTTAATACAGACAAGGGCGACACAGGAGGTAGATGATGTGTAACCTTAGAAGTAGTAGACGATGTTCCAGGCAGATAGACTGGCATATTACTGTCCTTACCTTAAAAATAAGTGCACTGTACTCTATAGGACCAGGTACTCTATAGGATCCCTACTAGGCTTATCCTTCCAAGGTAGAATCAAAGGTAGAATCTCAGTTCTCAAACTGATCTTGGAGCAAGGCTCAGCATCTCACAAGGAGGCCAAGTAGCAAAGGATTGGAATCCACTGGACTCATCCCACCCAAGTCTTCTCCTACCCCCAGGTTCCTGGATTTCTCTCTTTTCTCCTCATCCTCCTCCCCTTCCCAAACACCCCCATCTCTGTTTTCTTCAGCCTGTCTGGCTTTGATCACATCTGGAGCATTTTGTAGTTGATGAGTATGTGTTTTCCTGTTGGGACACATGGTATATATCAGAGGCACTTAAGAAGCTCTGGATGAGTGGAAAAGTCTGCATGATATCTCAGGGGCTGCTGGCCTGGAAGGCAGGTGGCAGCTGTATGGCAGGGATCTGGTGTGAGGGCCAGCTGGCTCTTGGGAAGGCTCAAGGCTCAGCCTGAGGACTGTTTCTCCAAATGGCTTTGAGTCATTCAAGTGGTGCTGCTGCTGCTTCTGGTGGTGTATGTGTGTATGTAGGAGGTCTGACTAGATGGGCTTCTCTGTCTTGTTTCCAGTACATACTTCTCTTCATGGAAACCAGCACTCCTATCTGTACATCCAGTGAGAGAAACCAACAATGTGTCACCAACAGGTGGACAGTGGGTGATGAGTATCACATGAGTACTCTGTGAAGGTGGCAGTGATCTCTAGTGTGGTCACCAGGACCAATAGCAGGGGAGTTGGTTTTCCAAAGTGCCCAACCTAACTTTCCTTGATAGGAGTGTTCTCTGTTGTTCCTCACTTTTCCCCTCCCCAGCCTTGGTTGTTCATCCTCAGAGTCCCCAGGAATGGATAGGATGGAGTCTGGGTGGTTCTATCTGATGAAGATGCATTTGGCAGGAAGGATAGGGGTGATAAACACAGACAAGTTCTGTGAGTGTGATGCTGCAGTGACATCTGCCCTACTGTTTCTTTTATTTCTACTTTTTGTGGGTGGGAGAATGGTGGAAGTGAACCCTGGCAGACACTGAGCTCAAATCTGACCTCAGCATGGTGTTTCAGAGCTCCACAAGGCCACTGGGGCTCTCTCAGTCCTGCCCACATCTCCAGTGTCTGGAGAGTTTATCTCCAGTCTCCTTCCTTGCCTCTTCCTGCTCTCCTTGAACTTCTCCTCTTTCCTTTAATAACCTACTTTTAAACTTCCATCTTGTCCTTACCAATCCATCTCAAACTCTGTTCCCATTCACTCTGAGCAACATCTTCCAGTCTTAGGGACAAGTCACCACCTTCTGGGATGGCCTGAGTTTGCCCTAGAAAGTGATAGAAGGCATTTATAGGTCTATGGTAGGGATGGGGCTGAGGGGATGTCAAGCAGAGTTCAGCCTTGAGAGTTGTTTACACTCTTGCAACTCCAGCAGAGAACAGCTCTGTCTACCCATGGCTCAAATTAAATCGCAGATGCCCCTGAACTTGGTGTTAGGAACATAAACAGCTGGTGAGCTATAGACTTCAAACAATGAACAGACTCAGCGGGGGAGATGGCCTGGTAAAAGGTTGGCCAGCAATGGACTTTTCCAATTGATGTCTTTCCAGGAGGCCTCTCTGACTTCTTGGATTCCAGGGACTATAGCATCTCTCATGGGCAACACATCTGGGAGTGTGGCTCCTCCTTGGTTGTGAGGTGGTGAGGGAAGAGTAGAAGGAAGAGCTCTCAGTCTTTGTCCCCTTTAATTTGCCCTGCTTAGGGGAGGGATTTAGGAAGAGGGTGCAGAGCTGAGTAAGTCCCACATGGAAAATCTCTGACATTTAGGTTTCTGCTTTGAGGCAGAGTGCACGAGGCTGAACCCAAGTTCAGGATGTTGCGTTGAGGGAACAGGCTTGCCTGGCCTGGCCCTTCTGGTGGGGGAGTGGGCAACCACCTGTGTGCTGTGACTGGCTTACTCATCGATTCCCTTGGCAGTTATTCTACTCACTTGATTGTGCTAGCAGCTGTACTATGGCAGGAACTGGCCCAGACAATGAAGCTTATAGTCAAGTTAGAGAAAAGAGAAGTCAGCTAATCCCTGTGATGCATAGTGAATGTTGGACTAAGTATGTATAGTGAGCCCCAGCAGGTATCAAAGGAAGGTCTCTGAGTCTGCCAGAGGAAACCTCCTGGAAGATGTAGTGACCAAACTGAGGTTTGGCTAATGAATTATTGTAAACTGAGTATAGAAGAAAGAGTTTATATTAATTAGGGTTCTCTAGAGGAGCAGAAACAATATAAAATATATGCATTCTATCCAGGCTCCAAGCATATTGGTTGGTGCCATCCGCATCCAGAGTGCATCTTTGCCCTCAGTTGGCTGGCCTACATGTGAGTGGTCCACAGACATACCCAGAACTTTATTAATCTCCTAGGCACTTCTGACTCAAGTCAAGTTGACATATCTCAATTAGCAATCACAGGAATGTGTATTCTAGACAGGGAATCAGGCACATGAATTAAGGCACAAAAGTGTTGCAAAGCACATTCACTGAAAGTGTTGAGTGTGGCTTGAGTGAAGAGTGTGTGTGAGAGTGGGTGGGATGTGAGGCAGGAATCAGATTAGGAAGCCAGCCTTGACTGCAGAGTTGAAGTGATGTGCAAGAGCTTTAGGTAAGAAACTAGTTTCCCCAAATTATGTCATTTTGCAAAGCAAGGCCTTGTAGAGGATGGTGCAGGTTGGAGCCCTGTGTGAGAGAGGACAATGGCTTTTTTTTTTGTTTGTTTGTTTGTTTTGTTTTTGTTTTTCTCCGGTACCGGGAACTGAACTCATGACCTTGCGCTTGCCAGGCAGGCGCTTTTGCCGCTGAGCTAAATCCCCAGCCCCGACAATGGCTTTTGAGAGGACCAACTGGAAGGACTTGTCTGGCTTATTGCCATGTGATATTGCTCCTCAGGTAACCAAGGCTCTTATGTGTGCTTCTAGCGATGTAAACCAACAGTGCAAAGGAAACTGAGGATCATGGAAGAAAGCTCAGCAGTCCAAGGCCACACAGTGAATTAATTCCAGATCTGAGTAAAAGCCAAACAGAAATAATGACCTCAGGGCTTTGTTCAAGAGTGTTCAAGAGTTCGAAATCTTCTCTCTTTCAACACTACCTGTTACCTGTGGAAATGTATGTCAAGAATATTCACAGCAATATTTACACAAAAATCCACATGCATAGTACAAATCCATATCACCCTGCATTTTGCCATGCTGTTTACTATCAGCTGGGTTGGTTAGTTTTTATCTACTTTCCTTCTCTGTTCCCCTGGAGGGGAGATTATAAAGAACAAAGATATGATTGCTTGGTCGGTGTCAGTTGAGGGGTTATGTCATGGGGTACTCGTAGTAGCTTTGGATCTTTGAGAAGGGGAGGCATACTTATCAAGTTTTCAGTCAGTATATGTCTACAGTAAATGGATACTGTGAAAGGTAACAAAATCAATGTTCTCGACAAGACAAAACCCTAAGCCAAAACCACAAGGTGAAATTTGGTAGTGATAGATGCAAAGCCTGTTAATACCACACAGGACAAGGGGGCAGGTTTGGAGGTGAGGTGAGAGAGATGAACTGGGGCAGTGGGGAGTACAGCCAGCTAAACATGAACTCCCTGTTTTCAAGACACGTGCTTGACACGCATGGAGTAAGGTATAATTGGGGTACAGATTACAGGTAGTTATGGTGTTGCCATGTTGAATTGTTGGTGGCCCATGAAAGACAATGCTCAGTTCTTTTTTTTAAATTTATTTTAAAAATAAAAGAAGAAAAACACATTAACGAACAGACAACCATTTACAAAATAGCAAAGGAACAATACAAACAATACAGAGTTACAAATG
>NW_004955413.1:3437214-3524114 GCF_000276665.1 Chinchilla lanigera | reverse complement strand
CAGCAAAGGCTACTTGTGTCCCTAGTTTTCCTGTTGGTCAGGTTTGCCCCTCAGTGACCCCTGAGAAGCATTACTTAGTCTCGGGTTTTCCGGCAGTTGTTGATTTGTATCTAGTTATCCCAGGTCTCAGACATGGGCATTGGTGTCAGCTGATGGCAGACCATCTGATCTAGCATCCCCTCGCAGTTCAGGGTGCGTGTATGACCCAGACTCGGGTTGAACTGGTGGCACAATCCTGGTCCAGTGGACCTGTGTCCCCAGGCAGTTCAGGATACAGGCAAAACCCAGACATGAACTGCAGGGTCAGCAGTTTGTGGACCAGCTGATTCTGCATCTCTAATCAGTTCAGGATGTGCACAGGAGCCTGATGTGGGCTGCACAGACAGCGATCACAGACTGCCCATGTCTGTGACCCCCAGGAGGTCGGGGTGCAAGTAAAGCACAGATCCAAACCATGGTGCCAGCAGCTCATGGAGCCCCTGCTCACTCAGTGCAGTGCACACACAGGGAGGGCCCATGCACAAACCCCGGTGAGAACGGTTTGCCAGTACTCAGTTCTTGACACCACATTTTAGGTGGTGGACTAACTTAGAGAAGTTTCACAGATGTTGGCATTGGATGGTTTCAGGAGGAACTTGGGTGAGTTGATTTTTTTTTTAAAAAATTGGTTCAACTGTTATTTTAGAAATATTAAATCTGAATATTTTCATTTGGAGCTCAGGTTCTCTAGTCCTCTCTAGCTTCTAACATTCTTGTTGCCTGTATCCTTCACTTCTATCCCACCTAAACATGTGACCCTTGGTTTAGAGTAATGGTTTTCAACTCTAGCAGCACCTCAGGATCACCTCAAAAACCTTTAAAATACAGATACCCTGTTTCCACATCTGGCTACTATGAAGTAACTGCTAATGACCAGCTTTTCTGTCATAAACAACTAGAAACTTGTTTAAAATATATATATATTTTTTGTTGTTGTTTTTCTTCCAGTACCAGGAATCAAACTCATGACCTTGCACTTGCCAGGCAGGTGCTTTTGCCACTGAATTAAATCCCCAGCCCCTAAAATATATGTAATAATTTCTTTCAGACTTAGGCAACAGGCAAATAATCCTTGTAAGAACAAGTTTTACTTAAAAAAAGAAAGAACAAGTTCTGTCCTAGAGACACTTCTCTAGACAGTCAGAAAATAAAATAGCAAGTTAGTCAACGTAAACACAACCAGATTGATAATTACATTAAGGATGCATGGCCTAATTTTAAAAATTAAGAGTAGATATCATCAAATGTAATAAAAACACAATATCCAATTATATGCTAACTACTAGAAATATTGTTTAAATATAAAGATACAGAAATGTTAAAAGTCAAAGGATAAAAAATATATATGTAAATACTAATGAAAAGACAGCTGTAGTGGTTATATTGATACCAAACAAAGCAGGTTTCGGGATAAGAATATTATTAGACATATAGTAAGATTTATATGGATGAAAAGTCCATTAAATAAGAAGACATAGCAGGGGCTGGGAATTTAGCTCAGCGGCAAAGCACCTGCCTGGCAAGTGCAAGGTCATGAGTTCGGTTCCTGGTACCAGAGAAAAACCAAAAAAAAAAGAAGACATAGCAATCCTAAATGTGTGTGTACTTAGTAACATATCTTCAAAGTTTACAGAAAAAATTGACCAAATAGGAGAAATAGACAGGTGAGTTATTGTTAGTGATTTCTGCTTTCTCAGTAATTGATATAACAAGTAGACAGTCAATAAGGATAAGGGAGAGTTGAACAACATTGTGAATGAACTTGTCAGTGTTTGCAGAACACTGTAAACTGCAGTGAACACATTAATCTCATTTGAAAATGATTTTTTTAACAAGGTCAACTATATTCTAGTCCGTAAAACAAGCTCTGATTATTTTAAAGAGCTTGGACCACACAGCATATATCATTAGACCATCAGGAAGTTAAACTAGATTTCCTTAACAGACAGATCTACCTATCAGTCATTTTGTCTACTGTCCCTACATTTATGCTGGACATCACCTCATTTATCTGTTACAAGTGAACCTAAGCCAATCCAGCCTTGCGCTATTCTTTTTTGACATTTAGTAGAAGCACCTGATGAAGTTTTAAAATAAGTGACAGTTACTAACTAAACATTTATTAGCAGTTGTGAAGACATAGTTCATATAAGCCTGTTCAGGACATCCCAACTTACTATTCTATATGGTCTCTGACCTTTTTCTTATGAAAGAGTTACTCCAGGCAAACACCTGAATTTAGAGATAGCATTTTGTTGCTCTTACAATGTCAGGAAAACAGAATCCAGAGGTACAGGACCACTTAGGTGTTTAGTCTAAGGCATCATGCTCGAGGTCAAGGCTCCACAGATGTTTATAAGCAAGGGTGGAGGGTATAGCTAGATAGTATATATTATTTGAAAAACTAATTTCATCAAACAAGAGCCCTTTTCTAGAATTCATTATGCTAGTTAGCAGGCCATTGTTTTTGCCAATGGAAATCCATTTCTGACACTCAGCACGTTGATGAATCATGTTTCCATAGCCTTTTAAATTTTTTTGCAGGTCTTGTGCATGCTGGTAGTAAGACAGAAAGTCTTGTAGTAGCAGCCTCTAAGTATGGGCTTTCTGGATAAGAGCCAGTAGAATCCTTGGCCCCGTGCCTTCTTAATTGCTACCCTAACCATAGCCCCAGTCAAGAAAGACAGCACTCGCATGTTTTATATGATAAAGTATTTGCAAGGAAATTCTACACATTGTAACATTTTCCTAGATGGTGTTCTCCTCTTTTAAAGATGTCCAGGGAAAGGTGCCCACTGGCTTCGTCTTGCAGTCTGTTCCAGTATCTCACACAGTCATCAAGGTTTCCTTTTATTTTCTTCCAAAACTGTTTCCAGGAAAAGACTTACTCTTGTTTTCAGAGCCTCCTTCAAAATGTCTACAGCCTGCTGCCTGCCTTCCCTTGTAACTTTGATGGAAGGATTGTAGTTCCTGAGGGTACAGACTGGGCATAGCCCAGTTTCCCAGTTGTATGTTTACAAGCATATGGTTGTCCTGTAGCCCTGTACATGGCCATTCACTTTCTCTCTGTGGTTATTGCACTAATTGTATTATGCCCAGATAATTATTTCCAACTATCATTTTGTTCACTTGTAATCTCAACCAAAATCTGGGGATGGGTGGAACATGCTCAGGGCTTGCAAAGGTTGATGGGAATTTCTCTTTTGTGCTGTGATGATTTTGGGAGTCTAAGAAATCAGACACTGCTGCTTGGGGCCAGGACATAGGCTACATGACTTCTGTAACATGAGAGTGGTTCTTTTCATTTTTTACTTTTGATTTTCCAGCAATTTCAAACTTACAGAAATATTTCAAAATAATCCCTACTGCCAGCTCTCAGATTCATCAGTTGTTCATATTTGCCATTATGAATATATGAATATTATATGGAAATTTATTAGAATATATAAATGTATGTATATGAATAATAAAAGGTAAATAATATGGACATATTATTATTTCACCATATAGGAGTATGTGACAGCCATAGTGCCTTTTGAGCTCTAAATACTTTGGTGTGTAATTTCTGAAAACTGGGATTTTTTTTCTTAAAGAAAATTTAAGATTGGTTCAATATGATTATTCTACAATCCATATTGAAATTTAAACTGCTCTAATAAGCTTCTATGTTAAAATTTACTTTTTTTTCAATCTGAGATGCAACCTAGGATCACATCTTGCATTTAGTTGGTATATCTCTGCAGTATTTTAAAATCTGGAATCTTTTTTTGTCTTTCATGATGCTGACATTTTTGAAGATAGAGGATCATTTTACAGATGTTCTCTCCCATTTGGATTTATCTGATGAGTGGGTTTATATTACCTGTTTTTAGCAGGTTTCTTACATGAGCGACCTGCATCTTTCCACTACACCACGACAGGAGGCCATCTTGTACCTGTGTGCCCCTTTTCTATACTGTTACCTCTGTTCATTGGATTATGCTGACACCTGCCAGGTTCCTCTGCTGTGAGATTACTGCTTTTTCTTGTGCATTATTAAGTAATTTTTAAGGAGAGTCTTTGAGACTATGTGATCAGTAGCCTGTTCCTTCTCAGATTTATTTTATTTACTTATGTATTTAATTTATTTATTTTATACACCCATTACTTTTTGCACCAAGAGTTTCTTTTTGATTGCTGTACCTATTCGGGTAGCATCTTGAAGGATGAGAGATTAGAGGAATTGCTGATCACAGCCTTATTGTCTTGTATGCTCAAATCATGGAAGAAAGTAGAGCTTTTAGATTACTTAAACTGAAAGTAGAGGAGGGTGATTAATTTACCTTAAGTGATTGTGTTTTATGTGCCAAGGAAAGAGTTGAAGTGATCAAAAATGTGGAAATAGGGGAAAGGACCTTGACTAGAGAGAAGGGAAAAGCAAAATCTCCTGAGGAGGTCTTGATTTAACACTATCAAAGCATAAGAAAATTTCCATGACTGATCAGATTGGCAACCAATCAGTGTTCACATTTTAGATACAGAGTCCTGGACCTAGAAGGATGCTCCAGAGGCCATCTGACTCAGTTCTCCACCTCTGTACAGGAATCACCAGATATATCAGATTGGTTGGATTTTTCTTTTTGATACTCTCTGAGGGGAGGTAGTACAATTCCTTGTTAAATGATGCAGAACTTGAATTTGGGGCCAAAAAGAAAAAATCAGATGTGGTCCCTACCTTTAATAAAGTTGTACTTTCTGAAAGAGATGGCTCAAATAACCATTCCAATCTGCATCAAAAAATTTTAGTCTTTAAATCTAAAGTTGATCCCACTACTTTGGGATTTTGCTGGTTTATAAATATTTTTCCTCTTACTGGATATCCTATGACATCTTATTTGGTATTTAACATTCACGAGACTGTGTGAATGGTTCAATATATTTTCATGCAGAATTTATCTGGTTCAATATGAGCATATTCACAGACTCTGAGAGTCTACTGACTATAAGACAGACATTTATTTCATGTAATACTAAAAAGGAGAATGCTGCCAATTCCATTATGCTAGGCCATCTTTTTAATAGCATTCAGATCTTAGAGGTGTACAGATGTGAAAAATTATGTGTTTAAATTGATGAAATATGGTATAAGACTATAAGAATATCAGTGGAGAAATCTATCCTTTGTGTTAGTTCATTCATTCAACAGTTATTAAGTGAAAATCAATGTACTCATTTCTGTGGGGAGCTACAAAGAATCACCCCTAGCACTTAGCTGAAATTAAAGGGAATTAAAAATTGGAATTAGATATCCCTGAGTTGTTTCTTGACTTTATGAAACTCATTCTACCTCTTTATTGCCAAATCTTAATTATAAAATGGGGTTGATGACATCCACCTTGTCATGCTGTTGTAAAGACTGGGATAATATTTGAAAATTATCTATTTTAAGTATCTTATACATGCTGCCAGTCTTGGTAGGGTAGGCATTCAACAAATTATTAGTGAATTTGTGTATAGGCACACAATTAATAGTGCTTTTTAAGTAAGAGTACTTTACAACTGGGCATTCCTTTTAAGGTCTGAAGTGCATTCCCTTTGGTCTACGGGAAGCTGTTTTTTTCCATTTCCAGTGGAGATGGAGAACAGCTGGATGCCATCCTTTGATAGAGTCTGAGAACAGGGGTGTAGTCATCGTTTACACAATCATCTTGAAATTGTAGGGGCCTGATGTGTCACCTCACCCCTCCGAGTACTTGACATTTGGGACCTTGCCTTTTCAGTCCCCTCCAGCAAGCCAAATGCCTGCTGCCAATTAATTGCTTTTGCTTTCTTGGCTGTGAACCTTAATGACAGGGCTGAGCGTCACTGCCATTCGGATTTGTTGACCAACTACAATTATTTTCCCAGCATGTTCCAAGCTTACTTGAAACCATAACTGTGCATTTTAGTCCCTGGCCGTTCTTTTGTTTTTTCCTTTTCATTTTGAAATCTGTATGTGCTTTTCTGGCATAAGTGGGTGGGGAGGTGGAATCAAATCCATATGTTAGTGATGCATTTGTCCTGAAATAATAAGGCCTTTTTGGGAAGGAGCCTTTGGGTGTCTTTCAGCCACTTTTACAAACCCCAGCTCAGCTTCTTCATCTCCTCAGCCCAGACTGCCACTCTGCAGGGTTGGAGGATCTGATTCATGTGGGGACAATGGCTGTCCTCTTTTATCCAGTTTTTTGCTTCCTTTGTTTCCAAAGACCTTGTTTCCTTCTCTTTCTCCTCAACATGAGGTAAAACACAAGTGCTTGAGCTCCCACTCACCTCTGGAGTATCAGTGAGGCTGTAGCTGATTATTGCAATCCCGTTACCTTGCAGCCCCATCCAAAGGCCATTACTTTTATCTTCTGAAATGCTGGGGGCTCTTGGTTAGTGCTGATATCCCAAGCATCAGCCAATTGGCCCCGGTGAATCCTCCACTGTCAAAACACTGACATTTTCATTTTCTCCAAGCTCATGTCAACTTCTGTATTTGGTTATTTGAAAGTCCACTGCATTTCTTTTCCCTCAGTTTTTTGTATACTTTCAAAGGGAGACTTCTCTTCATGCACATGCACACGAACTGTTATGTGCTTCTGGTCTGAAAGGAGGGTGGAATAAAGAATTCATGGCCTTCCCCTAAAATCTGGAGGCTGAGCTCTGGCAGCTGCTTCCAAGTCAGAATCTCCTCTCCTTGTCCTTGGAAATGGTCCTCCAGGTGTAGTGCTGTCCTGCCCCTTGAGAGCTTTGTGGAAGATTCAAAAACACAAGGTCTTTGACTAAAGCCACAAGGATGTTAAAATGCTACCTGTGAGAAGAAGGCGCTGGCTGAGGGACCCTGATTGTGTCTAAGATCAAAGGAGCTCCTTACCTTGAGTCTTTCTGTGAAAAGATGCTGTGAAAGCTCATGTTGTGCAGCGGCCCAGTGACAGAAACTGGTGCTGCTCCCAAGAGGCTTCATTTCTCAATGTGCAAGGTGTGAGTCTGCCAAGGCTTCCTCTTGCTGTCCCTGCTTGGCTCAGCCGGTGACCCTCTGTGTGCTCATTCATTTCTGCCTTCAGCAGAAATGTCAGTGGGACAAAAATTCAGAAGGCCCTTGAGGTACTTGCAGTCAGCCTGAGAGGCAGGATACAAACAGTGACATGACAGAGAGAGAGGTAGGGTTGAAAGAGCTCAGGCAGTGGAGGCTGAAGACAAGGTACAAACGCCAGTGTTTGGCTGCCTGTGCTATTTGACTTCGGGTCACCTCTTCATCTACATCTGTGACCTTCACTTTCTTTTCCAAAGAGAGGTTGGGAAGTTTGTGTGTGCTAGGGTGTGTGAGGGTATTTTACAGTTGTAAATGCTGTGCCGCTTTCTACACTGACAGTCACTGTAAAGCAGAGATAAAATGCAGAGGAAGTCGAGTCCAGAATGTGACAATGAGTATGAAGAGGGATATTTGCTCACCAACAGTGCTTATGGCTGGTGTGTGGTCTAGCAAGGGCTGACTGCGTGGGGATGTGGGGTGGGTTTGAGGAAGGATGGTTTAGATAGACTCCCCTGTAGCCTGGGCATGGCTAAGTATCTTTAACCACAATCAAGCTATTCAAGGATTGGGGTTAATAGGTGTCAATTTTGACAACTTTTAAAGCTGCTTTTATACCAAAGTGTTCAATCTATGTTGTTCTGTTCATTCCTTTTGTTTACTGCTCACTACACCAGGGACTGTGAAAGGTTCTGGGCAGAACATTGGATAGGCTGGGTTTCTGAGTTAAGGGATAACAGTCTCAGAGGCAAACAAGTCCACTAGAGGTGGATCAGATGGAAAAAACTATTTTGAAATATTTTTAGAGAAAAGATTTATGGTACTCAGGATAATGCATCTTAATATTTGGAAAAATGACTTGGAAATATTTCATCTTTGTTCTACCATAATTTTTAAAATGACTCATATGAGCATATGTGATCTTTTGGGTTAAAATGAGGCAAAAAAGATTGTTCCTGTTTTGCAGGGTTTGTTTTCTGTGTGTGAATGTGTGTGTACAATTATTCCTATTCCTTTATCTGTTAGAAGTACTCCAGTGATAGAGAAGGAATGCAGAATTAGTGGAAAGAACAAGTTTAGAACTGGCAATCAGCAGGGTGGTGGTAGTGACCAAAGGCTCTGAAAACAGGTAGGCTTGGACTGGAGATCCAGATCTGTAGCTGACTGGATGTGTAGGGGGCTTTGGCAGGGGGCTTTGTTCTTTGAGAAGCTGGGGTAGGGATTAAACCATTTGTCTATATAGGAAGTGAGGTAGGTGGTCAATGAACACTTCCCCTTGCTTAATGGAGCAGAGGGAGCAAACTTGGGAAAAGGAAAATTCTCATGTTTGGTGCCCAGAGACAGAATTGGTGGGTTATTTCTGAAGTGAGGCATGAACCTTGAATTTGAAAGAAAAAGAGTTCAGTTGATATTTCACATAGCCAAACACTGGGGAAGGGACCGGGCCCACAGAGCTCATGGTGAGTACAGCCCGTGTCTAGGTAAAGGGCGGCCCTATCCCTGGGTGGGTGGGTTCTGACTCAGCTTTCAGAGGTCCCAGCAAGGCTGACATCAAGGGTTCTTTGAAAACATTACCAGCAGGGCTCCAAGTTTTTGGTAAAACCTGTGGCTCTCAACCAAGACCCTTCCGTTATGGTTTGTATCTGTGTGTCCCCGCCAAGCCTCAAGCGGCCATGGGGCAGGCTTTTAGAGTTTGATGGGTGATGGGTGTGAGAGCTACACCCACCCTGGGGTGGATAGTTTGCATATGTAAGGGAGAGGAAAAGGGTGCTTGAGGTGATTCCTCCCCCATTCCGCCCTGGTGTGTGGTTGTGGCTTTTGCTGTGTTCTGCCGCCATGAGCTACAGCCCTCTGCCATGTGCCACTCTGCCTTATAACCTGCCAAGTACGGACTGAAACCTCCACAAACTGTAAGCGAAATAAACCTTTCCTTCCTTAATTTTGGGCGTCAGATATTTTGTCCCAGCAACGAGAGAAAAGTAACCAAGACACCTTCCTTATCAGTCTCTCAACAGAAAGTGCACCTCTTTCCTTGGCATGATTGTTAGACATCGTTGTGCTGGGCTCGCTTGCCCTTAGAGAGTGGAGAACAACTTTTTGTTGTAAGAGGGAGAAAGTTTATTCTTCTTCTCTGTCATTCCACACACTAATGAAGAGCAAAGTCAACATAGTTCTTCAGCATCTTTTCACTGTCCTCCCTGGCCGCCCTTCTTGTGAGAATACACAGTGAGGAGGCTGTTAATTCATCCTGGAATCTTCTGCTTAGAATTTGTAAAGCACTTTTTCTATACTGTCTCAGTGGTAACAATTCAAGAAGATAAAATCATTTTCATTTAATGGTGACACCAATTTGCTGGTGTCCTGGGGCCCTGAACTAGGGCCAGTATGTGACTGCTGTCCAGGTTGCTCACCAAGCAAGAAACCTGGCCAAAGGGGTCAGAGGAATCTGGAATTCATCCTATGCTCTCTCACTGGGTTGTAGCCTTGGTGCCTCTTTCTCAAGTGTACTGTAGGGAGCTGTGGCTCTACCTCAGATATAACTCTTCTGGACTTTCATTTACCACCTACTAAATAGAATTACTATTTCAATTTTTATGCTAGAGGATTCTGGATTCTTAATTTTTTCCCACTTTTTCTTAACTGGAGTAGAAATTATCATATGATGATGGTGGTGGTGATGATGATGACGCTAGCATTTCTGAGCATTTAGCATGTGCCAAGTGCCATTCTGAGCACTTAGTATGTATTCAGTTCATGTAAGTCTCTGACAGTCAAGAATCTGCTTTCTGATGGGGCTCTGCCTTGTTGCTAGCAGTGGTTTTGAAAAGTCTTGTACTCTGCTTTGTGCCAGCATCCTAAAATGTAAAGTGAGAAGCTCGGAATAGACCAGTACCTTCTAGACCTACTCACCCTGCTTTGAACTTTTGGATCTTGGGTTCTTAGGCTCCTGGTAAGAAAGCAGTGGCACATTCACATGGATAAATTGAAGACTATGGAAATCAATAGAAGATGGGAAGCACCCCAGATGTCAGCAACCATGGGGGACTTGCTAGCTCAGGGACAAGAGGAAGGGGTGAATCCAAGACCAGAAGAGCTGTGGCCAATGACACCATGTAACTCCTGCCAGCTCAGGGCTGTGCAGCCAGAAAGCTGGGGAAATTGGTGCCCCGTGGCCTTTCTTATTGCACCCTCTCATTTCTGCCTGTGCCTTTGCTTGGCCAACCCAGAAGCCAAAGAGCTAAGGAGCCTGGTTGATGCACGATCTGTAGACATCAGCAGGGTAGAGGCAGGGTGGAGAATGGATGTGCAGCTCTACCAGACTACTTGTGCAACTGCACCTGCTTAATCACCTGAAATGAATTATTTTACAGTTAATATGTGATTATTATTAGTAGACATGTTCTATTTTATATATATCTATATGTTTAGATATTGTGCTATAAATTTCAGTTATATACACTCTCATAATATTCATTCTACATAAAGACAAGTTTGTCCTTATCCTTCTCAATAAGAGTGGCACTTGCTGTTTGTGTTATCTCACTAAATTATATAAGAGAAAACCTTAAGATGTTCTAACAAATACATTTTAAAATAACAGAGTAGGTCATCTTGCTTTGGGAAATAATGCAGGTAAAATATAGATTAAAATTTATCATCCTACTACAGCCTCAAAATATAGAAAATGCCCCAAGCTTTTATAACCTGAAATTTGTCATGTTTGACCTTTGAGTTAAACATTTAACTGGTTAATTATCTAACGTTTCACTTCCAAATGATGAGCTAAGAGAAAGTTTTAGGCTACGAATGCAAGGAATTATCTCTAGATTATACTTGGTGATTGAGGTCAATTGTTAACTCCCAATTAGTGAAAAAATCAACTGAATACAGTTGATGTAATATCTCCACTCCTATTTGGCACTGGGTTTTAAAAAAAATTTTTTTTGTTTTGAAAATTAAAAAAAAACTAATAAAACAACAATGAAGATAAAATCAGAACAACACAAAAACAACAAAAATGATACATGACCTCAAAACAAAATGATAGGAATTAACAATGGTTGCTACATTACATACTGTTATCTTCAACAAAGTTGGTCAGTCCACCAGACATAAGCATGTAAGATTGATGAATCAAAGACCTTAACAATAGAGAAAACCAGCAACATTGGAAATGATGCAGAGCTTCACCATACAAGATGGTAGGAGTCCAACAATGGTTCTTATACTGCTGCATATTGTTGTTTTTGGATCAGTCATTCTGATTACCAGATTCAAGCATAGCACTGCGTTTTGATAATGGGAATATCTTTTTAGGTCATGTAATGGTTTTGATTGTTAGATGCATGCTCTAACCTTCCATTAAACTTGAGATAATTAGCTTACAAGGAGAAAAGGAAGATGTCAGGAAACCACACTGGTGTTCAAGCGCGGAGCCCAGGGACCTCCCACGGCACACACTTCTCAAAGGTTCCTCCAGCTCCACACAGAGCCATGGGCTGGACACCGAGGCTTTAGCGTACAGACTTTGGGGGACACTAAAGATCCAAACTGTAGCATTACGATATGGATCTGCGTGAACATCACCTAGAGGCAAATTTGTGGCTTTCTTATCATTTTGGATCTGCATTATTATGCTATATCTCACCATCAATATTTCTTGCATTTCCGTCTCTAGTCAAAGATCTGTGGTGGGTAGAAAGTAGGCAACACGGAAAAGGAGAATGAAAACAATGTGAAATGGCCCAAACCACCAGGGGAGGAATGACTGTGTGGTGAGGCTGGAGCATGTGTCTCTAATCACCACTTGACACGGACTTGGAAGTTCCTGCTTTCTACTAATAAACATAAAATGTTTAAGTAATCATTTTATGTCTTAATTTTTTTAACAAACAGAAATTGGGGCCGTTATCATCGCTACTTTTTCTTAGCCATTGAATGGAGAATTTTGTTTCAGATGATCCTTAGGTTTCTTTAAAATTTTTATAAAAATTTAAAATAGATGATTGTAGCTTTTAAGCTCAGAAGCTCAGATCTATTTTATCAATCATCTACACTGTAATCCAAAAGACACATGTCCTGAGTAAAGCACAGGTAGAAATCAGGGCTCCTTGAGTTGGAGCCTGGATTCATCTGTTGGTTGTGTGGCTTTACACAGACTTCTCAGCTTCTCTGAGCTGTACGCACCTAAGGCATAGAGCAGGGATCATCCTAGTGTAGGTGTTTTGGTGAGGATTTAGTCATCCCCTAAATAAATGGTTATTATTCTGTTTCAACATGCCAGGCACCTTCTAGGCACCAAGAACACAACAGTGAACAGGGCAGGGACACCCTTGGCTCCTATGGGCTTGTGATGTGATAGATAAAGCACAAATACAGAAGGCAATGTTAGGTGAAAGTCATGAAAATGAGGTAGGGTGAGAAGTCGGGGCAGTGGGGGCAGGGTGATCACAGTAGGCTGCTTTGAGGAGCTGGAAGTAAGGAAGTCAGTGTAAGGCCTGAGGAGTATGCTGGGGCGTGGACCCAGCTCTGCAAAGGTCCCACAGTGGGAGCAGACATAGTGTTTGAGGAATAGCTAGGGGCTTAGGGGCTGGTGTGAGCCAAAGAAGAGGATCAGATCAAATAAGACCCTGTGGGTCACCAAACCAATTTGGGGCTTTATTCTCATGTGACAGAAAGTCAGAAAATCATCTTGAACAAAGCGATAATCAGTCTGACAAGAGTATGAAAGGGTTCTTCTGGCTGTTGGGTAGTGATGAGATTACAGAGCAAAGGTAGAAACAGGGAGAACCATTAGCCTTTGCAGTGACCCAGGAGAGAGAGGACAGCAGTTGGTCCGGGGGCCGGTGATGGAGATGGTGAGGTGAGGTGGGATTTGCTGCATTTTTCAAAGTCATGTCTATTGGATTTGGTGATGGACTGGAGGTGGAATTTGATGACAAGAGTTGAAGATTGCTACTTCCATGTTTTTGTCCTGAGCAACTGGATTGTAGTTCTGTAAATCAAAATATGGAAGAGAGGAAGGAGTTTAAGTGAGGTGGATGGAAGAGAACCCAAGAGCTCCCTTTTATCTTGTTAACACTGAGACCCTTAGCAGCTGTCCATAGGGAAATGTCTGGTGGACTGCTAGGATCATGGTATTAGAAACCAGGAAGCTGGAAAAATATGAATCACTTTGCCTTTTGATGGTTATCTTCCCAACAGGGTTTGGGAGACAAATCATATAACTGGGAAATGAAGCTTTCTAATGATTTTGGGTCATTGGGAATCTGTAGCATTATGGTTATTTTTGTAACATCATCCTGAAAGGTACTGCTGTCTGCATCCATAGGGTAGGAGAGTAGGGAGAGTAGCATCTTTTGATCCTCGTGAATTGAGTCTGAATACTGGCTTTGCAAAGGGCTTCAGCAGCTTGGGTAAAGTACTTAACCTTAAGGCTCGATTCTCTCATCTTTTAAGTGGGGATGTAATTGCTAGTGTTGGGCTGCCACACAGGCTCAAGAATTTTGTGCTGTGCCCACACACGCCTAGAAGGGCAAGCCAAGGCTCCACTCCAGACCACAATCTGCTCTCCAAGCCTGTGCCTTGCTCATCAAGGCCTGTCTTCTTGTAAGGATCATCAGAGAGAATGCATATGAAGCACTCAGCAGAGTACTAGAATGAAGTGGGCTCTCAGAATGGTTATTTAATTTTATCTTATTTTATACCTGCCTCTCTTTCTGACTGGGATATATGGCTGTTAATAGCACCCTATACTAGCTGGTAGAAAGACCTATGATCAGGGCTGGCCTCAAGCATTTCTTCTCCACTCAGTGAGAATTCTGGCAGCGTTCTGGCTTCTGAGAACCTGTTTTTTTCCTGCCTTAGTTTTCTTGCTTTGACTTACATCCCCAGCTATGACCTCCTGTGTGCCTCACTTATCTAGGCATGCATGCCTTTTACCTCTCCTCTCTGGTTGACCTTGGACTCGGTATCTGGCCCCTCTGTTCCCTGGGCCTCCTGGTCTTCAGTGCTGTGTGCATCTCTGCACATTCCTACTGTAAGCACAACCTGAGAGGTACCACACTGGGCAGGTTCATTCTAGCTCCTGGACACTGTAGACAGTTGGCTTGGTTTTGCAGGTTCCTTTGCTCCAGTTCTTTATTTGGGAATCTTGAAATAGAGGTTTGGCCAGGAAGAGGGAACCAATTGCAAGAAGCGGTATATTAGACTGCCTGGCACTTCAGCAGAGGCTGATTCTTATAGCCAGACATCCTGAACCGGGCCTTGACCTCACTGTACCTTCTGAACTGATCCTATATTTGCAAGATGTTCTTTGAGAAGGAGACCTTCTAGTCTCCATGGCAGACCAAGAACACAGAGCCCTTCTGTCCTGGTCCTCCCATTGTTGGTCTGCAGAGCTGGCCTCTGTGTCTGTGGGCCTTTACCTAGGTGAGGGGAAGCATCCTACTTCTTGCCATCAGCTTTGGCAAGGGGTAATCAGCTGTCACTGCGAGATGGCAGCTCAAGAGTAGGTTCAGTCTTTGATTGCTAGGTCACAATGAGAAGGCAGGGAGTGGGAGGCAGGGTGAGGAACAGGGGACAGGTCTCTGGATCCTGAGGTGCTGTGGCTTGGAGTCAGTTCTCACGTGCATGTCTATACTTACCAGAGAAGGCCTTTGGGCTTCAGGTCCTGGGATGTTGGTTTTGAGAAAGAGAGTGATAAGCACCATTATTTAGTGGATACGAAGTATCTTGGTGCACAAAGGTTTGAAGTCTCTTGATATAGACTTCTTTCTTGGGCTTATTTTGCAATAGTCTTCTGCCCTTTTTTGTCCAAGGGACAGGAACAGGGCAGGAGAGGGATGGAAGGGATAAGATGTGGGGAAATCCCACTAGCCAGGGAGGTAGAGTAAACTTCCAGGGAGTGAAGATTGTTATAAGGAGAGGAACAGCAGGAGCTGAGCTGTGATCCTTCTGGCCTTAGGGGCCCGGTGGGAGTGGGCAATGGAGGTAAAGGGAACACCTCCCTTTTATAGTATGAACACCTATAGTATGACCTCCCTTTTATAGTATGAACACGTATATTTCAGGAGGATCATGGTGCACAGGGTTTGCACTTCCCAGTTTAGAGCATTACGGCTTCTTTAGAGAAGCCCAGTGTCCAGCATGATGCCACAGCACCTTGGCACTGCCCAGGAAGCTGATTAGGGATGGCTGAGGGAGACATCTATGATCAAGGGCCTGAAATAGCACCCCCACCCTCTACAGCCCACTATGGGGCCCACGGGACCCACAGCTTCTCATGGACCAGTGAGCCTGAATCATCCAGAGCAGGACAAGGCAGAGGTAGCTTGCTCAGTCTACAAGCAGCGGAGAGGGGCTCAGAGCACCAAGGACTGAGAAGGAGATTCCCAGGCAGAGCCTCCTCCGCTCTCCCACAATAAGGAAGCAATTTCATTTCTCCTCACACCTAGCTATTACACCATAAAGCAAACAGAGAAAAATCATTCTGCTGGGGAGCTTGAACCTTGAATTGACTGAATATTTACCTTCCCCCCTTTCTGTCCAGTGCTGGCTCTTTATCTACCACAGTCCACTTACATTATCTCAAATAATTGAAGGTAGAGAGAAAAAGGATATTTACAATTTTGAGCACAAAACATGAAAGCCCATCTCCTACTTTTATTAGGGAGTTTCCTTTTTTCTGGCTTCCCTGGCTGCTTTTGTTGCTAGAAATTTCCAGGCTGTCTTTCAGTGAATCAACAATCCTGAACTATAATTAAAGGCTCAGAACTTTTCCTGTATCCCTGCACCTACCTGCAACACAGCTAATGACACCCAGATCTGTCACCCTAGGGGCCAGGAGGCCTCACAGCTATCGGTAAAGGCAGGAAGGAAGGTGCTGAGACTGGCTCCCATTCGGTTGACCTGGGCTTGGCAGGAGGTTAGAGCAAAAGCTGTTCCTCCAGATGACAGGGCTGGCTCTGAGGAATGAGCCCTGTTCACATTCCCCTGATAGCTAAGAAGACTGAGTGTGTGTGTGTGTGTGTGTGTGTGTGTGTGTGTGTGTGTCCCTGGATATTCTTTTTATGAGGTGTTCAAACTTTTTTCCCACTTTTCCATTGGATTATCTATTTCTTATAGGTAGAAATTCTTCACGCATTCTGTATGCACACCTTTTGTTGAATATCTGTAGGCAAATTTCTTTCCTTTTTATTCATTCACAGAGATGAATGAATAGGAGTTTGATGAATAGATGTTCTTTATGTTAATAAAGAATTTCAGAATATCATAACATTTATTGTTGTTTACTGTGTCATGAATTGCCTTGCTTATTTCAATGTTGAAAAAATGATGCTTAGAGAAGTTGGGGAGTTTTCCAAATTAGAGAACAGCAGAGGCAAACTTCATTCCTAGCCCTTCCTGCTTGATAGCCTGTGATCTGTGGTCTCTGTTATACCCCAGAAAGTACCAATAGATATCCTGGAGCAGTATTCAATTCTCATATATCTTTTGTTTGATTTGCACAGTTTGGTTTCAACTGAATCAGTTGATAGCATTTTAAAAATTATTGATTTATGCTTTCATATTTGTTACATCCTCCCTTCTCCTTGCTTTGGGTTGAATTTGCTCTTATTTTTCTAATAAAAGTACAAGCTTAGATTACTAATTCAAAGCTATTTTGTTCTTTTGATACAAGTGTTTAGTGCTATAAATTTCCTGTAAACATGGCTTCAATAGCATCCCACAAATTTTGATATGTTATGTTTTCATGTTCACTTAATCAAAACTATTTTCTAACTTCCTTTGTGATTTATTCTTTGATCCATGGGTTGTTAGTAGGATATTGTTTGATTTCTACATATTTTGGGGGCTTTCCCCAGATATCTTTCTGTGGTCAGTTATTAGTTTAATTTAGTTGCAGTCAAGAAACAAAATGTTTATTATTTCAATTCTTGACAATTTGTTGCGTTTTTTTTATGACTCAGAATATGGTCTATCCTGGTGAATGTGTATTGAAAGGAATTCTTTCTTCTTTTGTTTGGTAGAGTACTCTGTAAGTATCAATTAGGTTTAGGTGGTTTGTAGTGCAGTCTATATGCTTGCTGATTTTATGTCTGCTTGTTCTTTTAATTACTAAAAGATGAGTATTGATGTTTCTACTGATGGTCCCCAATTTATAATCACTTGACTTGTGGAAAGCCATACTTTGAATTTTGGTTTCCTCTATGGCTGGTGATATGCACTACTATACTCTTTTGCGGTGCAGAACAGTGGCAGCCAGCATAGCTCCAGTCAGACCTGCAATCATGGAGGTAAATGAGCGATATTCTACAGTGTAACATGTTGCAAAACTGTGGTGTTCAGCAGGCTATGCATTTTGAATGTATTTTCAACTTACAGTATTTTCAATTTTTGATGGACTTATTTGGTTGTGACCCTATAATAAGTCAAGGAGTACCCACTATTTGTATTTGCAGATTGTTCTACTTTTCCTTTTCATTCTAGCAGCTTTTATTGTATATGTTTTGAAAATGCATATGCACTTTATGATTATTAGGTCTTCTTAATGAATTAATCTCTTTATCATTATGTAATGTCCCTCTACATCCCTGCTAGTGTTCTTTCTCTGAAGTCTACTTTGTACCAGCTTTCTGTTGCCTAGTGTTTGTATGGTATATTGCTTTTCAGTCCTTTACTTATATTCTAAATAAGCCTTTATATTTAAAATGAGTTTCTTTTAAAAAAACATATAGCTCAGCTTTAGGTTCTTTGCCAGTCTCATATTCTCTGCCTTTTAATTGAGATGTTTAGACCATTTACATTTAATATAATTACTAATGTATTTGTATTTTGAATCTACCATGTTTCTGTTTGTTTTCTAATTCTTTCATTGTTTAGGTTTTTCTTCTTTTTTCTCTTCTGAATGGATTACATTTTTTTATTCCATTTTATCTCTAATATTTGCCTATTGGTTATAGTCAGTTTTAACATATTTTAGTTGTTGCTCTAGGCTTTACAAAATCTTTCTTTAATGTTTCACACTGTACTTTCAAATATTATATCATTTCATATATAAGATGAGAACCCTAAAAGAGTATACTTTAATTTCTTCCCTTCTTTTTATATTTTCCTAAGTTTTATTTCTACATATATTATACCTCCCATAATAAGTTGCTATATTTGCTTTAACAGTGTTTCCCAGATTATTTTGCAGTGATGCTTCCCTCAGGTACTACTTTTAGATGTTTTTCCTAGTGTTTTCTTTTCTGTTGTGAAATTTAAATACCACAGATATACTATATATCTATTTTGTAACTTTCAGAGGACTATAATAATCATGCTAATAATTAAGAACTTTTTGGCTTTCAAAGGGCCAACTTTAACTCCCTTGGGGGCAATAACGTCCCCAATTGAGAAATCATGTTTCATGTAGTGAATTATCTTTTAAAGAGATTCAAAATAAAAAATATCTTTTTTATCTGTTATGCTTTTAACATTCTAGTACTCTCTAATCATGTAGATTCAGATTTCTACTGGGATCATAATTTTTGCCCAAGGAATTTCTTTTATTAATTAAGTTTATTGATATATTTTAGGTGTAAATAATGATCACATCATAGGGAATTTATACCTGTACATGATATAACTTGATTCTTTTTTCCCATTCCTCTACCCGCCATTAAACTGAAAGAATTTTATTCTTTTACCATTTCTTATAGTCCAGATTTTCTAGTGATGGATTCTTTTAGCTTTTACTTGATGAAATTAATATTTATTTTTATTGATTTTTGAAAGACATGTTCTTTATGTATAGCATTCTAGATGAACAGTTTTGTCTTCTTTTCATGCTTTAAAGTTGTAGCTCTGTTAGCTTTTAGCTTATATAGTTTCTGCCAAGGAATTGGCTAAAAAACAAATCTTTGTTTCTCTGTATCTAATAAACCCCTTACTCAGCTTTTTCTTTTTGTATCTCTGGTTCTCATAAACTTGACTATAATGTGCATAGGGAAATGTGTTTCTGTACTTATTATACTTGGGATTCCCTGAACCTCTTTAGTTTGTGCACTTCTTCAGTGATGACTGCTACTATGCTTCATTACTTTTAGAAAATTCTTAGCCACAATATATTCAAATATTGCTGCCTTCCTCTCTCACTTTTCTTTCTGGGGAAAATTACATGTATGGCAGACCTTTGCAACAGCTTTCTATTGCTAGATTATTTTAATTCTTCATTCTTTTCTCTTTTGTAGTGGATTCAATCTTTTGTAGTACATTCTTTTTTACTTTAAAGAGAAAAAATAAAAACAATGAAATAGAGTTTCAAAATAGGTTAGTAGGAGAGTTACAATAATGAAGACATTATTTATTTTTGTTTTTGTGGTAGTTATTCAGAGTACAAGATAGAGGCATGATATTTTGTCCAAACGATATTAGCACAAACCTTTCTTTTCACTGAACTGAGAGAAACTAGCTGTGTAACTATCATAACATCATATTGTCTCACTAGTGTAAGAAACTGAATGAGAAAATAAGATTCAAAATGTACAATAGATATTGTAAATTGGGAAGAAACTGTTCAAAAGAAAAGACAAACTGTGATAGGGGAAGGGAAAAAGAAGAAAGGGAAAAAAGAAATACATTTTTTCCTTAACATATTAATTATCATTGTTTTAAATTCCTTCTCTGGTCATTTTAACGTGCAAATGAATTTTAATTTTATTGATATCTTTTAAAATGGGATTTTTAAAAAATGTATCTTTTAGTGTTTCTACTGGATACCAGGCGTGCATGAAGGGTCAGTGGAAACTGACCTAAACAGCATTTACACCAGGAATAGCCATGTTTCTCCCAGCAGGCCATTAGCAAGCAGAGCTGAGTCAATCTAGCAGAGGGTGGCTGGGTTTGAATTCTGTCACTGCCAGAGTCACCTTCCGTACACCATGACTTCTAACTCCTTCCGTGAGGCTACTACTACCTCACTCTTTGCCCAGGCTCTGGTGTTCTGACAACTTGGTTTCAGTGCTCCCATTACACACTCACTTTCAGCAGTTCTTTCAGAAAGCCCGTGCCACAGAGAGCTCTCTCTTGAGGTGCTCACCCTCCCCCAGTGGCAGACCCTGCTGGCTCTTGTTACTCAGGGCTGACTTCTGCACAGGGCTGCACTGGTGAGGTCGTGGAGGCCTAGCTAGCTGGCCTGCCTGCAGTCCTCAGCAGACCGTGTACCAACAGTGTTTCTGTCCTTCTCCTAATCCTCATAGTGAACTCTGTCTTTTATTTGTGAAGATTCTTGGTGGAAGAGTTTCCTGCCCCTCTTCAGCGGTAAATGACTTGTAATTTGTAATTGTGCAGGATCCAGTGTGCAAGATAATTAATTTAGAATCTTGCCTTCCATAAGGACAACTGGCTTTAAATGCAACCCCCCCACAATGCCCCCAGAGCAATGAATTTTTGCCTAGATCCTAAGGTCAAGTCCCTTTCCTTAGTTGTTGAAAACTTCTAATTTGAAGGAGAGATGGCCTTGCTTGGGAAGGGGATGAGCCTACAAGCTGTGTGCAGCTAAGGGAACATTCTCTTTGGTCTCCTCCCTGTTCTCCTATTATCGTCCTCATGAGCACCAGGGAGAAGTCTTGTGCGTGGGTGCAAACTGCTTTGGTTATGCCAATTCGTGCTCCATCTTTCACAATTTTTTTAAATGGCCATTTTTTTTAACTGCTTTGCTGATTGTTGTGTTTTCCCAAGCTCTGTCAGATGTAAAACTCTTTACATGTCTCATATTTTCTTGGACAGGTTGTCATTTAAAAAAATTCATTTTCACTGAGTTGCTTTCAACTCCAGCTAATGGGCTCAAGAGAAGTAATAACTTCAGATTATCTAGATTTTCTTGTGGCAGAATTGTACTCTCTTGCAATTGTCTAAGTCTTAAGCGGAAGCCAACCCTTGAGAGTGGGTTAATAAATCCTGTTTTTTGTTGTTCTTACCCTATACTCTTCCATCCTCTTTTTCACCTGACTTTTGTCATAGGCTTTTGAGAAATGAAATATATTAGAGAACTATAATCAGTATTATCTAAAGGGAAATTGCTTCTTAGGGATTTAGTGTAATAATTTTCTAACTACAAACGAGGGATAAAAATGATGAAGATAGGTAAATATTCTTTTTAAAAAATCCTTTTATCTAATAATTCATTAACAAAGTAGAGAATTTTAAGATGTAAATAGAAATAAACAAAATGACCCCAACAAGATGACAGAATAAAAGGTACCCAGCTCTCACCTTTTCATAAAACACTGATTTAATAACCATCCACCAAAAATGTGTCTTTGTTCAGATAATGGGTTGCAGCAACTTGATGAAGACCCAAGGCTGAACACGTTCCTGAAAATGGCAGGCTTATGTCCTTCAGTAGTAGCTCAAAGGCCTATGTCCCTGGCAGAAGACTTACCAATCTCGGGCCTAAAGAAGCCTCATCCACCTATAGATTCAGAATGTAGTTTTCTTTCCACTCACAGATCCAGAGTAGCCCTACTCATAAAGAGTGTATTCTTACCCTATAGGAGTCCTCCTCACTTATGTCTCTGGTGGCATGCCCACTGCCATAGACTAGGGGGTCTGCTGAAAATTCCAACCACTGGCCTACAGACCTGTAAGCAATCCTGTCTGTCCGTAGAACCCATAAGCAGTCCCACCTGCACTGGAATCTCAACATCAGGCCTGGTCATATGTAGAGCAGTAGCCCAACCCACTCCGGGAACATGGCAGCAGGCCTACCTGCCCATAAACTCTCATACTAAGCCTGCCCTCAGCCCAAGGCAGTAGATCCATCTTCAGTCCTTGTCTTAGGCTCATCTACAGACTCAGGCAGCCAACCCAACCATAATCTCTTCCTAGCCTACTTAGTGGGGATCTTTACCAGGTGAAACTAATCAGTAAGAAGTGGAAGAAGTGACATTTTCTTATATGCATGGATGCCAACTCCAGGCTCCCAGGAACCTCCAAACATAATGTCACCAAAGGAACCACTGACTCTAAAGAAATTGAGATCCACAATCTGCTTGACAAATAACCAAAAACAATAATCTTAAAGAATATCTATGATCTTAATAAGAAACACAGATGGACAATTTGAAACCAAAATCAAAACCAGGAGTCTAATGTGTAAATAAAGTGAGAAATTCAACGGAGAAATAGAAATCTTAAAGAAGAACTAAGCTAAAATCTTGGAATATAATGACAGAGCTAAAAACATTCAATAGAGAGATCCAGTAGTTGATCTGACAAGCAGAAGAATTAATGAATTTAAGACAAGTCATTTGAAATTGTCCAGTCAGAGGAACAAAAACCAAGACATAAAACACAACAAAATAAAAACTAAAAAAGCAAACAGGCAAAAAGGAAGGACAGAAGGAAGAAAACAGAGTAGGGAGAGCCTAAGGGATTTATGGGACACCACCAAGAGAA
The DNA here is from genome assembly GCF_000276665.1 of Chinchilla lanigera. Taxonomy (NCBI): domain Eukaryota; kingdom Metazoa; phylum Chordata; class Mammalia; order Rodentia; family Chinchillidae; genus Chinchilla; species Chinchilla lanigera. The sequence continues at coordinate 3,501,601 of NW_004955413.1, read as the reverse complement.
CCCATGTATGCTTCCTGAGAATTTTAGAAGGAAGAGACAGAATAAAAGGGTTATTTAAAGAATTAAGGGCTGAAAAGTACCAAAATCACAGGAGGGAAATGTACATCTTGATTCATTAAGCCCCAGGGGATTCAAATAAATTGACCTAAAATAAGTTAACACCATACCACCTTACAATTAAATTTTCTAAAGTCAAGGAAAGAATTTCAAGAGTAGCAGGAAAAGCATGACTTGTCTGTCACATACAGAGTCCACCAAGAAAATGTGTGCTCACTTCAGGAAAAGAAAAATAGTATGTTTTTTTTCAATAGCTAGTCTTGCGTTTGTATGGGGGACCCTAGAGGATGTTGTATATCACAGAAAACCCAGTACACTGCTAGCCCTTGGAGAAGAAATTGAAAATGCATGTGCAGCAATCTGAATGACCAACGTTACCCAAGCAGCAGTTCCTCATACTCATACATGTCTAGACCCTACTGGCCACCACTTTGAGCACCTCTTATAATTGTAGAGGCCAAAGGTAATTTGTATTAATCTCACAATATCTCAAAAAATTTAGTGTTAAAATATTTATGCAAGTTTTTCTTTTCCTGAAGTGTGTATACATTTCCTTGATGAATTCTGTATAAGGGGACATTCACAAGGTGGCTTTCTCAGCAGGGGTTTCGAGGAGGGAGAAAGGAGAAGTTGTCAGTCCAATGATGTAAAGTTTTAGTTATGCAAGATGTACAAGATCTGGAGTTCTATTGTATAACATAGACCCTGTAGGTAACAATTCTGTATTATATAGTTAAAGTCGCCAACAGGGCAGATCTTATGTGAAAACACAAAAATAAAATTCTAAAAAAGGAGCTGGGCACAAGAAAACTTGGAAGCGCTTGTTATGTTTACGGTCTGATTAGGGGGATGTTCTTGTGGGTGTATACTTCTCTCCAAACTCATCAAGTGCTAGCAGCTAAGTCCAGCTTTTTGTACATCAGTTGACCTCAGTAACTCAGATTGCTTTTCTGGAGGTTGAGTTCTATGGCACCCGTGAAATAGTAATGCATTATTCATGTTTGGTAAAGATGCCAGCACTTATGCTATATTTTTAGTTTGCTCTGAGGGCTGTGTTCCTGTTTCACACGAATATGAGACAGGTGTGCGAATGTGCTTCCAGTGCAATGCACTTCACTTCGGAAAACACCATTTGTTGGTTCTTTGTGCTGAGCCCCTCTCTCCCACATAACTTCCATCCTCTGTATTAACCACAAGAAAGGATGAATATCTTTACCCCTTTTTAGGCATGGGGCAAACCAAAATAAGGAAAGGATATTATGTTCTTAATATGTGTTTGATTTTTCTTCAGAAAGTATTTTGGAGAAAAAATTGGACTGTACTTTGCCTGGCTGGGCTTATATACATCGTTTCTCATCCCATCTTCTGTGATTGGGGTCATCGTGTTTCTGTATGGATGTGCAACAATCGAAGAAGATATTCCCAGGTAAGCCACTTTTAAAGGAAAGGCCTACGTTCCTGTGTGTTGATATTTGGAGTTTTGTCCTAGTTACATGTCCATCTTATGCATCTCCTTTCAAAGTCCTTACCCTACTTTTTTAAAAAAAAATTTTTTTTAGTACATGTTCGCAGTACGTAATGATTACATTCACCCTGGGGAATTGACACATGTGCACAATACATTTCAGCACTGCCCTCCACCCCTTGGTCTCCTTCTCATCTGCAAAAGTTCTGTCTCCTTGTTTTCTATCATCTGTCTATTATTTGGCTCTTAAAATTGTTTATACTTTGGGTTTCTTGTGTAAGAAAAACCTTGTGATATTAAAGCTCATGTGTGATTTATTTCACTTAATATTATGGTGTCAAGGTGCACCCATTTTCCTACAAATGGCTCAAATTTATCTTTGTTTATGGAAGAGTAATGCTCTATTGTGCATAAATACCACATTTTCATTATCCATTCACGGGCTGAAGGACAACGCGTGACTTCCCTCCAGAGATAGATCTGGGAACTACAGATTCTAGGAAGGGCTTCACAGCTGTACTCGGTGTGGCTCACTTCCTTTCCTCTTTGGGCTTTTCTCCAGAGCCAGAGTCTGATGTGGGCAGTTGATAAAACCTGTTAGAAAAAAAAAACCAGGCCAAATAAATGACTTTTTCTCTTCTTTGTGACTTTTGTTTTCTTTTGTAAAATGAAAACCAAGTTGGGGTATACAGAATGGCTTTGGGGAGAAATCAAATGTCAGCGTGGTCAAACACTGTTGCAGTAAGATGCTGTGAGGAGCAGGTAGCTCTGAATCCAAGAAGGGCTCACTCTGTGGCTGGGGAAGTCAGGAGTGTGGAAAGTGGTAGGCCCGATGGTGGGGCTCTTGGCAAACCAGGAGACAGAACAAAAGCCAGCCCATATGGGAGAGAGAGCCTTCAAGGAAAACAAGCCCTTAAAAATAGCATCCTTTTGTACAGATGACATTACATGTTAGCTGTGCAACCGGACAGTTCCCTCCCTGAGTCTTAGTTTCCTGGCTACAAAGTGGGAATAATAATGCCTACCTCATGGAGTTCTGGGGATTAAAGGAGGCAGCATCTGGCACATAGCGGAGGATTAATAAATGATTGCTGCATGAATCAAAATATATGGAAAGAGTGAAAAGGGCAAAAAGATGCTCAGCCAATATTTAGAATTGAAACTTTTTGTTATTTTCAGAACTGTCCTCTCTAATTGTTAGTGGTTAGGGTATTTTAATGCTCTTTTGGTTGCAAGGTATAGGAATGCAACTTTAACTAGAAGGAGCAAAGAATACTTTGTTGGGTTTCCCAGGGCGCTCAGTGCAGGCGTGTGGTTGGCCTAAGGAATGCTGGAGCAGGGGCTTCTCTTTACCTCTGGTCTCTGGTCTCAGATCTTCTCCATTTGGATGTAAACATTGTAGTTGATAGGTTGTACACGTGATGTCCTAGAGTGTTCAAAGCAACTGGTCTCGAGGAGAAATGTCCCATAATCTCAGTTTGACATAGATGGATGTCCTGGACCAATGACCATAGCAGAGGGACACAATCAGTCTGTCACAGCATGATAATGCTTCAGTGATCAGGTGGATAAGGATATTGGAAAGACTGTGGGTGGTGGGACTGTGGGTGGAGGAGTGTAGTGGTGATACAATGGCCATCCTGAAGAAAAGGCCAAGAGCTGTACTGGTTGAGGAAAATGTGTCCATCAGGGGGCAGGAGGCAGGTGGAGCTTCTTTCCAAGTTTACTCCATAGAAACAGTCTTGCAAATCATATAAGCTGGAGATGCCACTGTTAGTATGTAGAATAAAGCGTAGTACCTTGCTGTAAGAGAGAAGAGCTTGGATATTTTGGTGTATCTCATTACTTCAGTACTGTCCATCATGTGTTCTGGATTGGAAATTCTCGAGCTCAAGCATAGGAGAGTGGTTATTAGAGTTCTGCCCTTTCCAGGCTATCTAGCATGAGAGAAGAAATAATACTTATCAAATCTCTGTCTTGTGCCAGGTATGGTGTTATCTGGCTTTTCTGTATTGATTTCTTTGAGCTTACAAGAGATCAACACTGTAAACTCTATAGCATAAGTGTTATTATTTCCGTTTAGAGATGGAAGACTCATGCCCATGTCCAACAGCTTACGTTTATCAGCGCTGAGAGTTAAGTGAGCTGTGCTGCCTGTGCTCTGCAGCCTTTGCCTTTTGCAAATAGCAGGGAGGGCTTCAGATGTACAAATCCTCGCTGGCTGTCCAGTAGCTTGACCTGGGCTTGCCTGGGTACATTCTCACAAAACATGGCTCCTGTGTTTTCCTTCCTTAGTTGTGATCCCTAGAAACTGGACCTCAGGTTAATCAAAATAGGATAACTCAGCTGACCATAATGGTGCACACCATCATTCCAGAACCCTAGGAGGCTGAGGCAGGAGGATTAAAAGTTTGAGTCTAATTTGAGCAATTTAGGGAAATCCTGACTCAAAATTAAAGAAAGAAGGGGGGCTGGGGATGAGGCTCAGGGTGAAGGCTCTGGGCTCATTCCCAGAGCCCCTGAGACGGTGGTGTTCATGTGCTAGTTCACGCCAGGATTGAGCACCGGGCCCTGCCGACCATGTGGGAGTACATGTGGCGGCAACCGCTGTGCCTGCGAATGGCCGGGGCTGGCACCTGCTGCCCAGCTGTCTGTCTCCACAGAGGCACGCACCCACACGTTCCTGCACACTCACATGTATGGGCGATACGCAGACTGAAGAGGCAACTGTTGTCCTTGCAGACATGTCACATTGTCAGAGAAGGCCACGTTCTCCACCTATGGATAGAAACTCACTGGTAGGTTGGGGAATCAATTCAATAAATTTCTAATGAACTGGAATATGACAGGGTAGGATGAAATAAAACATCAGAATTCATGAGAAGGAGGAAGGAGAAATGTTTAATGGGCTACTGCTCATCCATAAAGAAGGGTAAACTTGAGACTTTTGTAGATAAATGGATGCAACTCAGGACCTTATGCATAAGTGGAATAAATCAGACTCACATGTGTAAACATTGTACTGCCTCCCTGGTGTGACAAATTGAAAGAGTAAATAAGGTCTGGAAAGCGCAATAGATTTTGTGAAATGGGAAGTAATTGTTTAAAAGGAAAAAGGAACTAGGAGGGGAAAGCGGAAAGGAAGGAAGGGCAAATACTACAGCATCACCACCCTGCATCTTGTCATATTTACAAGAAACCTGAAATCATTCTGTATTCCTTTTTTTCTTCCACTCTCCTCATCTAACCAGTTACCAAAACTTGAGTTTTTTCAGTTCTGTATACGTTCTAGGTATAAGCCCTTTATCTGAGGTATGATTGGCTAAAATTTTTTCCCACTCTGTGGGTTTTCTTTTCACTCTGTTGGTGATTTCTTGTGATGTGCAAAAGCTTTTTAATAAGGTGAGATCCCAGTTGTTGATTCTTTGAAGTAGTTCCCATGCAGTTTAGTTTTTGTTCATGGACTCTGCCTACCCCTATGTCTTCAATATTGTTACCTACTTTCTCTTCCAGCAGATTTATTGTTTCTGCTTAATATTTAGATCTTTGACCCATTTTGACTTTAGCTTAGTGCATGATGCTAGACATTAGTCTAGTTTTAGTCTTCAGCATGTGGAGAGCCAGTTTTTCCAGTACCACTATTAAAGAGGCTCTGATAAAAAATTTTGAACTATAAATCTTAGTAAAACTAGCTTGAAACTGATTGATATAAATTTGAAATTTTGGCTGTTGGTTATTATAGTCTTATTGTAGTCTGGCAAATCAAGAAGTAAATAATAGAAAAAATAAAACATCTTATGTGATAATTTAAAAAAAACAAAGAACTGTTCTTTAATATATCTATCAAAATTGCAAGTTTTATGGGCCTGACAGAAACACACAAAATATCACTTCTTATCAGCAAAGGACTATTCTTTACATCCCAATATTGAATCTAAAGAGATTCATACTCTGTGAGGGTCTCTGCCTATCTGCTCCTATGTGTGATTAAAAACTTGCATTATTTTGGGGATTATTTTAGAGGTTGCTAGTTTTGTTATTAAGCTGGAATTTACTATCTAGGGATCACTTTTTTAAAATTTAAAAAATTTTTTTATATGGGTCATTTTTAAAAACTTTTTTCCCCTGTTTTTCTGAGACAAAGTTTTGCTGTGCAGTTCAGGCTGGGCTTGAACTTGCTTTGTAGTCTATGCTGGCTGCGAACTCACAGCAATTTTCCTGCCTCAGCCTCCTGAGTGCTGGGATTAGAGGTGTGTACCATCATGCTGGCTTAAAACTTTTAGATTAAAAAAAAATGATAAATTCATAGGAAGTTGCAAAGTACAGAGGGGCTCTAACATAAAAAGGGACTCTAACATAAAAAACATATCCCTCGTCCAGTGCTTATATCTTACGTAACCATAGTTCAGTTTCAAAACCAGAAAAATTACATTGATTATGCCAAATGTTAAATGATACTGTTTCTTCCCCAGTAGCTTTGCTATAAGAGATATATAAATAAGCATGTACATAATAATTTTGTGTGTGCAGGACATACCTGTAGAAGTTTAGTTATCAAGGAACTGGTTTCATGTGTTAATTGGTTTCATGGGTAGGGAACATTGTGACATTTTTTAAAAACACTGATTAATCTAAACCATATTGGGGAAAAAAGTTGGTTATTGTAGGCCTGAGACCTTAACACCAGATGTTTTGCCTGAATTTCCTGAACAATTGCCTCTTTGTGTCTTCCCCCTTTGTGCCACCTCCAGCTTTGCCTCATCCAACTTGTGAGCTGTGTTTTACCCTTCACAACCCTACTTGTTACTGAACATGGTGGCACATACCTGTATTTCCCGCACTATGGGAGGCTGAGGCAGGAGGATCGCAAGTTTGAGCCCAACCTGGGAAATTTAGAGATTTAGTGAAACCTTGTCTCAAAATAAGACATAAAAAAGAATTAGGGATGTAGCTCTGTGCAAAGGCCCTGGGTTCAATCCTTATACTGCAATAAAAGAAACTCCACTTGCTTTGGGGACCTGGTTCAACTGATTGTTAAACTATTGATCAACCTTCTTAAGCTTTCTAGAGGGGATGATTGAAGAAAAATATACCATTCTGTTTATAGCCACAGTCATTTCTCACTAGAACTCTGGATATTTTAACGCAGCCAGTGAATAATTCAGATGTGATTTCAGTTCTAGGTTAGCTTCCCCTGTTTTTCAGCTTGCCCAGAGGTGATCTCTCCTAGAACCAAAAAATCATTTTATCTCATTCTGAGAAAGAATTTCTCCTGCATGCTGTTAAAATTCCTTACATCAGAACCCCCAAATACACTGCAAGCATCTGACTTTAAATTAATTAGAGTCAAGGAGATTCTATGCTCATGACTGCCGTTTGGTGGAAATGATTGCTACATGCCAGTGCTCTAACATAAAAAGCCAATAATTTACCCAGAAGGAATGTCTTAAAGTGCTTTGTACCGGGTTGTTTGCTATTACTCTTTTCATGCCTGACTTTTTTTGCACGCACTAAACTTATTAATCAGCGCTAAGTTGAATTGGATTCTCTCTTTCTCCCAGTCTGTGCTTTTCAAAACAACAAAACAAAACAAAACAAAACCAAACCACAAAGCAAAACACAAAGCAAACTCTGGACAGCTGAAGTCCCTCACACGGTTACTTGAAGCGCTGCACTGAGAAATCCATCTATTCTCAGACATGGTGTAAAGGCAAGGCTGTTTCGTGGGATTGTTTCACAGGAACAATCTTCTGTGAAATCTGTGTTTTGGGAGGATGCTCTGTGTGCAGCAAGTCCTCTCACCCACGGAGTAGACGCTTGTCGAACTCAGAAGATTGAAACTAACTCTTGCTCTCCGGTTAGCAGCAGGATCGTGTCCAGGTAAAACTGTGATATCACCACAAAATCTGCGATATCACCGCTTACTGATTGCGATGGGAATGCGTCATTTTTATTGACATTTGCCACTGGAGAACTCAGCAGTCTGTCAGTGGAGGAACTAAGGATCTATCTTGCAAGAGCTAGAGTTTCTATTCTCTCACACAGAAGGCCTCTCGCTGCCAGGGACTTAATAGCTCATTAAAAACAGAAGTCTAGAAGCTGGGACTTGACAGAAAGTGACAGCCCTCAGTAAATCTCCCACTCTTCACCTCCTTAATGAAAGGGATATAGACGCAGACACTCTGGGCTTTGCGGGTCTCCAGGCTCAGGGTGGGCCTCGCTTGTGGCCTCCCTCTTGTCGCCAGGCTCCACAGCGCCCTCTGCTGCCTGGCCCTGCAAGAAACACAGCTGTGGTTCTGGGCATGGGAGCCCCTGCCTTCCTCTCCAACCTGGAGGCTCCAGCTGCTCTGAGAGAGCTGACAGTGTTTCATTTTCATGAAATCTTGAGTTCTCCGCCTTTCCCTCTCCAAACCATCTACCTACTTCCATGGGGAAAGGTTGCACACCAGAACAATGAACTCATTGTTTCCTACCAGTAGTATGGGATGTGGAGGAGAATTGGGGAAGCCAATCAGAGCTGATAATTCCTTCAAGTCTTCTAGTCGTAGGAACTGGAATTTATGGGATCCAGCAAATCATTTAATGAATGGAATTTCAAATATACCCATGAGTCAGTTAAATGGAAATGTACATGGAATATTTAGAACATAGACAATTGGAATTGTTTGGCTCGTGTTCTCTGTCCAAACATCAGAAAATCTGGACCTTGGAAGAACTTACCCTATTCTTCCACTCTTCCTAATCTCATGGCCATAGTAATTCTTATTAGATTGAGATTATTAACGTCCATTCAACAAATGGCTGTGCAACTCATGTTCTTAGAAAAGGGCTTCCAACCCAGCTCTACCAATCCAGCTCTACTGCATTCTTCCTCACATGGCTTCTCCTGCTAGTACGCTAGTCCAGCCATTCACTCATGTTTGTTTCTGCTTGTGACTAGCGTCACACATTTATGAGACAACCTGCAAGTATGGTGTGTGAAGACAGCTTGTGGTTGAAGAATAGATGATAAAATCCTGTGGCTGGGGATTTATTCACAAGTGTTGACGCTTCCCACCAGTCTCAGATGAAACATTTTGAAGGGACTTTGTTTTTTTTTGCTTGTTTGTTTTCCGGTACTGGGAATCGAACTCACAAAGTCACGATTGCCAGGCAGGCGCTGTGCCACTGAGCTAAATCCCCAGTCCCTTTGAAGGGACTTTGTAAGGATATCCTTTATGCATATTGTCTCTGACAGATGGTCACTGACTTTTGGGGACACTCCTAGTGATAGGGAGCACCATACCTCAGACCATAGTCTTTAACAATCTTGAGGTGAAATCCAAACTGAACCTCTCTGACATTCTTATTTATGAAGTTGATAAACTCAACCATATAATTGGAAATGGGAGCTGTTTGGGGGTGATTTTCCTCGAGTGGGCCCTGCTTGAGCTCCCCCTAACCTAGCTGCCTCTGTGTACTTTAGCAAAGAGATGTGTGACCAGCAGAATGCCTTCACCATGTGTCCCCTTTGTGACAAATCCTGTGACTATTGGAATCTCAGCTCAGCCTGTGGGACCGCGCGGGCCAGCCACCTGTTTGACAACCCCGCCACTGTCTTCTTCTCCATCTTCATGGCTCTCTGGGGTAAGTGTTCATCATGGGCCTTGATTATTTGAGGGCTATTGAAGTGGGTGTGGGACAAGCTCTAAAGCTCATAGCCTTCATTTGACTCACTTTAATATTTTTTTTGTCTCCGAAGAAGTATTTTTTAGGATAGTACCTTGCTCTTCTTACTCATGTGTGTGACTAGAAATAGGAATTCTCTTCATGACCTTTCTACTGTCTCTGAGATACAGTACTATAGTACTCCCATACTGACATCATGTATGATTTATTCAGAATTTGAACCAGTGCATGTTTGCACTACCCGTAGCACACTCAGAAGACATCCTGTTCACACTTCCTTAGTTGTGTAAAAGCATGGATATCATGTACTTACTCCCTGGAGTGGTGGCATGGCCACCATGGTGAGAGAGCGAGCTGGTGGTAAACGTGGGCTGAAACCTGGCCTCCTGATTCTAGGCTCAGTGCTGTTTTCAGGACATGGTGGGTGTAGGTGGTGGAGCACGGTTCCCCAAGCCTGCGCCACTGACCTGTCCCAGTCAGTGGCCTGTGAGGAACCTATTTGCACAGCAGGAGATGAGCAGCAGGTGAGTGGGTGAGGCTCAGTCTGTATTTGCAGCCCCTCCCCTTTGCTTGCATTGCCTCAGCTCTGCCTCCTCTCAGATCAGTGGTGGCATTAGAGGGATCTAAGTTACTAATCCCTGTGAGACTCTAATCCTGAAACTGTCCACCACTCCTGCCCCCTGGTCCACAGAAAAAGTGTTTTCCATAAAAGCCATCCTTAGTGCTAAAAAGGCCGTGGGCAGCTGCCGTAGAGATGTCATGCCAGAGAGATGGTTTCAGTATTCTCACCACAGGGATTTGTGAAGGAAAGAACACATAGTTTCTTTATTTTCTTTACCCTGACCCCTTCAGAGTACTGGGGTACCAAAACTGCTCTGAGCCACAATTATGAGACCGTACACACATACACACACACACACACACACACACACACACACACACACACACACAGAGGCAAGCATGTACACACACCTGCATGCATGCACATGCTCCTAGAAAACTGGAATAACCTGGAACAACCATTCGATGGTAGCTAACATTTCTAAAGCACCATAGCCATGTGTATTTAAAAAGAAATCAGGTCACCATGTCTCAGTCCATTTGAGCAGCCACCTCCCTTTTCATTGGGTGTGCACACCGTTATCATTCCCATCATATCTCAGGCCAGCAGCACAAGGTTTCTGCTGCAGAAGCTTCTTGATTTGTCACTGCCTCTGTGGGGCCTGGAGGATGGGTGGGGTCCCGAGTCACATATCCCTGAGAGTGTGAGCAGGAGCTGAGAAGGAGAGGTCTGGGAGAACAGGAACACGAACTTCCTCCAGTTCCTGTAGGGACTTCCTCTCCGGTGGAGGCAGAACTAGACTGGAAATATTCTTGCAGTATTGCTAGGCCATCAAAGAAGACCTGGAGGGGGCACTATAGTTCTCAGGGAAAACAGCAACTCCCCAGGGTACATGGGGCTAGCCCAGCCCATTTCAACTGGGAGAGCAAATAGGAAGAAATGGAACTTGGATCCACGTGGTTTGGAATGGTTGGCAGGAAGGGTCAAGACCACAAACTGAAGTGGGGCTTATGGCTTGGTAGGTCATGGGCATCTCTGTGTCTCCTCATCAAGGAGGGTATCTTATAATTACCACAAAATCCACTTGAGCTGATTTGGAACCTTTAGTACACATTTGTTTTTTGATATATTATGACTTTTATTGCTGTGAACTTGTCTTGTAGACACTATCACCATTGAGTAGCTAAACCTTAATGACGCTGGGCCCGTGATCCCTCACAGACTTTCCTAGGGCATATAGCTGTTGTACAGAAAAGTGCTTTCACTTGTGACTTGCAGTTTCAAGCCCCAACAACTGCCTCGTGTCTTTCCTCAATAGCTGTGATGAGCAGATTCTTCCTCCCTCTGAGATCCTCAATAATTTACTGTCCCCACCCCTGGGGAGTACAAAGGGGTGGAATTGTGTCAGAGCTTACTGGAGTAGGGTAGGCTTTTTTTTTTTTAACAGCCTTGCTGTGTTTTATGTGATCATGTATTTGGTTTCAGCAGCCAAGAGCCCTAGGCATGATTGCCTACAAATTACAATTAAAAATTACAGTAATGCCTCTCATTACCATAATTATTATGATTAGTGGTGCTGTGCTTGGTGGGTCTGGGCCAAGGCCCAGGCCTGCCAGGAGGCTGTGAAGAAGTGGTTCCATGCATCGACTTGGGCTCTGGGTGGCAATGAGAAAGGGTCTTTCAGGGACACCTGGGGCCACGAGGGTACTCAGCAGCAGGACCTGAGTCAGCTGAAATCTTTAGGACTAGCCTTGTTGCAGTTCTGGCTTTAAACACCAAGACACCGGGAGAGTGAAACTCTATTGAAAAGGGAAGTAAAAAGATGGGTTTTCTGAACTCTTCTGACTAGAGGTGAGGGACATCAAGTTGGAGTCAGACTGTGTTCAATGTGTGTCTCAGGGCTGCTCCTTGATAGCTGTGGATCCCATAGCAAGTAAATGTGGACTAGTCGCTGATGTCAGCACTCTTAACTATGGGCCATGTTACCATGTCTCTTCATCTTTGAGCATCCTTGGCCTTAGTTTCAAGCTGGGTGACCTAGTGCCTATGCTGTTGTCCTTTCAGGACAAGGGAACCAAGTATGTGTGCAGGGCAGTTACCATTGCGTACACACCCAGGAACTGTGAGCTGTTCTTATATGATGGCCCTCCTTGGCCTTCTGACTCTTCTTCCTATTACTGCTTTGCTCTCTTGTCTGTGTCACAGTGTGGCTTCCTTCTTTCCAGGAGGCCCAGGTTGGCCAGACTCTGAGCCCTGCTGTAAGCACAGCCTATTCAGGTACCATGAGGAGTAATAGATAAAGGAGGGACTCTCAGGGACTGTTCTCAGGGACTGTGACAATGGCCTGACACCCAGGTCACTGTTGGTGTCAGCAGGTGAGAATGCACTCACAAAGAAAAACCTTTAAATCCGAGGGGAACACCATACACATCAGTGCACCCATAAAGCAGGCTCAACCTTAATGACTGCACATTCAACCAAGAGACTGAGGCTCTGCTCAATTGTGTGCTGTGCCTGAGTTTCACACAGGCAGCTGTGAGTCCTGATGCAGTCCTGATAACGCACAGACTGGAAAAGGCAAGCAATCATCAAGTGCGCATGCACAGAGGGGCCCTAGAGCCTTACCAGGGGTATGGCTGGAGGAATAGCCTCAAGGACACCTCTTCCCTCTCCAGGGTGCTGTGAGCACAAGGGCAGTAGGAGCGTAGAGGAAGAGGGGACTTGGGCTGGGTGAGGAGGAGACGAGGGGGGAAACTGGAGGGTAGCAGAGGAGAGAGCGAGAATGTGTACTTTGGTGATGAAAGGACCTCGAGGAGGTGAGCTCAGCAGCGGTCAGTGCAGCTATGAGGTGTGTGGATGAGTGGTGGGAGAGACTCAGACAGAGGGGCCAGGTCAGGCATACGTGGTCTTGGCCTTCAGATAGAACTTACACCGTAAGAATTCATCAAAAGCTTAGGCAGGGGAGTGTCAGCGCTGTTCCTGTACCCACCTCTTTTTCACTGCCCGAACCCCATTGTTTGTTGAAACCCAACTCAGATGCCTCTTCTGGTAGCTGGTGTTTCTCTTCAGTGTGCACGGTGCTTGTTGTCTGTGTTGTTCTTACAGCTACAATCACTTCGTACTGTGTATTGTAGTTATCTACAGTCTTTCCTATAGACTGCTGACGATCTGAGAGCAAGAGCCATGTCAGATTCATCTAATCCTCCTCACAATGTCTAGAACAGTGCCTTGCAGATGGCTTATTGGAGTTAGAATTTGTAGGATCAGAAATTCACTCAGCTCACTCAAAGTGCAAGAGATTTATTGTAAGAAAGCAAGAGGCAAGCTCTTGGATGTAGGAGATAAAATATAGCTGGGCCTCCTGGGAGCTGGAGCTGAGGAAGCTATTGGAAACCACAGGCTTCCCTCCTTTTCTCAGGTGCTGCTTGGTGCCTTTGCTGCTTCTCTTTGTGCCTCTCAGTTCAGGTTTCTAAAGAGGGACTCTGATTGGTCCAGCAGCAGGACATGGGCAGGTGTTCCATTCTGGGGTGACAAACCCTGGCCACAGTGGGTGTCAAGTCTTTTCTACAGCATGTTGCATTGGCCTTTTGAGGAAGTTCTGCGGGGTGCGGTGGGTGGGGGAGCAGACTGACTGATATGCAGGCATGGTAGATGTCCTGCAAACATTTTCTAAACAAATAGAATGATGCATAAACTCTATTTACAGAGATCATTCTACCAGCTGCGTGCAAGATGGGTTAGAAGGCTAGGAGTCTGGAGTTAGGTGGAACTGTTAGGAGACAGTTGTGCAACCTCAGACTGAGATGATCAAAGCCTAGGAAAAGGAAGCAGGGCTAAGGACAGAAAGAAACAGGTGGGGGAAAAATTGAGCACATTGACCAAGGAGCAGTGAGGAAGAATGTGTGCATAGGCAAGATAAGGCTTGTCAAAAAAGACTACAGATCCTACAGATCTTTCTAATTTTTCCCTTCATCCATCTGTCCTTTGTTTTTTGGGATCACCTTTGTCTCATAACCTAGAAGTAGGCTAAGGTGTGTTCGTATGTCCCTGCAATTCATTCACGCTCTGGATAATGATGTTTTGGTCAGCAAAGAGCCACATATGCAGTGGTGGCCCCATACAGTTGCAGCACTCAGTGACATGGCAGGTTCAGTTTGGGTAAGGGTACCCTGTGACCATGCAGTGGTGCGTTTCTCAGGACATAGCCCCACTGTTAAGAGATACACAACTGTGTATCTGTTGGCTTCCAAGGATGGGGAATATGTTAAGCAGCTCCAGCTAGAAGTAGGAGGCAGAGGCTAAATGGTTTGAGAGAGCTCCTAAAATTTAACTCAGAAGTATATCCCCCACCCCCACTGGTGAGCCCAAATGCTACTGGGAATCTTCAAAACTAAATGAATCTTCCCTTCTCCTTCAGCCACCATGTTTCTGGAAAACTGGAAAAGACTACAGATGCGACTGGGCTACTTCTGGGACCTGACCGGTATAGAAGAGGAAGAAGTGAGTTTGCTTTGATACTTCCCTAGGGCCTTGCTTTACTTTGACCCTGAAAATGGACTCTCGAGAGAGAGACAGGCTCTCATGTTTGCTGGCTCATCACTCAGTCACTGGCTGGGTGGCATGGTGGCTGCTTTCGCAACTTGGCTTTGTGGGCTAAGACATGATTGATATGCACTGAGGCCAAGAGTTCAAATGCTCCCTCTTCCTTTGAGCTGTAAGACACAGAGCTGAAGGGTAGACAGACATCCCAGTACCCTGCTCTGGGAGAGCATGAAGCATGTGTGCCACAGCAGGGTATGGCAGAACGCTTCTGACCCTATGAGGGCCATGGCAGAGGAGTGGGTCACAGATGCAGGATGACTTTGGTGCCTGGGGAAGGGAAAAAGACCACGAAGCCACAATGGTCCAGTCCAGTACATTGTATATGAACCTGGAGGGTGAGCTGAGGGTGAAAGGTACATTCTCCTGGAATCTAGTATTCTGGAAAGACGATATGTAAAGTATGTCAATAAGTCAGGAGTTGCTCACAGCTCTTTTGAGAACTTGAGTCCTCATCTTGATTCTGGTGAGTTATCCATGCATGGCATTGGGGTTGCTCATGGTTATCTAGTCAGTGTGATCTCCCCACCCCAGAGTGCAGCCCAGTCAGCCCTGCACCCCCACTTCCTCTGCTTCCAAGCTCACACCCTGCTCTGTGTTGACCGTTACAACTTTCAGAAACTGCTGATAGCACATCCACCACAGCTGAAGAGTAAATGTGAACACTGGAGTAAATTGTTCACGGTTTGTGGACAAATACTTGAAATCCTCACTTTAGTCTTATTTTCAAGTCTGTGTTTCCCCAAATCTCGCATGTTATCATTTCTTCTCGTTAATGCTCTGATGTCAGCGGGTCTTCAAACAGATGAGGTGAGAAATGGCAGGAGCTGCATGGAATGGGACAGAATCTACCAGTCAGGTTCCGTCGATGGGAAGTTCTATTCTAGGAGGAGAGGTGGAATAATAGGGCTTTTCCCCATGACAGTGGGTTGTCAGTGGATTGCACCCCATCCCACCCCATTCCATCTCCAGTTATGAGTACTGCAGTCCTATAGGTGAAGCATAGACCCTGAGACACATCATATTTTTGGTGGCAAGTGAGAGAAGGTATATGTGGATTCTGTCTTTATAGAAGACAAACTAGTAAGGAAGATAAATAAGAGAGAATAATAAAGGCAATTGTATATATATGTGTGTGTGTGTGTGTGTGTGTTTATTTATATATAGTATATAAATGTATACACATATCTACATCTGTCTGCCTATGTATCTGTCTATCTGGGGGTGGGAGAGAGAGATGAAATGAATGGATGAGTGAATGGATGAATGAATATGAACATGGTTACAGTGGTTAGGTGGGAGCAGTTCTTACTCTCTTAATGTCCTGCTCCAGAGGCTAGGATGTCTCCAAAGAAGCAAAGAAACTCTGACATTTAAATCTGTGGAGGCCAGAGCCAGGCTAAGTGCATCTGCTCAGCACCGCTGAGGAAGCCAGTGAGCCTTTCTGTTAGAGAGAAGTATAAACACACGCAGAGAGCAGTGCTGGTCGTGACTTGATGCCCTTGACATCTCTGTAACAGGCCCCTGGCAGGAGTGGTATTCTAGCCCATTTTCCTTTCTATGGTCAGATTTCCTATTTCTCTGTCTAACCCAATGAGCCGTGGCAAATTCCTGGCAGGTACACTACTGAAGAACTCGTGTGCAGGCTGCGAGGGGCCTGGCCAAGCCTGGGTTTGCTCATGAAATACGGAAGTGCTCCTGATGGAATCTCTGTGTGAGGTTCCTGCAGGGCTGGATGGTTCTGTCACACAGTTGGTGCCCCCCACCCCCAGCCCAGGGCCAGCACAGGTAAGGGGAAAGGTCCCCAGCCTCATCTTTTCCTGTCATGCATTTCTATTTTGCACTGGAATATCAAACACATTTTAAGATTCAGTTCAGTTTTGAGCAACGCATTAAGCACCTGCTATGTAACAGGTTTTGATATGCAGTACTGAGCTTCCTCAGGCATAGCCTCTGACCTCCAAAGGCTTACATTCATCAGGATGCTGTCTGGTCTGTAAATACCTGGACTTGATGGAGTGGATGTGAGAGAGATTCCTTCTGGCCAGTGTCGGGAGTGGGAAGTCCTTTCTTTTGAGAAAATCAGGGTTTTAAAGGTGAGCAGCCAGGGGCAGAAGCAGCACCCACAAGGAGGAAGTGGCAAGTGGAGACCTAGACCTGGGAAGCTCGGGGAGTGATCAGAAACAGCAGGTGTCCAGAAAGTCCTGTTGGTTGCAGCAGACAGAGGCAGAATCAATAGGGACAGAGGAATAAGTTTAGTCTGATGACAAGGTCAGGGTGGGCACGAATTGCTCCTTGTGTGTCCCCCGTAGCCACAGAAAGTGCAGAGGGCAGGCTGGCTGAGGAATGTGAACTTGAACAGGAGGCCTAGGGTGTACAGGAATTACTGTAGTGTGTGTTGAAGAAGGTTCAGCTTACATTCAAATGAGGGGTATGAGGGTGGAGTGTTGGGACGGGGAGGCAGGTATCCTGGGAGGCCATAATTAGCAGCCTTTTCTGTTTTAACCAGGCACCTTCTTCAGTGTCAAGGGTCCCCCAAGTCTAGCTGCCTGCAACCTTAAGACATCACTTCCTAGAGGTCTTTGCCAGGAAAGAGCTGCTTAGGAGGAAGGAGGTGTGACTGCACACGTAGACCAAAGCCCATTCCCCCTCTCTGTCCCAGACGGCGTGTCCCCAACACGTAGCCCTCCAGGAATGGAACAAGAAGAGTGGCTTAAATCCAGCTTTATAAATGGGGGATGGTGACAGAAAAAACTAGAAGTGTTCAGGGAGGGAGTGAGCAGTTAAACCCCAGAGCCAGCCCCCTGGGCTAGTAGAGCCCCTGCCAATGAGCGTCCCTGTGGACATCAGCAAGGGACACCCTTTGGACCCTGTGTGTCCCCGTGGTGGAGAGGCCAGCCAGTCCTAGAGAGCTGTTTGCTCTGAAGTAGGCTGCAGTGCAGTGGGCCTCTCTTGTCCAATTAGCATCTGTCACAGCAGGCCACAGGTGTCCCCGGGACCTCTGAATGTGGGTATGCTGCCTGTCAGTGTCTCTCCTACTGCTCACACAGCACGTCAAGCTTCAGGTATCCTCAACAGCTTCCCCTTGCACCGAAACAAAAGCCCCTGTCCCCCTTCCTGACCCTGACCCTCTCATCATCCTCCTTGCTGAGGCCTTCCAGCCACACAGGCCTCCTTTCCGTCTCAAACTTATTCCAGGCTTTGCACTGGCTGTTCGAATTGCCCAGAATACTTTCCCTGCATTCTCCCTGTAGCTGTCCTATGGTGGCTTTTTGGTGTCAGTGAAATGTCATCCTCTTCGCTTCAGCCTCCCCTAACTCCCCAGTCTGCTTTGTTTCCTCTTTTCTCCTCATGTGCTGGTTTCTCGTGTGTGTTGTGGCTAACTTCCTGCGGCCTTCCTCTTCTTCTGTGGGGGAGGGGCATGCTGTAGGGCCAGTGCTACATCCTCAGTGCCTAGAAGAGAGCTCAGAGCATAGCAGGTGCTTGCTAACTCCTCTTTGAAGGTATTTGTTGGATGAATCTCTGGCTTGACCTCTTGAGATCAGCTGGTTCCCAGCTGCCTGAGTCCCTCCTGAGGACACTTCCAGGTAGAAATATTTGGAATCAGATCACGCAACCAGGGAGGCTCTGTTTGGGGACTATCAGATCTATGTGCCTAGGGTTGTGTGTATCGGAGCAGCCCTCATGGGACTAGATTCTGCAGTGGCCTAGAGCTCCTTTGTCCTGTTTTGTTTTGTTTTGTTTTTTTAATTGAAACAGGTTAAGTTTCAATTGCTAGCTTGAACTCAAAGTTGTAATCCTACTGTTCCAGCTTTCCAGAGTCCTAGGATTAACAAGCTTGCATTGTCAAGCATTTGAGGGATTCTGTAACCTCACCAGATCTGCAACCTAGTTCTTCTTTGAGTTTCTGACTCCTATCTGTGTGCCAAAATGCTGGCTTGTTCCAAACAGAGGCATTTGAACTGAGGTCCTGTGTGGGGTAGGGAGGGCCACAGCCCCAGCTAAGGGGATACAAGGAAACGCCAGTGTGTGATGTCATAGCATGTCAGAGACAGTCAGAAACAACCTACCAGGCAGGAGGGGCTTCCTCAGTTCCTCTGCAAGGTATGAAAGTGCTCTGGCCCAAAGAGGTTTGGAACCCATATTATAATGCCACAAGACATAGCTGCCATTTTTCATTAAAATCTTCTATTGGAACAATGAAGGGGAAAAGTGTAATCAAATTTCAGAGGCTATGGAGGAAAACTTCAAACCACATTTTTCAGAGTATTCCTGCAGAATGTTAATTGCTATAGGCAAAAGCTGTTCTTTGGGAAATGGGGAGCTTATGGAAATTAGACAGGTGTCTTTATAGTAGTACTTTCCAGAGCATTTAATATGTTCGCTGTGACTCTCAGAAAGGTGATGTACTGAGTGGTGTTTTCTAGTCTTTTGCAACCTGGAATCATTTTTAAGATAAAACTCCCTTGGAACACACACACCTTAGGAAATGCTGTGTTGCAGGATGGATGAAGGTGAGAGACAAAATCGAGTGAACTTTACCAGCATTTCAAGACTTCTGTGTATTCTTCATGGTGCCAGTTACAGCAAGAAACAAAATAATGCCGAGCAGGGAGCTGATCCTTATGTTAGGAGCAGAAGACTCTTGTGCAGAACAGCTAGGAGAAAAAACCACATAATCAAGAGCATAAGCTAGGAAAGCTCTAGTAATTCAGAGAGGAGGCCCATCTAGTAAGTATGACTGACTGATAGATAAGACTCCTGGAAGTGGTGGGCCTGACATGCCCACCAAGACTGAGTGACAATAGAAGACCTTAATAAGCACCAGAATGGTGTCACCTGCTGTTGTGTATTAGGCTTCTGACTCCTATCTGTGTGCCAAAATGCTGGCTTGTTCCAAACAGAGGCATTAGTCACTTCTGTGGTCTCTCCAATATCATGACTTATTTTAGGAAAGCCAGAGTTAGGAGCCTTGCTGTGGAATCTCTGATATGTGGCAGTGACAAAAAATGTGTGTTTTCTAAACTGCAGAGCTAGCACTTGAATCCGTCCCTAGGTGATGTCAGTAAATGATGCAGAAACACACTTTCCTCACACCTGTAGATATCTGTACTGGAGCTGGGAGCTGCAGGGAAGGCCTGCCAGTGAGTCCAGGGGTGTGTTGTTAAGTTCCCTTTGAAGTGAATCATGAATCTTCCTGCCCCGGGATCTGCATTGATTTGATGATCATGGTCTGCTTGATAAGTTAGGTGCTCTTTTCCAAGCCTGGCAACTCACAGTTCAGGTTTGGGTGGCAGAATGGCCCAGTGATGTGTTCGGAGCATTGGCATGTTTGTCAGTGAGTTACTCACCTATGCTCTGCTGGAAGCAGGTTCAGGCAAGTGAGTTTTAAGATTCCCCATGGCCACTGTTGACTTTGATGTTCATTGGTTGCCATTTTAGCTTGCAGAACAATGGGGCAAGGAAGCGTTGCCATTGCCCTAACTCCCCACTGTGGGGCACATCCCTTTCTTCAGTTGGGATTTGGCTCCTTGAAAGTGAGCTGAGGTCTAAGGCTAGCTGGTGGGGCAACTAGGTCTATGCCTCTGCCTTTGTCAAACTGCTCTGCAGAGCACATTGCTTCTCTTTGCATCAGCCACCCAGTTAACATTTCCTCTCTCCTTTCTCAACACCGGTGCCATCCTCAGGAACGTGCCCAGGTTTGGCTTTCAATGTGATAACACACGTTGTTTGTCTCTCCTCTCTCCTTTATATTGTTTTCTTGGTCTAGACTACTTGTGATCTTGTATGGTGTGACAGTTCATGTCTGATAGCTTCCAGTCCCAACCCCAACTTTAATGTACTTGTGGTGTCTGATTATAACCCAAAGGTCCAGGTCACTCTTCTTCCTGTTTACTAACTGCTCTCTGACTCTTTGGTTTAGGAGCACTCCCGGCCTGAATACGAAACCAAAGTTCGAGAGAAAATGTTAAAGGAGAACGACAAGTCAGTGGTCCAGAAACTGGAAATAAACGCAACTGAAAATGATGATGAGGTAAGATGCTATGCCTGTTGCTCATTTTGCGTTAAAGTCCTGTAGTCGCGTTATTGGGGCACCTTAGTGAAGGGTGACTGGGCTGTGAGAAGGGCAGATGTGGGACAGGGTGGAATGAGAGAGTGGTATTGCCTGTGTCCTGAGCCAGAGATCATGGCAACGAGCTGTCACCATGACTTGAGCCACCTCTTTCCTGGGTGCTGCTGTCTGGACAGAGCTAGAGAGCAGATTGGAGAAAAAGGAAACAGCCTCAGACCTGGTTTCTCTGGCTACCACATTCTAAGTATTAAATAGTAGCATCACGAAGCCTGGCCCAAAAGAGAGCTAACCCTTACTAAGTGCTTGCTTTATGCTGGCCACTATTTTAAGTGCACAACAACATCTCATTTGATTCTCACAATAAATCTAAGGCTGGTGCTATTATTACATCATGAAAAAGGTCACGCCTGCAGATTAAATCATATTCCAGAGGTCACACAGCCACTAAGTGGTGGTGGGTCTGGGATTCAAAATGACATCTAATCATCAAACCATACTGCTGCCCAAATGCAGTGGAGAAATAAAATGATAAAGAAGCAAGAAATAGTTTTTAGAAGCAGCAGAGGTGAATCCATGCTTATATTTGCTTGAGCTACTCACACAGTGTTCTTCACATTTTGTTTTTCTGGATGGGCCTCCAAAAGTAGGAATGTGGTGGTAAACTTAGCCTGAGTCATATTTCTGAGCTTCAGATTTTGATGTGATCTGTAATACTCATAGTTTGTGTATGTAGTGTGTGAGGAGGATCCTCTTTGATAGTACTGTTCTGTGAGTGTCATCCTTCTTTGGAATCAAAAGAGCGTGTGTCAATGACTTTCCTAAATCTCATTTCTGAAAAAAAAAAAAAAATCAGCAAGATTAAAGACTTGTTATTTCTGCATGTGTCTTTTCTCCACCCTGGATTTGAATTCAAATTTCATTTTGTTTCACATTCTTTAAGCTGGAACCATTCATGTTAACATGCAAATTTATGCAAACACCAAAACATAAGAATGTGGTGTTTTAGAGCCCAGAATACTACCTTTTTTTTTAAAGAAAACAGGACTGAAACAGAAGAGAGGGTGGCCCTCTGAGTTATTTTTTTCTTAGATGAAGAGCAACTCCAAGACCACCAATCATTTAGGGAAATAATGGATTCCTGCTTAGGAAAGAGTAATTACGGTAGGCACCCTCATCAGAGAGCAAGCACTCTGAGTTCTGTCAGCTTTGGCAATTTCACACAGCCTTCTTTCTCCACCCCTAGCAATGTACAATGGATAATTTTATGGAAATCACATGTAACTTTTATTGACCACTGACTCATTTAATTTTAATTCTGCAGACGGGAATGCCAAGGAGCTGGAACTACGTACATTGGGGCTGTGGTTCTAATATAAACATTGCTTGGATATATATGCATGATAGGTCAAATAACTTTCAGGAACCATGAATAATTAAAAACCATCTGAATGCATTATGAATGATACATATGTTTATGTTTTAGTGTTCAACATCTATTTTCATTACACAGTTGAGAATGTGAGGCTCAAAGCATCTAATGCCTCATGGGCACAGGAAGGAAATGACCCTCCTGATGAGCAGCAGAAGATACAAACAGCCTAGAGTTTAATTGTCAGCATCCTTCTCGTGTGCTTTTGGTTCTGTGAATGTTATAAATGCTTCTGTTTTGCGGCAGATCTAATCATTGATGGGAGGTGGTGATGGAGCTCCTGTTGCTGAACCTGTTCTTAGTCCATACCTACTGCACGGTGTGGCTCCAGGACATGGTGTGTGGGATACTGAAGAAAGGCCTTCTGGGAAGCAGGCAGGGGCTGAGAATCAGAGTCTAGCTGATGGCCAGGGATGGGCTTCTTGCCCCCTAGAGTGTTACCTCGATTCTGCCTTCCTTGTACTCCTGAGGTTGCATATTCCCTCCTCTCTTACTGTCTCTTTTGTTGCATGATAGTAAGCTACCATCTGTGCAGGCCCAGAGTGATGCTGAATCCTCCCCAAGACCACACAGCTAGTTTGGGGGTGGTGGTGGTGATGAAACCCAGCTCGTTTAATCCCACACCCATTGCTTTGTTTC
Source organism: Chinchilla lanigera (assembly GCF_000276665.1). NCBI lineage: Eukaryota > Metazoa > Chordata > Mammalia > Rodentia > Chinchillidae > Chinchilla > Chinchilla lanigera. The sequence continues at coordinate 3,479,109 of NW_004955413.1, read as the reverse complement.
CTTTTTAATTTTAAAGATGTTAAGTCCATTTGTTTTTTAACATTTTCATTGAAATTTAATTTTCGTACTCTTTAATTCACCAACTTAAAGTATATAATTCAGTGGTTTTTGGTACAATCATAGATTTATGCAATTATCTTCCAATCTAAGTTTGAAACCTTTTTTCTACTCCAAAAAGAAATCCTGTACCCAATTGTTGCCAAGTCCTGATCAACATACTAAACTGCTGTCTTTTATAAATTCACCTACTGGATTTTCATGTGAATGAAATTGTTTGATATGTAATCTTCAGCTTCTTTCACTTAGGAAAGTTTTTAAAGATTTATCCATGCCATCACACACATCCATACAGTTTAATGCTAAGTAAAATTCCATTTTTTATTTGCTTCATTTTATTTATTTGTTAGTTGATGAATATTTGAGTAGGCTCTTTTTTGGCTATTATAAATAATTATGGTATGAAAATTTATTGTTTGGATATATATTTTCATTTCTCTTGGGTATATCTGTAGAAATATAATTGCTGGATAATATTATATTTAAATTATAATTGCTGGATAATAGTATATTTAAAATTTTGAAGAACTGTTAGACTACCTTCCAAAGTGACTGCATTATTTCACATTGCAACCAACAGTGTATGAGGATTCCAATATCCCCACGTCCTCACCAACTCTTCTTGCCTCTCTCTTGAATTCTATTCATCCTAATCACATGAAAGGTATTTCACTGTGGTGTTCACGTACATTTCCGTAGTGACTGACAGAGCTGAGCATCTGTTCACATGCTTACTGGCTATCTGTACGTCTTCTTTGGGAAAATGTTTATCCAAATCCTTTGCCTATTTTAAACGTTGCATTAATTAGCTCTTTATTATCATAGCCAATTACTATATTTTTAAAAATTATGGATCCTAATCCTTTATCAAATAATATAATCTACATTTTGTCTAACTCTACAGCTTATATACTTTATTGATGATATCACTTAATGCACAAAAGTTTTAAATTTTATAACAGTTCTGTTTATCTATTTGTCCCTTTGTCACTTGTTCTGTGTCATGTCTAAGAAATTATTCCCTAACCCAGTGTTATTCAGATATGCTTTTAGGTTTTCTTCCAGGAATTTTATGTTAGCTCTCACAGTAAGGTCTGTGATCCATTTTGAATTAAGTTTTGTGTGTGATGTAGGGGAGGAATCCAAATTCTTTTCTTTTTTGCATGTAGATAGTTGTCCCAGCATTATTTGTTGAATAGATTTCTTTCCCCATTAAATTATCTTGATACCCTCAAAATTACACCCGACTATAAATGTAAGAGTTCATTTCTATATCAGTGCCTCACTGCCTTGACTACTATACTGTGTGGTAAATTCTGAAATTGGGAAGCATGAGTCCTCTGACTTTATACTTTTTTTCAAAGTTATTTTGACAAAATTGTGAATACCTTGCATTTCTACATGAATTTCTTAAATAGCCTGTAAAGTTCTGAAGAAAAAAGAAGAGAAAAAACAGGTTGGGATCTTGATCAAGGTTGAGTTGAACCTATAGAATCATTTAAGAAGTACCTCATCTTAGCAATAATAAGCCTTCTTATCTATTAACATGGCATACCTTCCCATTTATTTAGATCCTTATTTCATTTTGTAGTTTTCAGTTTTATAAAGCTTACTGATAATTGTTTTACTCTTTTTGATGCTACTGCAAGTGTAATTGTTTTCAAAATTTTATTTTTAGGTTGCTCATTGGTAATATATCTAAATAAAATTGATTTGTATATTGTTCTTTATTCCACAAATTCTAAAACTAGTTTATGAGCCCTAAGCATTTTAATGGAGTCCTTAGGATTTTCTATTTACAAAGTCATGTCATTTGTGAATAGAGACAGTTTACTTCTTCCTTTCTAATCTCTGAAAATATTTTATATCTCTTTCTCAGTGTCTGTTTCCTAATCCCCCTGTCTAGAATCTACTGTGCATTGTTGAATAGAAATGGTGAGAATGGACTTCTTTATTTTTGCACAAAATTTTAAATTTTGAAATAGTACCATTTATCTATTTGTCCTTCTGTCACTTATGCTTTTGTGTCCTGTCTCAGAAATTATTGCCTAACTCAATTGTTATTCAAATATGCTCTTAAAAGAAAAAAATTTAGTCTTTCACAAGTAAGTATAATGTTAGGAGTAGCCATTTATTATTATTATTTTTAATCTCCTTATAAGGTTTCCCTGAGGCCAAGTTTCATTGTCAGGGCTTAGTGTCTCTAAGATCAACATGATCCTGATATGAAAAAATGAGGTGACAGTGACATGTCCACCTGGGGGAGGTGCAATGCAATAAGGCTCACAGGTTGGCAGACCAGGAGCCAGAATGCTGGGAGAATAACTCTGGCTCATTTACCAGGTAGCCAATCCCTTTTCTCGGTCTCTACTGTCACATGGGGAGATTTAATTTTATAGCCTCTGCAGTGCTGAGAGCTGGCAACTTTCCTTCCTGATGTGCAGAGATGATGTTGGTCATCAACTCAGTACTTTGGGTGTCAGTTTGTCACTTACGTGTCTTATACAGCATTAATTTGTCTATTTCTATGCCGGTTCTTTTTGACTTTCAGGTGTACGGTTATAAAGGACTATTAATGATGATAACATAAGTAACATTGGTAGACGCTCAATATGTACAAGGCTTCACAGGTATTATTTAAGTCTCAAGGTCATTTTTATTCTCAGAGTTGAGATGTAGAAAGAGAAGTCACTTGGTAATTCTAATATGTGGCAGAATCAGCCAAAGTGTGCCCCAGACAGGTCTGTCTCAAAAGAAATGCTTTTAACCTCAAGTTTCTGGGTCTTTCTATTGTTTCCTTAAATAGATTCTCACCTACCCCCAAAAAGTCCTGTTTAGTTCTTCTTCCCTAAGGCTAGAAAGGACTGTAGTATTTGTTGGAAAGATGAGTGAAAGACAAACTCACTACCCTACGTGAGTAAATTTTGGTGGAGTGATGCTCTGTTCCTCTTGAGGATACGTGGGTGGAATTATCTAGTTTATAGCAAGAGGGTCAACAGACAGGAATCTGGGAATATAAACACTTATATGGTGTTTCCAGGAAGAATACAGAGTCTGAAACTTAATAAAACAATAGGTTGATTTTTTTTTTTTCCTGCCTTGGATCAGATGGACTCTTTCCTGGGAAGGTCTGTCTTGGATAGATTTGGAGATATTTCAAAGTTTCCTCCAGGGCAAAGTTTTTCATTGTTCATATAAGATCACAGAACCCTAAGATGAGGCAACATGCTAGAGCTGGCAGTGCTGAGAAGCTGTGCTGGTCTTCAAGTTAATTTTTCTACGTGACTTAGAAAAGGAGTCCAAATTCATTCCTCCCTCTTAACTCTCACTCAGTCCTTTCTGATTTCAACCCATGTCTCCTTTTCTTCCACAAACTTTTCATTAATTAGTGTATAGCCAGAAAAAAGGAACTTATTCTAGGTAGAGAAATAGAGGGGTGAATAATACGAGGTACTAACTACAAAGCTGCAGAAGAAGGGATGTTAAGGCAACCAAGAGATTAGTAACAGTGCTGGGTGGAGACCACTTTTAGGACTGGAAGGACAAGAAAGGAGAGGGTGGTATGTCAAGAGATAGAGTCTGAGGAGCTCTCTGAGAGTGGACATGGCAGTACCAGAACCCAAGAGCCAGGACCCCACCCAGTGGGACCTGGAATCCTTGAGGAGAGGTTGCTCCTGGAGATGCCACCAGAAGCAGGTGGCCAGTTGGGGAAAGAGACCCTGAACTTCCCCCTTCTGTCCTCCAGGGTCTCACCGGGACCTCCCATGGTCAAAAGTAACCAATAATCGCCAGGAGACACACCTTTCAAGAGTCAGTACCCTGTAACACGGAGGAGAGGAAGAGTGGAGAGTAGATCCAAGAGCGACTGCCTGAGGGCTGTCACAAAAATCTCCTATGTCAGTCTGACCATAGAAACTAGTAGCCACAGATCTCAGACAAACTGGGTCCCTGCTTGGAGAGATGAGGGCCTGTTGGGGAAAGAGATAAACATTGGGGAAAAAATATAAGAATGCTCACCACTGACATGGTGAATTAATACATACATGATCAATTGTTCTGACCATTCCCGAGCTGTTGAGCTGTGGAGAATGTTTTGTTTGTATGAAGGGTGAGGGCAAGGAGGAGATGAGGGCACTGGAATGACCCAGGTGAGATCAGGTAACGAGGCTTCAGAGACAGAAGAACCATATTTTGTGTTTAGTTTCAAGGAGTGTGGAGCAGGCTGCAGGGATGAAAAATGTGACTCCTTAAAAGAGACTTTTCCTATAAAACGCTTTGCTAAAAGGACTTTAAAACAAAATCCTATTTAACCTAGTCCCAGGAGTTACCTCATGAAACTTGTCACCCAAGTGTTTACCTGGTGTGGACGCAGACGCTGGTCCTCCCGCCCCTGACTGGTGCAGCCCGCGATGCTCCCGTTAATGAATGTTTTTTGGCGAGCGCTGGAGCTGAGGGAGCTCGTGCCAAGAGGAGGCCTGTGGATGGATGGGTGTTAATTTACTGTGCAGTGCACCACCTCAGGGACAATTATTTCAAAAGAAAACTCATCTAAAGTTAAGGCATTGAAACATTTACGACAGATGCCTCTGGCAGGCGCAACAAACAAACATGTGGAATAAATTATGCATAAGTGTATGGCCTTTGACAAGGCTGGGGTGACACATCCGGAAGCTGGGAGGTTGTCAGGGTGTGCACAGCAGAAGGGGGCCCAGGGTGCAGGGTGGAGAGTCCGGTCGGAGGCTCTGCACCTGAGCCAGGACAAGATGGGCGAGACTTGGCACACAGGCTCTCTGTGGTTTATCAGGATGTTCTATGGAGCAGTGTTCCTGTGGGCCCTGTTTTGAAGGCAACTAGATGACTTAACTATTTCAGGGTCAAAAAAGATAAAGAATTTAATACTCTCCGATTCTTCTCTGGGGTTAAGAAGGTTTCTCATTGGCAAAGGGAAACACTGGGGCACAGAAAGAGACTCAGTCTGCCAACCAGTCCCACAGAGAGAAGCACAGGTGAGGTTGACCCTGGCTGCATTTCTGAAACCTTTCTCTGCACTTGTGCCTAGAACATGTAGTGGTCTTTCCGACCTGAGTGTTTGTTTCATGGATCATCCTTATTAAGGACTGAGTTCTGAGTCCTTGGGGACATTCTGGACTTGGGGACTTGGTTTTCCTCTACATTATGACAGTACTATGGAATAACTGGCTGAAGAGGGGTCTGGGGCCTAGCCCATTGCTAAGGACACTGGGGAAACAGTTGGCTTCCTCGGTTTGCAGACCAGTCCTTGAGGCTGTCTGGTTATTGGGCAACCTTTGCATTTCAGCTCTGAAATCTTGTGGTTTGGAGCCACTTATCCGTACCCCCTTAAGTTTCTCATATATGGTAATAAGGACAAGGAAACCAGCTTGCTGGAGGAAAGCTAGCTTACAAAGGAGAGTTGTTACGAAAGCTGTCCCCCCAGCAATTTTATATACTAATTTTTAATATTGCTCTTTCATTGTAAGATTACTTTTGCTGGTTCTGGCTCCTCTCTCCCATTCTCACTCTCTGTCTCTCCCACATACTCTCTGCCATCTCTCATGAAAGGCTTCCCTTTCTCACCTGTGTGTAGTCAGTCCCCACCGGCATTTGCCCAAGAGAAATGTATGTGCCAGGGGATAGAGAAATGAATGAAGCAAGGTGACTTGGGTACGGAGGATCGGTTAGTCCTCTTATTGCAGGATGTGCATGTCTTTGTAGGAGTGGTGTTGAACTTGAGTTTGGAATTGGATTCTGCATCCTTTTTCCCCATTGGTAGGATCCAGCTATGTGGCTGCACCCAGATGAAATGAATGCAAGAGATACAGTCCTTGCCTGGCAGCCTTCACAGTGTGGCCCCAAACCACCAAAGGACATTCTCCGCCTTGCCTGAAAGCATGATCCCCGTACAGTGTGAGCAGTGAGAGTCCAGGGAAGTGGAGGGAAGGGTTCACTTTGGAAGAAGCTATAGGTGATTATGACCAACTACCACCTCCTGAGAAATGCTGTGGTAGGAAATGAGAAAGGAAGGAAGGTTCTTGAAAAGAGAAATGCTGTCAGAAACTTCTGTGTGAGCGAGAAGCACTCATCCATGATGTTCCCTGCAGGGGCCCTTCTGGCTACTTCAGCAAAGAAATCCACCCTGCTGGAGCTGGGAACTGACCTTCTCTGAGTGAAAGTCAGCAGTGTCCCACATGGCCCTGTAGGAAGAATTTCTGTATGAGGGTACATTACACTGTTTTGTGTGGCTGTTGCCCACACAGTAATTACATGAATATTATACAAAAACATTTTTCCTGAAAAAATTTGACCAAAGAGATAAGTGAAAACCTCCCTGGACCTCTTCTCTTCCTAAAATTAATTGTTTCTTTAGAAGTAGCCAGTTACTGGTTTGGTTGGATCCTTCCAGACTTTTAAAATATATTTTATTTATTTATTTTTATCGTGTAGTTTTTATTAGTACATGTTTGCAGGACATAATGATTATATTTATTGTGGGGAACTTGGACATGCATATAACACATCTTAATTCTCTTTTTGCCCCCTTTCCTTCCCATCTCCCCCTGTTCCTTCTAACTCTTGATCCCCTTCCTATTTGAAAAAAACTCTATTTGCAAAAGCTCTATTTGCATTTTTTCTTTGATTCTCTCTTTTCTTACCTTGTTTGCCTTCCTTCCCTTTCCTATCTCTTGTTTTCCTTCTTGCTTGAAAAGATCTCCCCACTTCCTATTATCTATCCTTTATTTTGCTTTTTAAATTTTTAAAAATATGTTTTAATCATGTATAAATTCCTGGGCTGGGGATTTAGCTCAGAGGCACAGTGCCTGCCTGGCAAGTGCAAGGTCTTCAGTTTGATTCCCGGTACTGGAAAAAACAAAACAAAATGTATGAATTCCTATGTGTTTTGGCTATAGGTTATTTATACATATACACATAGGAAAAACATGAACAAATAGTGTCATGAGCAAATTGTGTCATCAAACTATGGTTTCCGAATTATGCCCCAGTGCACCACAAGGTTCCATAGTGATCCCAGAAATGCTATTAATTTTTAAACATTTTCAAGGAAAATCAAACCACGTGACTTCAGCAGTGTTGATGTTAAGATAGTGCTGCCTGTCTTTCACGTGAATGCTCTCAAATCACAGTGAGTTGAGATTTCGGCGATTGCAGCACAAGAGCTGAGCAAAATCAATGTGGAGCAGGAAACAAGGGTGGTTTCCAATCTGACTGCAAGACTGGGGAACCTGGTAATTCCCCAGCATGTGTGCGGCGCACATCCTATTAGCAAAGAGAGGTCAGAAAGAAAGAAAATAGAGTTTATTTCCATTTATGTGTATTTTCCCCAATGGTTATGAAGTTGTTAGGACATAAATACTTATTAAGTTATTTATACTGAATTACTTTATAAATGGGAACAGTATTTTTTTTTAGCCTATGGGAACTGTGTAAAAATTACTGAAACATGAAGGCACAGTAGAATGAGAAAGTTTAGGAACAACTACATAAAGAACTTCCTATGTCTGACAGAGATTTTTTTAAAAAAAGCATACTTTCAGGAGCAGAAAGCTGACAGCGATAAATAGTGAGTTTTAAAGTTGCAGAAATTGATTTGGGGTTTGCAACAATTTATAAGAAATGCTGGATGGGTCAGCTGCTTCTATACCTACTCTTTGGGCTTCCACCTGACTTATTTCTTGAGCCCTAAAGTCGCTCTTCTTTCTTTCTGTCTCTGTGTCTCAGTGTCTCTGTCTCTTTTTCTGTTAGTCACTGTCTGTTCTCATGTTTATATACATTTGCGTGTGTGTGGGGGGGTAGGAGGGCACTAATGGTTTCTGGTGTTGGGCACCCTTTTAAATCCTTAGGACATTCCTTTACTCATGCTCTCCAGAGTGGCTTGGATTTTCTGGAGAAGTATGCCAGAGAAACATAGAATGTGTCCATAAACATTTCCCTGCGTGGAGCGTGTGAGCTACTCTTTCCAAGTGGAGACTGCGAGGGTGGCCCAGGCCATCAGATGGGGCTCTGGCCCTCTTCAGCTGACAGCCCACTCCTAGCATCAGAAGTTCTGGCTAAAATAAGAGCTTCTCCTCTGCTCACTGTATACATTTCTAAATTAAGAAGTTACAAATAAAGAGAGCTCAGAGGCTTGGGTTATTGAAGAGAAGCTAGAGAGAGATGCAGAGGGGGAAGAGAAGCAGCTAGTCCAACCCTAGAGCTGAGGCTAGGCACATGCAGAATGGTATTTCAGACCAGACCATCAAGCTTCTGGGAAAACACAAGGCCCAAATATGCTCATTGATGGGGAATGTTGGAAGAGCGTAGTTGTTAATAGAGGCCAGCACATACCATCGGGATGTGTGATGTTAGCCATGATTGACTTGTAGTTTGGCCTTTTCTTGTTGTACTTTAAATGATTTTTCCATATATGGCCTGAAGCATGTAAATTAAATTTGTCTTCTGCTGTCAGGGCCAAGATTGTTATTCCCCTTCCCTAGAATTTACTGGAAGCACATGCAAGCCTTCAGGTTCCCTTTGCTTTCTCTCTCACTTAATGTTCCAAACTCTGAAGGGCTGGTTGAAAAAAAGTCCTCTGGAGTTCAAAGGTATTTGGGATCCCTATGATTCTTTTGACTTGATTTTCAAAAGGAGCTTTCAAAGAAAACTACTGTGATGGCCCTGTCATGGATGGGAAGCAGTGGTCTTGAGAATACAGTCTTCTAATAAACATGGAGAAACAGAAGGCTTCAGACTAAGTCCCAGGCTAGAAGAGGTTGCAGGAACTCCCTCTCCATGCACTGCTGTGGCCTGCTTAGTTCTGCATAGCTTGTAAGAAAGTGCTTATTGCCAAAGTGTCTGCAGCCCTATGGCTGAGCTTTAACTTGGCTTTATGGAAAATAAAGAACTAGGAAGAAAAGTTAAAAAAAAGGTCTTTACTTTATAATTCTGCAGATGCAGGTCCTGAGGCACTGGTTCAAGTACAAAATTTATTGGAAGGTAAAACTTTAGTAATAGGTTGAGGCAATGCAAGGGAAATGGGAAGGGTGCTCATGCTCAGGTGACTACCGAAGGCAACTGGACCTTAGCTTTGCTGGTAATTCTGGGAGCCAAAGTGGAGCATTGCTGTAGGCGCTTCACTGCCTCAGGGTTGCCTTTGTTTCTGCTGCTGTAATAAAGCACTTTGGATTTGGTAATATTGACAGCCTGTTCTCTGCTTCGAAGAGGTACTTTGTGTAAGGAATGAACCAATGAAAAAACAAACAAATGAAGGAGACAAGGCAGAGACCACTTGACAGGCTTTTGTGAAAGTAACAGGGCATACCATTTAATACCTGGGTGTAGGCAGACAGAGGGAGATAAGGTGATCTGCGGGAAACAAAAAGAAGTGGGCCTCTTTTTTTTTTTTTTATAAGGATTGGAAGATGGCAAGGAACATTAAGTAGGAAGATGTTAATAAACATCAGTGGTCAAAGTTCTCTGACTGTCTTATACCTCAGTGGACAAAGTCCTTGAACTGTCCAGTATAAACTTTTGGGTGTCTCTGGATGTCTGGGGATCTGCAAGATTCCACGCCCTATCTTATCTGTTGTAGTCCCACTGAGAACAATGCCTCTGCTGGCAAACAGGTTAGGTGCTGGAAGAGTCGCGTCCCATTCAAGCCTTACAGTTTATTGCTGCATCCTTCCTTAGTGGAAAACAGAAGGGCAAAAGGGTCCTCGGGAGTTTCTTCAGCCCCATTTATGAGAGCCATAATCCTTTCCAGAGGGTGGAACCTTTATGACTTAATCAGTTCTCCAAAAACTCTACTTGCTACTATCACTAGAGGTTTGGGTTTCAGTTCAAATTTTGGAGGGATCCACACAATCGAACCATGGCAATGAGAGAACTTCTGTATACAGCTAGTTCCTGTTACTGTTAATGGCAGCTCCCAGCTCCGCGTGAGTGTGTGTGTGTGTGTGTGTGTGTGTGTGTGTGTGTGTGTGTGTATGGGGGCAGAGAGGGAGAGAGAGAGAGAGAGAATTCTCTACATTTATGGTCTACCTTGATCATACATGTGGACAGAGGAGGCTCAGGCCATCAGAAAGCCTCAGACAAAGCAATGGATATGCTGGTCCTTTTGCTGTTTGAATGAGGTAGGTATACTTGTACTTTAAAGAATATATTTTAGAACCTGGAACACACACATGTTCTTTCGGTTTCTAAAGTTCTTGCTGTCAGATATATTGGCTTTTACGTTTTCCATGAACCCAAAGGCCAGCATTGGACTTGGATGAGTAGGGTCCAAACTCTAGAGGGAAGCAGTGTGTCTCTATGGGGCAGGTAAGCAAAGGATGTTACATTTCTTACTGCCTGTCTTAAGTTTTGGAGCATGGAGGAAGGAGGCCACTCATAACTTAACTAGGCTTCTGCATCTGTAATCTCTTTGAAGCCTTGAAAAGACAATGTCCAAAACCACCTTCCTTGGGACCTTTCTTATTCATGTCATCTTGACTTTGAGTTGAAATCCTTGAAGTGTAGTTAAGGAGAGACCCTTTTAAATGCAGTTCTACATCCTAGGGGGGAATTTAGACATTCCATTTTCTCTGACAAAGGAGTACTGGCTTGTCCTCCAACTGGCAGGAATGGGGAACTGTAGTGTCTCTGATTCTGAGCAGTGCCTAAGGCCTCTGCAGTTTCCACTTATTCCTCCAGGCTGTTGTCCACCACTGTCAGAAACTGGCTAATCGAAGTGCTGTCCTTCCAAACTGCAAAGGGGCAGTTTTCTTTATCTACAGATTTTCCAAAGTCAGTTCCTCCTTTGTTACTATATCCATAGTTCTTTGTATCATGATTTTATTTATGCTTTGTCTAGGGTTTTGGGCCTGTATTGATTTTCATGGCACCTTTGGACCATTTAAATGACCATGGTGGGACATACATACAATCTTGGAAAAGTTAGTGCCCACCCAGAGCCAAGAAATCCTGCTCATCAGTGGCCTGGAGTTTGTCCACCCTGAGCCTGTTGGACCCGGCCTCATGGTTCCCTAGGAAGGCCAGACGTGGTGGTGTTAGGTTGGCTGTAGAGATTTGACATCCAATTCATTTTTATTATAATGTTACATGGTCTGCCTGCCAACTTACATAAATTTTATCCAGAAATTGGGCATCTGCATTGAGTTTAGAAAATTTGTGGCAGGAAGTTTGCCCTGGAAATGTACTCAGCTGAATACTTGTACTCCTCAGCATAGAATGACTCTCATCCAAGAATCTCAGTGAGCTTGTCTGTAAACATGAATGAATTAATCCTCCTAACACCACTGCTTGCTCTTTGCCAGCTGGATTATTTTAAGGGAAGTGACCAGTCTCGGGCCTATAGTGAGTCATCAAACAGCGTGCTCACAGCCAGAGAGACTGGCTCCAGGTGAGGTGGAGGTTCGGTCTGCTCTGGACCTTTCTCCCTCAGTGCTCCAGCATCATGATAGGGTCAACATTAACACAGTAACTCTGGGGAGCTGGTCACCTTGCCCAGGGGCGTAATTAATCCCATGGATTAAATAACAAGTTTTTAGTTATAAAAGTAGTTTGTGCAGTGTATAAAATCTACAAAATGAAGAAGAAAAGTAAATCATCTGTTATTATATCTCCTGCCAAAACTATTATAAGCCTCCTTTCCAAATGTACACTGTCACATTGTTGAAAATTATGCTATATCCTTAATTTTGGATTGTGATTATTTAACTTGGTCTCATAAGAAGTTCTAGATCTTATTAAATTCCATTCACAAACATCATCATTTCAATAATTACATAATATTTAATCTTATGGATAATTTAGAGTTTTCTTAGCTCTCACTTTCTGGTTAAATATGTGATAAAAATATTTGTGCTTGGATTTCTTTTCTGAATTTTGGCTATTTCAGGCGGGTTATGCTGGTAGGGTGGATTACTGGAAGCTCAAAATCCTTTATATAGTTATTAGTCTTCTGATTGCCCATGATTTGGGGCTTGGAGTCAAGGAACTGCACAGCTATGCCCTTGTCACATGACAGCTATGTAGAAGTAGCTTTAATGTCACTATCTCCTTTGCTGTCACTCAATTGTTAAGTAGGAGTAAAGATGAGATAGGTCACTTTGTCCACAACCTAGAACCTAGAACTCAGGTGCCCATCCTGGAGAGCAGGAGCCCTGCGCTGCCCTTGCACGTGTAGTGGTGACAGAAGATGTTCTGGAGCCTAGGTCAGTCACTGTCTGAGGCATTGGGATCCATTTTTGGCCAGAGAGCCATTTCTCTCATCCTGGGAATGGGTGGGTCACTTGTATCAAATCCTGGAAATTTTCACATCTTCCAGTCCCATCACTAATGTGGAAAAATGATTTTGGGGCAATGGATGGATCATGACTGCTTTCCCATTGAAGATATTTCATCAGTTGAATTGAGGCCAGGTTTTGGCAGGGCAATCAATGGGACAAATCATGAGCTGTGGTTTTAGCTACAAGGAAATATGTCCCGGTTGGTAAGTGGTCATCCAAAAAAGCACAAAACTCTTTATGATAACTTCTGGAAGTAATTTAGAGGACAAGTAGGGTCAGCCTGACTTCCCAGAAAAGAAAAGTTTTCTTGTTGTTGGGATTTTTATTTTTTTCAGCTTCACAGCATGTACACACAAACAGTGTTGACCTATGGAAAGTATTATTAATCCACAGAAGAGCATTGGATAAGTGCTCTAAAATGATGTTCTTTGCTTTGGGTGGGGGGGGTAACATTTTTCATTTGGTAGCAAATTCACCATTGATAGCCACTTATCTTCCTATCGTACCTTGGGTGTGTCCTCAGATCCTTTTGATGAATCATGAAAATGCAATATTAAGCTAAATTGATGTAAAAGGGCTCTTTGATTTTGAGAAGCATTTTGTATTTTTCCCCACCTTTCTTTTTTCAGTCATATATGGTTTAAGATAGTGGTTCTTAATTATTTTATGCTATGATTCTTCACTGGATACCTCTGAAATTCTGAATATGTAAATTCTTGATTATAGCTAAAATAAGTATAGTAGATTTCATTATAAAGGAAGATGAAGGAGAAGGAGAATAATGAGGAGGAAGAATGGGAGTGATAAGAATGGAAAGAATGGCAATAGCTACTACTCATGGGTAACAAGGAGCACCATATTAAAATGAAAGTCTCAATGTTTTTCAGCCTTTATCCTCTGATGGAGTGTTCCAGGCTAAGCTAGTTCTCTGGAGACCCAGGCAGGGAACAGTGCTGACAGTAGTACCATGCCTATCAGCTCTGGTGCTTGGCTTATGCTCCTTAGGCTTGCTGTGTAATCTGCCATGTTCTTAGCTTCAGTTAGAGGTCCCGGAACCAGCTCCCTTGCTTTCTCTACTCTTACTCAATACAAAAGTTTGGATAGGAGGGGGACTGTGTCTTTAACCCTTTCTGAACTCCATTTGGACTCAGAGACTTAGACACAGAAACAGAGATTAAGGACTAGTGTGAATTTGGCTAACCGAGTTTTGTGTCCTTTGTCAAAGGAAGGTCATTCCAGAGTGATCTGCTAGAATGACAGAAAATCTACTTGTGAGAAAGTAGAAAGAAGGGACCAAGATCTTTAACTAATAGTATTAAGCCAATATAGGCAGGCCTAAGGGAAGCAAGGAGGTTACTCCACATCCCAGGCCCTATGCCAGATCCTGATGTTGGGTTTTGTTTCTTCCAATTTTAACATCTCCCCTTCTGTCTCTTTTCTCTGGCAGAACTGGGGAACTGGCAGATAGATGGAGGGCTGGAGATGGGTCACCAGCAAAATGAGTGTCTCTGGGCCAGCTGAGCCCGGAGGGGAAGGGTGGAGCTGGGAACGGTCCACCTACTTGGTATCTTTCAGCATATTATCTTGGATAGTGGAAGAAGGATTCAGATTTAGTCTGAGTTTTCCTCGTTGCGATCTACCAGAGGAGTTTGGTGACTTGAATCTAGTTCGGCTGCCAGTTTGAGTCACTCTGTAAAGGGGCTTGGACGCAACCGCCCTGTAAACAAGCTGGAAGTTCCCAATTCTCCAGAGCCTGTATGTGTCATTTTCCCACTTTCCTTCTTTTATTTTTAATTTTCATTTATTTGTTTCATTAGCAAATATTTGCAGTATTTATTTACTTATTTTTATTAGTACATGTTTGCAGTACATGAGTTACATTCCTTGTGTGGAGTTGGTACACGTACATAACACATCTTAATTCTTTTTTCATCCCCTTGCCCTCCCCTCTCTCCCACCTCCCTCCAACTCTTCCTCTTTCTTCCAGAGAGACCCATAAACCTTCCCTCTTTGTCGTGATCCCTCTTGATCATTTAATTCGTATGTTGTCCCAATACTGATAATTTTGGCACACAGGGAAGAAGGGATTTAGCATGCTCCTTAGCTACCTGCCACATTTTCTCCAATCAGGAACCATGTCTCAACCTTCTGCTTTCTGCGAAGAAATGTTTAAAACATTCTGAGACCCAGAGACACCTTAAAACATGAAAGCTGGCCTCATACCCATATTTGTTGGTTAAAAATATATGTAAAAAGTAAGACAGAAAACATGCCTGTGCTTCACTCTTGTTAGATGGTGCAACTCTGAGAGCCCAAATCGGCCAAGCCAGAAACTTTGGGGGCCATTGTGAATTGCTCCTTTCGCCTTGTGCTCCACACCTAGTGTGTCCCATATCTGTCAGACTCTGTCTACTTAAGATCTTTCATATTTATCCCTTTCTCTTGCTTAGATTGCTCCAGTGACCCTTAAATGGTCTCTTCGGCCTCTGGCAAGGCCCTACCAGCTCATTCTTCACACCATGTTAGAGAGATTCATCCCGAATGCAAAGCTGATTCATTCTCTTGATTAAAATTCTTTAATATCTCCAGAGATTTGGGAGATATTTTCAGATGTGTTGGCCCTATGAAAGGGCGTACAGGACTGCCTCCCCAGCTTCACCCTCCACTCCCCACCGCGAGCCCTCTCTGCCAAGCATTTCTGAACTTCTTGCGGCTCTGAATGCGTCTGGCTATCACACCTCAGTGGCTTTGTACATGTAGGTCTCTTTGGTTGGAAGATGCTTTCTACTTTCTATCCTATAAAATTTAGGGTTGACATTTCCTCTTGGACACATTCCTCAGACTGAGCCATGGCCCTTGTGTGCATTTCTTAGAGCTGTTGCAATAAATGACCACAAACCTTGTGGCTTAGACAACAGAAATGTGTTCTCTCATGATTCTGGAGACCAGAAGTCCAGAATAAAGGTTTTGGCAGGGCCACACCTCCTCTGAGTCTCTCCTTGACTTTTCCAGCTTCTGGTTCCAGGCATTCCTTAGTTTGTGTCTGCATCAGTCTAATCTTTGCTTCCATACTGACATAGGCTTCTCCCTTGTATTTGTCTCTTCTCCTCTTTGCCTGTTATCTGGACACTTGTCAGTGGATTTGGGACCTGCCATAAGTCCATAATGGTCTTATCTTGAAATTTTGAACTTATGACATCTGTAAAAGACTTTTATTGTCCCAAGTGACATTATAGATTCCTGGGGTTAAGGCTTGGATGTACCAATTTGCAGGCCACAGTTCAACGCATCACAACATTGTAGCAACCTTTATTTTCCTTTCAGGGGGAAATTTTTCATAGATATTTTAAAGCATTAATTAATATATCTATTTTTTTGCTTAAGATAAAATCTCTTTGAGGACAGATCTGCTGTTTGATCTTTTTTTACCTCTGGTTTCTAGCACACCGTCTTGTTGTGTCTCAACATGACAGTTTGACGAAGTTTACTAAGTAACAATTTAAAAGCTGTTAGAGTCTTGTCCTTAGTGTGGTTTGATGCAGACATGCTTAGAGGCAAGATTTGGATGGTAGGAACTCTAGAAATCCTGTCCTGTCAGAGAACTGCTTCTGCTGTTTTGATTGGTTCAGAGATAAACCTTTAGGCTAACTAATTTCAAGGAACAGCTCCGAATAAAGTCTTATAATATTACAAATCACAGGCAAGAGCCCAAACTAGTCAATTTGCAGTCTGTTTATTATCTAATGTATGATAACTATGTGCACATTTTAAAAATTTACCAAATGGCTGAAAGTGAGCAGTTTAATATTTTTGAGCACGGACAGGCAGGCATTGCCTGGATTCCCCTTATTTCAAATAAGAGTTTGACTTTCAAAGGAAAGCTATGCTTAGGGAACTGGTCAGTAAATTAAGGTGCCCTCTATCTGTGAGGCCTGTAATTTTTACTCTGAGTCTCAATTTATTGCTTTTTTAAAGAGCAGAATTGATAAGAACACAGTCCCATCAGAGGTCAGTAATAGTTCTTGACAAAGCCCACATACATCCCTTCGTCTAGCGTAGCAGATAAGCCCCTTCCTCTCGTCTCTGAATCTGGGAATCCTGTGTTGCTGCTAGGCGAGACAGGCTTCTATCCCTTCTGTCCATTAAGTTCTTAATAAATTGCATTCTTTGTTAAAAAAAAAGAATGTTATCTCAACTTTCTGATTTTCTCTATCTACTTGTGGGCAAGTAGGAATTTTCCCTAGGAGTCAGAACTCCCATATACTGGCCAGCCCACAAAGGAAGGTGACCCAACTATGTGTGATGCAAATTTTCATAGGACTGGATATATACAGCAACCCTTTGAAGATCTCACAGTATGTTAGACCATGAAGCTTACATGGTTAGGAGACAGATTTTATCCTTGGTCACAGAAGGCGAACGTGAAAGGCATTTGGCAGGAGACTTGTAGCTCGTGTTTAACCACTGCTTCCACTCTCTGGAATTTTGTTTATGTGAGACAACTTAAGTCAGCAAACTGTTCTTTTGGAAAAGGGTGGATGCAAACTAATTCTTAATGCTGGGTAAACTGTTTACGAAAGACATAAGTGTTCTTGGTCATGTCTGCCCTACATCACGGACAGAGAAGAGACTCAGTGGCCGTTGCCTCTTTCTTTAGAGAGATGACTACACCATTTGTTTCTCTGATGCAGAAGCTAGGACACGTCCTTTCACTCTTTCTGTGGCAGTCACCTGTTCCCAACTGCCCTGGTTCTCTTAAACTCATTATTTCCCCTCTCTTAAGGGAATCTTCATCTCCAGCTGCCAACCTCAGCATACTCAACACAAAGGCTTTTCCTCCAGTCTCACCCATATTCTTATAATATTTCCCACTTCTGTCACTATCCTGGGACCCTGCCACTGTGCTCCATTCATTTTCTTCTGCAGTTTCATTCATAGTCCTATGACCTTTTGCCCAATATTTTATCTCTTCTCATAGAATATTTGGGCTGCAGCATGAGTTCTGACTGCCAGTAAAATGCACCTCCACATCTCCACAGAGCTTTGCGCAGCCCCAGAATTTCTCACTGTAAGATCACATTGCTAGCACAAAGAGGGTAGGGAATAAGGGCAAGGATGATGGTAAAGGCCTGGCTCACTTGCCCTTACAATGGTCTTTGCAGAAAATCTAAATAGAATATCAAAGGGATAGGCCAAATTGTGAAGAAATCCAGAGCCATGTATAGTAAATAAAAGAGTAAGGGTATGTCCAGAGGGTGAGGAAGCTTGGAGAAGCGTCCTGTCTCCATGACTTTCTTGGAAGACCTCTGGCTGGTTCTCCTCCCTGGAACAAATGAAACCTGAGTTTGGGTCAGTATTTGGTTGTAGTGGTGGTGGGGAGGTTAAGTATTTAGAAGGAGCTGAAATTAAAAATATTTTGAAAAAAAATACACTGAAGAGAAGGAAAAAGATTGACAGTAGCGGGGCAACATTCCTTCATGAAGACATGATCTGGAATTTGCAGATCTAGTTTCTACTTATGTCCTACAAGCCAGAACCTAGGCAATGGCTACTCCTAACAGAAAGAGGCCGGCGAGAGTAATTTTTACTCTAGACAACCAGGAACCCAGGTAAAATCAGGGACTCTAAAACTATGAGATTAGACAGTAGGCTTTGGAGGGTAGCCAGCAGCCTTTGAAAGGGGCGATGCATTTATTTGATCATTTACTAAGTACAATAGCTAAGTGGAGACTTTTGGACAAGTCAAACTGAAGGGCATTTGCAAATGGTCTTAGGTGCTATTTTATCGAGTAGTTTATTTAATAAGTATTTTGTGAGCACCATTATGTGCCAGACATTGCAAGGAGCCATGGGTTAAAAAATGAATAGAATGGCTTTATACTCTGCCTTCAAGGAGCTTGCAGTCTACAGGAAAAGGCATTCATCAAATGAGGAAATGATTCTTATCATCATTTTGTTCAGGGACACAGAGAGGGTAACAGGAAAACTGAGCCTTCTCTAATTGAGGAAGGCATCGCTGATGAATCAACATTAAAAGAGGACTTGAAGGCTGAGTAGAAGTGAGGCCAAGAGAGAAGGGAAGAGCTGAGATGAGCTCATGCTCACTGTGTGCCTTACTAAGTGCTGAACCCTGCTTGAAGTACTTTTAATTTTTCCAACATGAGACTTAAAAGGTAGGCCCGTTATTATCCCTATCTTACATATAAGGAAGTTAAGCAATGTTATTCAAAGTCGCAGGACATTGGCAGTCTGACTCTAGGAGCGTCCATCCCCTGAACCACACTGCTGTGTCACTGTAAGCAGGAAGCATGCTTGGCAGGTCAGGCAAGTGAGCAGATGCCTCTGTGGTAGCGTGCATGGTTAGGAGAGTGGCTCTAGATGTGGCCAAAGGTCAGGGCAGAGCCAGCTCATGCAGAGCTTTGTAGGCCTGGCTAACAATTTGACCTTTTCTTAATACCAATGGAAATTACTGGAGGATTTGAAAAACAGGACACCATGTGATCAGATTTTTATTTAAAATGCTCCATGGAGGGTTTTGAGGGATGTAATACCATGTTGAGGGATGTCAGCGGTTAGTCCTTCAGTAAGTAACGATGGCATCTTCTAGGACAAGAAGTAGCAAGATGCTTAGAGATAGTGTTCCCTGGGTCTGGCTAGGGAAAGGGAAAAGAACTGTGTGTAGGTGTCTGGTTTGAGCAGCTGGTAGATGATGATTTTATTTACAAAGCTGGAGAACTGAAAAAGAAACAGCTTGGGGGAAAGATCACGAGTTCACCTTTGGATGTATTGAATGGAGTGTTTATAAAATATCCACATGGAAAAGTCATTTAGGCATTTGGGCCCAAAGATCAGAAGCCTGGGCCAGAGATATAATTTTGGTATTTAGGTGGTATTTGAAACACTAGTGTGGACAACATTAGGATGTCTTGTCATTCAACAAATATTTTATTATTTAGAATATATCATTTAGAATACAATAAACACAAGGCAGCTGACCAGCATCAACCAGAGTGATACAAATTCCATAAAGACCACGTGTACAGAGGAGGGAGAGACCAGTAGGGAGTTGGGAAATGTTTCCAAGATAAGCCCCGTAGGTACTTAGAATGTAAATAATTGGATTGACGTTCTAGAATCTTGGCCCTTGGATAGTTGGATTGATGTTCTAGAAAGCTGATTGAGCCTCTGCCCTCTATGGAGAAAAATAGATCTGCAGGGGACCTCAGGACTCTGGCCCAAGTCAGAGGCTTGCACTGCTACTTCCTAAGCAGGTTGAGTTCTTATCTCCATAAAGGAAGCTCTTGGTACCCATCCCACCTAACTCATGGAGTTGTAGGAACTGTGATTATGAATTATAGAGCTAGGAAGATTTGAAAAGATGTATTTGTGTGTGTGTGTGAAACTTTTACTTCTTTAATTACTTAATATTGATTTTTTTCTTTCTTCTTTTCTTTCTTTTTGAGACAGTGTCTCACTATGTAGCTTAGTTCAGGCTGGCCTTATACTCACTATGTAGCCCAGGCTGGCCTTGAACTTGTGACCATCTTCCTGCATCATTCTTCCTAGTGCTGGGATTACAGGTGTGCACCACCACACTGGCAGAAACCGGTATTGTTAAATATAATTCAAGATCCAGATTGGACAAGTCTTATCCCAAGGTGACCTGCTGTATAAATTGGTACATTTACCCTGGTGTTAGAACTTTCAGTGAGCTGGGTGTGGTGGTGTATGTCCATAATCTCAGCACTCAAGAGGCTGAGGCAGGAAGGTCACTTTAAATTTGAGGCCAGCATGGACTTAAAGCAAGACCTTCTCTCAAACAACAAAATAAGTAAACTAAAAACAAAAAAAGGAAAGAAAAGAGAAAACTTGCAGTAAAATACTGAGCATGCCTATGGATGCTGGCTCCATGTTTGTGGTAAATTACTTAACTTGACTGTCAGGTTCTCATCTATAACGGAGGAGAGAACACCATCAGTCAAATACCAATATTTCTTGAATGTTTACTACAAGTAGCTGCTGTGCTGGGCCATGGTATCACGACAGTGAACGAAGCCAAGTGTCTATTCTCAAAGACTTGATGTCCTGGTGGGAGGAGGACAAACAGTGGAGGGTAAGCAAGTAAATATCTAATGTGCCAGAGAGTGCTAAGTGTTGAAGAATCAGATTCCTCCAATAAAGTGATGTTTGAGTAGACACCATCATGAACTAAGATAAAGCGAATGGCACAGATATCTGGAGAGCGAGCACACGGGAAGAGAGGACAGTAAGCCCAAAGGCCCTGTGGTAGTTATCTTGGTGCATTTGAGGAACAGGAGCAGAAGACCCAAAAAGAGAGGGACAGGAGTTGATGCCAGCGAGGAGGCTGGAGGCAGGATCCTGTAGGGTCTCCTCTGACACAGTTAGAAATTTGGATCTTATCCTTCAGGGTTTTAAACAGTGACAGAGGTTACTTTTGTTCCATGGGTAGGGTTTAGCGGGGAGCAAATGAGCCAGTGTGAATGAAATTGCCTTATGAGCCAGGAAGTTAGCTTAAAGGATGTTTCCAGGGTCATACCATTCATTGGCTATGCAACTGGAGAGCCAGAATAGAAGGCACTGGCCCTAAGCCCCAGACCACCCTCTTTTTTTTTGGCATCCTAAAGGGTACAGTGTCAGTCTGAAAACAGATTGACCCTTGAGCAAGGTCAAAGACATTCCTTCCTTCCCAAGGACCAAGGTGAAACTCATCATCTTGGCAGCATTTGTGTTTTGGAAGGAGCCACAGGACCTTGTGATCTCAAATTGTGGAAAGAAGGCACCTGGAACATTCTAAGATAGTCTGAGCCTGGGCAGCAGGCATCGTCATAAATTAGACACAGACTGTCTCTGCTTGAGGCTGGTCTACAGAAGCTAAGCCATCGGGAACTGAAGGAGAAACCAACAGTTTAATAGGTTTTGGGGAATTCCATCAGTATCTAATTGAGAAGCCATTGAATGGCCAAGAACAATAGAGTCAGAATTTTAAATTCTGTTAGACCTAGAATGAAGCTATGTGACAGTGGATGGATCAGGGGTACCTAGACAGGACCTTGGTCACATGCCCCTCTAGAGTACTAGCTCTTGTTGGTAAGGCCTCTGACCCAGAGCTGGCCCTGGCCTCCCTGAGCATGGACAGCATCCACCGATTCCAGCGGGGGCACAGGGGGGAATCCACTTTGTGCTCCTTGCTTGTAACAAGGGGACAGAGGGGCTGGGGATTTAGCTCAGTGGCAAAGTGCCTGCCTGGCAAGTGCAAGGTCATGAGTTCGGTTCCTGGTACCGGAGAAACCACCCCCCCAAAAAAAAACCCCAAACAAACAAACAAAAAAAAAAAAAAAAACCAAGGGGACAGAGTCTAAGATGAGCTAGATTCATCTTCTTCCTTTTCTCTTTATCCTCATCCTTACTTCTTTTTCTTTCTGATTTTTCCTCCCCCTTTCTTTTCTCTTACCAGGAGCAGGAAGACATTAACTAACATTTGATTTGCTGTCTATTAGATTTATAATTGCCCATAAGATCACTACTTACATATCACCCCAGAGTACATTCTCTGAAAGAAAATATCGTCACAAAATCTCTATTCCTAATAAAATATATCTTATGTGGCTAGTAAACAGTCTTCATAAATCATCATCTCTTAAGGAAATAAAATGTCTATTTTTTTCAATGAAATGATTTTGGATTCCCAGCTGTAGAAAAGCCATAATGATGAACAATCTGTTCATGACACAGACAATTGATGTTCTGATTTTAATTACTTGAAGTAGACAGGTTTTACAAACATAGCCACCTTTTGGTCTGTGATTTTTTTCAAATAATTCTTGTTATAATTTAAAGTTTCTTTATTTGCAGTTCTTCCATACTGGAATCTTGACAAACTGAAATATTGGTTTTTCTCTAAAAGCACAAAAAATATAGGGCACAATTGTAGTACTCATAGCAGATATTAGATGAAAGCGTGTGCGTGCGCACACACACACACACACACACACACACACACACACACTGTTCACTTATTCTTGCTAGCAAAACTCATTCTGTGGGGTTCCAAGGGCAGAATCGGGGCCAAGTAGTGGAAATTTCAGGGATGACAGATTTCAGATTCCTTGAGGAAAAACTTTTTTTTGCTGTCAAATCTGTCCACCAACAGAATTGGCTGTATCATAAAGTTCAGTAAAAGGTTGGTTTTTTCTAGGACTTTGTAAATACCAGAAGCTTCAAGTGACAGGATTGTTCTAAAAAAAAGTATTCTTTGATGCCCGCCCACTTAAAAACCATGCTATTATAAAAAGTAAAGAACAAATTGCTCTTGCACATGGGGAAAAGTGTGACCTGCTGAGCTGTGAATGACTGGTTGGTGATGTCCCAGAAGCCACATGGAGGGGGGAAGACACAGCTTGTGAGCCGTGACAGTGGAAGTCTGATACTGCAGGAGTTGAGAGGGTCTCAGCCATTTCTACACTTTGATAAGTAGTCACTTCTTTCAAATATTTAATTGCAATTCTGCAGGTGTATTACATGCTGAAGTGTCCCCCTTCCTTACCATCCTGTCTAATCTTTTTTGCTTTTCAGAGTTTAAAAGTAAGAAAATTCCAAATGTAGCACTCACTCTTTTCAGGTCAGATCTTGAGCTTTTGGAACAAATTACCCTCTACTGTAGTGAGCTACTCAGAGCTGGAAGAGATCAAATAGATCTCTAGTTGTCACACAGATGAATGGATGTTGCCAGAAACATGAAGTGAGAAATTTCTGCGTTGGGTGGTTAGAGGAAACTGTTAAGATGCTCAAAAGGTGTGGAACATTTTGTGTGCAAAGTGTCTAAAGAATAAGCTGATGAATACTCATGTAACCAGAGTGCAGCTTTGCCATAAAGAATATTTGATCATAATTACATCAGATTACTTTTGTAAAATGTCATTATAAATATCACTGAAGCATTTGTGTGGTCCTTACTTTCTCATGCTGCCCCTTCTCATCCTGAAGATGACACTGTTCTGAACCTGTGGTTACTATTTCCATGGCAGTTTTGTGCTTTCATTGCCCATACATGCGCATAAATCCTATATAGTGTTTTTGTGTGTTTACAAACTTTATCTAAATGGTGTCATGCTATATATATATATTATTTTGCAATTTTCTTTTGCTCAGGCTTTCTTTTGAAATATATCCATTTTAATATATATAGCTCTCGTGCATTCACTTCAGCTAAATTGCATATTCCATATAAGAACATGCCATCACTGATCAATTTTCTTCCTTATTTTCTGCTACCAGTAAGAGAGCTATGAATCCTTTTATATATATTTGGGAATGGTTAAGAATTTGCCTGAGAATGTAATAACTTAAAGTATATACAACTTTGGAGGATATAATCAAATTGTTTTTTAAAGTAATTAGGCTGATACTTCTGCCAGCATCATACGAAAATTCCTATTTTTCCACATTTATACCAACATTTTAATTTTTGCCAATTGACAAATATGAAACAGTATTTCATCGTGTTCTTATTTAAATATAGTCAAATGTAGACCTTTACTTTTTTATTTGTACATCTTTGTTTCTTGTTTAAGAAATCTCTCCCTACCTTAGGAGATCATACGCTTTTGTTTTCTTCCTGAAAACTATAAAAGGATTGCTTTTCCACATGGATCTTGGGATTACTTGGAATTTATTTTGGGGTAGGAATGCAGCAAGAATCAATGTTCATTGTTTTCCATGGGGTGTTTTTACTTTGCATTTTCTGAGTTACTAGTAAGAATGGCTATCTTTGTCTACTTTTTGCCAGGTGAATTGTCTTCTAATTTTCTAATTTTTCTGTTGGGATTTTGTCTATAGTTCTATAGGAGTTCTTTATAGTAAGGATACTATCTATTGCTGGTCACGTACATTGCAAATATCTTCTTTTAGTCTGTGGTTTGTTTTTACTATGATTACTGCGATGGCTA
This sequence comes from Chinchilla lanigera, assembly GCF_000276665.1. Taxonomy (NCBI): domain Eukaryota; kingdom Metazoa; phylum Chordata; class Mammalia; order Rodentia; family Chinchillidae; genus Chinchilla; species Chinchilla lanigera. Next base: position 3,454,784 of record NW_004955413.1, on the reverse strand, counting down.
TTGGTATTGTTTTGTTTGTTTTGGCTTGATAGAATTTACTTGTGCAATGTGTACACAGTAATTTATATAATGTTCTTTATTGATTTATTGGATCACCTCTGCCAAGTTGTGTTTCTCAACTCTTTTGCATACCCGCATGATTAATTACTGAGTGTGTTGTATGAAATATTACCTATGAGCGAACGTTTGTGAAAATCATCATATACCAAGCCATTTGGCAGGTCTGAATGTATTTTACCGAGTTTGTACTATTAAAATCATATTCTCTGACCATGATGCAATTAATGTAGAAATATTTTTTACCAAAACTACTCTCATACTTCTATGCTTCAAACTGATGTTAAAAAATTAAGACATGTCATGTACATATGCCACTACCCACAGTGAAAGTAATCATTTGTGTCACAAACACATACTAATAAAAAAAATGTAAAAATTCATCCAAAAAACTCATGTGTCAATAGAGACATGGGAAATACTTTTTACTTTCTGACTATAGTCAGATATTGAATTTGTCAATTTCTCCAGTAGTTCAACTTTTTATTGTTATTGTTGTCCACTTAGAAACAATGGATTGAGGATGTGCATTTGGAATTGGTTTTGTCCTTACTCTAAAACCAGTTCAGCCATACTTAAGAAAAACATTGTTTAATACATTTTCTAGGCACTGGTGTTTTCTGTGCCATGAAGAGCTTCTCTTTACACCTAGTTTACCACGCTGCCAGAAATGGAAGTGCTTCTTACATTTTCTATGTAGACAATCACATTTCTTGTGAGCAATGGCAGTTTTGAGATTTTCTTTCTAACTCTTGCATTTATCTTTTTCTTTTCCCACTGTACAGCCACTGTCTTCAGTACAATGCTGAACAGACATGTAGGTAGTAGACATCCTTATTTTATTCTATTTTAAGTGGAATGATTTGAATATTTTATCCAAAAATAGGATATTTGCTGTGTTTTCTTTGTTAATGCCGTTTATCAGATTAAAGAAGTTCCCATCTGTTCCTATTTTGTCAGGATAATTTAAATTAAGTTACCAAATGCTTTTTCTGCATTAATTCAAATAATTATGTGGCTTTTCTCCTTTAACCTGTGATTGTACTGAAAGAATTTCATTAATAAAGATCTTAAATTAAACTGTATACGTCTTTGTGATAAAAAATTCAACTTGGTCTGTAGGTACTTATTTTAGTATATTACTATGTTTGTTTTGCTTATACTGATTTGAGAATTCTGTGTTTACATTTGTTAGTGAAGTTGACCTAAAGTTTTCTTTCCTTGTGCTGTGTGTCTGGTTTTGGTGCCAAGGTTGTAGCTGCACGGTCTGGCTTTGAAATGTTCTCTCTTTTTCTGTTCTCTGGCATACATTATAGAGGGCAGAATTATTTGTTTCTGAAGAGTTTGATAAAACTCATTTTTTAAAATGTCTGAGCCAACTTCTGGGTTTCATGGGTAGATTTTTAATTTCAGATATTTTGTGGTTTTGTGCTTTTTGGGTTCTTATTTTCCTTTTGATTCCATATTGTTAACTTAATATTTTCTAGGAAATTGTTCATTTTGTGTGTATTTTTAATTTACTGGTATGAAACTATTCATAGAATTTCCCTTTGAAGATTTTAATCCCTGGCACAGCTATAATGACATTGCCTTTGTGAATCCAAATATTGTGTCTTTTTTTTCTTGTCCAAAATCTGATCAGTATGCAGATGTTTATGTATTATATTAATCTTCTCCAAAAGAAAACCCAGACTTTGGTTTTATTTACACTTTTTATTGTTTGTCTTATATGTCATTTGTTCTTTTTTATTTATTACTTCCTTCTCCTTTCTGTTGTTCATTGTTTTTAGATGTTTAGTTTATCAATTGCCAGTCTAATTTCTTTCCTAATCAAAGCATGCAAGCATATTCTCATTTATTTTATTCTTTTATACATTTTCTCCCTTTAACTCAACATTCAGGTGCCAGGTACTGTTCTGAAAGTAATCAAAGAGACATGCCCTTGTAGCGTAACATTTTTATTATGAATTCTGTGTTCCATGACTTATTTAGAAGTGTGTATTTTACATTGGCTTTGCAGTAGGGGTGGAGATGTTTGTTTCTTGGCAATCTCTAACTTACCTGTATTTTGTTTAGACAGTGTGGCAGATCTGATACTGATTTTTTTAGGGGGTGCCTTCAAGCTTTTCTTTGTGACCCAGAATGCAGTTACTATTATTATTTTTTATGTAAAAGTTCTCTGTGTGCTTGACAAGAATGCTGACCAATGATCTCAAGATTCTTTTCAACTTGGCAATTCCGTGGTTCCATGTCAAAGTCAAATAACCCTGCTCGATCTGGCATGTTGTTCAAAGTTGTAGTTAAAGGGTCTAATTCATGTGGAAGCTGAATAGTCAGTCAGGAGTGGAGTTTGGAGTGCTCTCTGCTCTAACACGAGTTTAATGAGGACCGTTCCCTTTTTCCTCTGAGGAGCGGTAGGACAAAGAATTGTGGAATATCAAAAAAATCTGTTCACAGTCATCCGCAGCCAGCAGCAGCCTAGCTGTTTGAGCAATTATTCAGCAGACATTTATGTAGCACTTAAATGTGTACTGGGAACTGTTCTGAGTGTTTTTGCAAATGCCAATTCACTTCATCTTCACACCAGTCCTTGAAAGAGTTAGTGATTATCCTCATTTCTCTAATGAGGACACTGGGTCACAGAGAGATGAGGTTATAGTCTCACAAATAGGGCTGAATCCAGGCAGTCTCTGACCCTGGGGCCCCGATCTCAACTCTTCCACAATACTGCCTGACATGTGGGACTCAACTATAGTTAAAAATACATGTTCCTTCAGCCTACTGCAGCCCTTCAGTATAAAAGCCTCTCCAGAAGCAGTTTTGAAATCTAAATTCTTTACACATTTCCAGATCAATTCTGATATATAGCCAGGTTTTTGAATAACTGTCAGGCTGCACTTTGTCATTTTATAAATGGAGTACCTGAGGCCCACAGGGGATAAGTTAATGGCTTATGAAAGGAAAGTCTGGTTCCCTGAAACCTGGCTTCTGTCCTCTCCGTGTGGGTGCTCTGGAGACCCTGGAGAGCCTTGCTTTGCCTTAGGAAGCAGGCATCTGAACATCTCAGCTTTTGCCAGAGAGAGTCCCTGTATATCCTGTATCTGTCAATCATTCTGCCTCTCTCTGACCTTCTCCTTCTGTCCTTGTATCTGTGACTTTCTGTGTGACTGTTTCTCTTGGAAAATGACTCTGAAGGAATCAAAGCAGGGATCCTGAAAGCTTTGCAGGATTGCTGTGGGCTGGTGGTATCCATTTTTAATTGGTAGAGAAAGTTTTAGAATTAAATAGAGTCCCAGATCTGCTACCTTCTCGCTTGGTCATTTTGGGCTATGATTTATTCCTTCTCATTTTTCTTATCTATAAAAAGATGCTTAATAGTACCTGCCTTGTGGTATCATTAAGAGAATTAAATGAAAGCATATTTCTAAAGTGCTTGGTACATAACAACAACAATATTCATTGACTAAGCTCCTGCTCCACTCCAGGGCAGATCTTGACTCTGAATGCAACCATGAGCAAAGTGATGAAATTCCTGCCCTCAAGGAGATTGCAGTCTGGTAGGAAGACAGACCACACATGGGTAAACAGACACAGGTAGACTGGATTCACCAGCTATATATGTTTCTATGCAGAAGATGAGGTCGAGTAAGGGAGGGGAGATGAAAGAGCTGGTGGGATAGCCAGGCACGGTCTCTCCTAACTGAAACTGAATACAGGTGGAGGGGCGAGGCAGACAGTGGCAAGGAGAAAGGGCTGTGGGTGGAAGAAGCAGCGAGTTCAAAGGCCCTGGAATAGGTTGAATTTGTTGGAGAGGGAATAGCAGGGAGGCCAGTGTGGCTGGACCAGAGCTAGAAGAGGAAGTGACTAGGGACAAAGACGGACACATTCACTTTTCTTCCTGTCCCTCAGAGGCACCAGCTCATGTAAGTCCCAGGGTGTGGGTTTGCTTTCCCTTCTCTGGGCATATTCTTTCTCAGTGTTCCCTTGGGTTGCTTGTTGCTCACTCTGCTTTCAGCTCCTCGAGTTGTCAGCGCGGGAAGTCCTGTGGAGCCCTACTTAGAGTGATACTCGACTGTAGCCTATCTGGTTTGCCCACCACACCTCCAGGGCCTGGGATGGTCTTACTGGTCTGCTTACCTCCTTACTGACTGTCCTGTAATATATAAGCCCCTGTAAGATTGGAGCGCTGTCAGACTTGGCACTGCCCTGTGCTTCCTGTCTCGAGTGGTACATGGCATTTAGTAGGTGCTCAATAAATGCCTGTCAACTGATCAACATTGGAACTTAGGACATTATTTTAGATCTATTTTTTACTTTATTAGTTTTCTTATTTTCATTGGTGTTTATTTTATGCCCAACACTGGATGATGTGTTCCAAGTGTAGTAAAAGAGGGTGACTCTTCATGAGCCTGTGCGTCAGCCTAGACCTAGAGTAAGGGTAAGACTCTTAAGGTGCACTTCACTTCCTGGCCTGTGGGTTCACTGACCAATGCCACAAGGCAAGGTAACACTCAGGATGCATAAAGTCTCCCCATGCCTGGGGGAAACTTGGACTACCACACTGGAACTCACCCTGCAGGGTGATTTGGTAGATGCCCCAGCCTGAGCTAGCAGAGCCAGGTGCAGAGCTGAGGTGAGTTTTATCCTACTGAGGATGTAGACTTTCAGGGATTTATGGATCTGGCCCAGTTAGGTTAACACAAAGCGGGCTGAGAGCTTTGGCTGCCTCATTATCCTCCTGGAGACCCAAAGTCCATAGCAAATAAGGATGCCTGAGTTACAGAGAACTAGTCTTAATTCTGAGTAAGCTGTTGCAGGAGAATCCTGAGTGAATCAGTATTGAGCCTCAGACATGGGCAATCTCAAAGCCATGGGTGTTCATACTGACTTCAGGAAATGATTCAGAGGGTTTTCTGAGATCCCCGTTGCTTTCCGTGCATGTATCCGGGTTTCCACCAGTCTCATCAGTCCTGAGATGCCTGTCCTGAGAAGTGACTTTGTCTGAAGTGCATCCAGTCTATCAATCCTCTGAGCACAAACCTTCTTGAGTTACTTTAATATTGAATTTGCCATATCTGGCTGTGCAAGGTCTACAGAGAGCTAATTTCTGCAAGTGGCCTGAGACTGTCGTGCCTCAGCTAAACTCATATTGTCGATACCGTGCTGTCCCTATAGAAGTATGTCTCAGGCCTACATCTTGCACAAGAAACGTTTTAGTAGCCTTGCTTTTGACAAAATTCATTTCTCATTAGAAAAAGGGAAAAATTATACCAAATAGGCTTAAATTTAACAACAAATATTCGAGTGCTTCCTGCATGCCAGACTTTGAGCTGGGGACCCAAAAAGGTCACATCATAAGTTAGACATGAAGAAGGCATAAGACCACATGGTAGGTGGGTGTCCTCCTCCAGTCTTCCCATTGCCACAGATAGAACTACAGGAGTCTAAATTTCTTTCTTACATGTATGTAGAATCAAAGTGGAGCAGATCCACCAGGTGACCAAGTGACTTTGGAAGGAAAGGTGCGAGCCAGTCATGAAAGGGGGTCAGCAGCAGCAGCGAATGCTTAGAAGCAGCCTTGATCACTGAGGGTGGAACAGTGGGTACCGACTTGCACCAACAGCTCACTAAAATAAAGTCCCTTCCTACTTCCCACAAAAACGTCCATCTCATGATCTCACCTGTCCCTTTCTACTCATGGGCTTTTACCTTAAAGTTGTCACTTTCTTTTGCATTTGTAATCTCTAACTCCTCAATATCTCTCCTATTTGGGTCAAAGACTGTGCTAACAAAACTCTCCTTTAGATATGTACATCTTGAATCTCCTTGCCTTTGGTGCTGGTGTCTTTTCTTTACTACCATTCTTCTTGCTATGACCTATTGGACTTTCTTCCACCTCATTTCAAAGGCCCCTTTCATAGCCTGGGAATTTGTTCCTCTCCCCGTCTTTTAGAAATCGTTTCTCTGGGGATTGTTCAGCAGCTCATTTTCTCCTTCCTCATTCCTCCTCACTTCTCCACCTCACACCTGTAGAGACCAGATTGCCTTGTCCAAGACTTTGGCCAAGGAAGATTTGTACTTGCATGGAACAGAGGATCCGGGAGGCTGTCGTGTAGGTCATCCTGGAATGTGTTGAGCAGGAGTCACAGACTGTTCCAAGCTGTTTGAAAATCTGTGACAATGGAGGGCCACTCGTGGGTCTCCTTCGTGAAGGGACAGGGAGTGAGTTAGAGACATGCCAGACTTGGATAAGCTGGATGCTACCCAAACCCCATGACACTTTGACCTGTTTGCAGTGTAATAGGCAAATCTGGAATAAATTGTGCTTAGGTTAGGATAAAGCAGCATGTCCAGTTGAGATTTTACCTTTGGGTAGTCAGTCCTTTGTCTCCAAGGATTTGAGTAGGAGCAGATTGGATTAGTCAATACTTTAAGCCTCACTTGAAAAGGAGTCAAGCTGTTGTCTAGAGACGTCTGGGGCTCTTAGGATTGACTGGGAGAAAATCTCTTCGATGGTTATAGCCACCAGCTTTGGATTAATGAGATGGCCTTGAGAGCAGAGAAGGGTGACATCATCCTGGTGAGGTTGTCCTTGATCCTCACACTCACTGGTCTTTGACTGTTGGCTCCCATTCAGGCCAGTTTCCAAGGCATTGCACCTCCCAAAGCCATCCCCACTCCCCAAGAAAATTAATGGCCCAGTCCCACTGCTCAGCCTCTGATTGAAGTAGAGTGTTGCATCTTCCCCTCCACAGCTGTTCCTGGGTTTCATTTTATTCTTCATTTCTGTTACCTCACAAAGTCCTAATCATTGGAGCAGGAAAGAGAGGAGCATTTGGAGTAATGATTGATATGACCTTTTACTGGTCTTGTTGGATTTCATTAGCTATTCATGATGATAGTACAACAGTTTTTATAATATTACCTTTCTTTAGTATTTTTAATGTTCAACACAATGTCTGGGCCAAGCCAGGAGAGAGAACCATTGTGGGGCCAGATCTTCTGCTTTCCTTTTCAGCAGTCCTGCCTTTGCTGGTATCCTTAAGAAAATCTCTCTCCATCTCTGTGCCTTGCTCCTCCATGTGTTTTACAGAGGTAATCTTGCTGGTCCCCTCCCTGTCTCCGAGGGAATGAGAGGATGAATGAGATCATGTCTGTAAGTGTGTGGAATTCCTCGGAGATAGGTGCTGTGGAAATTCACAGATGTTGGGTATTTGAGCAGCACTCCAAGTTCTAGGGAAATGGCCTCATGCGGAGGACACCTCGCACACCGCTAGCGTTTGGCCTGGAGCCACAGCATCCACAACACGCAGGGGGACTGGATGTCCCCGACCTCCATGCTGGACCCCACCTGAGCAGCGCACACTGCTGGATACCAACCCCGTCTGTAGACTTTCTTAAGCCAGGAAATTGCACATGCTTCGCTGGAAGTGCATCCCGGGGTCTCAGAAATCCTCCCTCTAGAGTGGTCTCCCAGGGTGGGCTCTACTCAGTTCTTTTTGTTCTGTGCTCTGTGGGTGAAAAAACTGAAGGTCATTCATATTTACTCCACGACTGCTCTCAGCCAACCACGGGATGCTTTGGGGAGCAGGGAAGGTCCATACAGAGATGAGGATTCAGTCAAAATGTAGTTAATTAAAGACCATGTGACAGGAAATGTTTTTTGGTAATAGGTGGAGACAGTGCCTTGTCCAATCATTTGGTTACCTGGATTAACTCAGTTGATTAAAATGATTTTTCTCAACTATTCTCAGTCAAGACATGCCAAGTGCTTGCCTTGTTAGTTAACATGTTTTGCATGTTTCTCTGGCTGGCCATTCTCTTTTTCCGCAGGCTCCTCCAGGCAGCCTGTGTTCATCACTCCATCCACATTAGAGTGTTCACACACACACACACACACACACACACACACACACACACACACAGACGGGTCCCTTGTGCCTCCTCTGCTAGGGTTTGAGTCTTTCACTGTTGCTCTCAAGAATGTCCTTTGCAAAACACCCAGGTTTTGGGAAGCACAAAGTGGGACTTAGTGATAGCAAACAAGTGGGATAAGTGTATTTCCACTGTTTGCACAGGAAGGGCCAAAAGATCTGTATGGAACTGGTGCTATAAATTGCCATAAAACACTGCTCCCACCACTGACAGCCACCTTGTTTGCAGAGAGAGTAGCTGGCGTCATCAGATGGATTATGCCGCCCGGCTTTTGTGCCCCAGGCTGACTTCCCAGAGGGCCCAAGGTAGGGATGGATGGACGCTGAGGTAAAGGCCCTTGGCTTCGTATTAAAATGTCTCTGGATTGCCCCTCTCTGTGCTTCCTTTTTTGTCTTTTTGAGACAGGGCCTTGCTATACAGTTCAGGCTGGCCTTGTGCTCACTTTGTAGCTCAGGCTGGCCTTGAACTTGCAACTCAGGCTTACCTCAGCCTCCTGAGTGCTGGGATTACAGGTGTGCACCACTGTGTCCAGATTTTAAAGGTACTTCTGTTTCATGACTACCCACAATTGACTAGTTTGTGGCACTGTTTAATGGAATGAGTTTGCTTCCCCTCTTTAAGAGAAGGACCCATGTCTAGTTTGTCTTTGTTTCTGTTAATTCATCACATAACAAGTGCTTAATAAATGTTTAGAAAAAGGGGAGAATATTAGTAATCTTGTGTGTGAAAATATATACAAGAGGAGCTCTAAGAATTTCTTCCAAGGTGCCTCATTGGCACCACAAGGAGACAGGGCTGAAGAAAGATGTTTCTTTGAGGTGATGTAGGTAATAGTCCTGGAGGGGCTGTCAGATTTGGGTGATAGCCTCTGAGCACACAAGTGTGCTTGTCATTTCTTACAGACCCAGAGGGGATGGCTGTGGTGAGCTCTGAAGGGAGAGGGGAAGTGGGGCCCCATCATTCCAGGGAGCTGCTTGGGACCTCTCCTGTAGGGTGTGTGCACCTGCCTACTCTATAGAGGTTGTCCCACCTTGTCTAGAGGGTGGCCTGTTTCTGATGCCTGACGCAGAAGCTGTCCCTTTATAGGCTAAGAAGGAGCCAGTTTCAACGGAGTTATCTCTTCTGCCACTTGAGGGTAGCACTGCGCCAGCCAAATGACTGGGGACTTGGCCAACTCTTCTATGGGCAGAGAAGCTGTTTCCAGAAGCCAGGCCAGTGAGATAAACTGTCATTGCCACTCAGCTCTTCTGGTGGCCTCCTTTTCTGTGTGCCCAGTGGGCTGGCATGGCGAGGGAGGGCCTGGGAGGGAGGAACAGGACTGGATTTGCTGGGAAGGGCAGTCTGTCAGCTCAGTCTTACTCTTTCCATCCTCCCCTATATCCATGGAGACTCTTGGGTCCATGCCAAAGGTCATGTTGTGACCCTGGAGCCCCTCAGCTCTTCTGCCACTCTTTCCAGCCCTCTGCTAAGAGGTCACATTTAGAGGCCACCCTGTGAGCCTGACCACACTAACGGCCAGACCCTTCCCCAGGGCAGCTTAGCAAATCCTTGGAGCCTTTGTGTTTCCTCCTACTATCTTCTCAGAGTGGACAGAACCTAATCCTCTTAACAGAGCCAGGGTGAGCATAGGAAGTAGCTGGCCACAGGAGTCTCTGCTGTGTGCAGATCTGGGAACAAAAGAGCCCCGCTTGGGAACCTACTATGTGCCTGACTGAGAACTAGGCCTTTCACCTCTATTATCTCATTTTCCCCCTTGCATCATCATTGGACTATGTTAATTACATGCGTGGATAAAGGGAAAATGATAGCTTACCATAGTAGTGCTTTGCTGACTCTCCCTGGCTAACAAGTTGTAGAGCCAACATTTGCACTCAGCGCCCCTGGCTCTAAAGCCTGTGCTCTGAACTCCTGTCTCAGTACCAGGCTTTCTGGGATCTGCAGAGGGAAAATGAACATTAGCAAACAATAGAGGCCTTATTCCCAGTGAGTTGTCAGAAAGGGAGTCAGTATGGCACAGAGAAAGGAGACACCAAAATACCTGCCAGTAGGGGTGGTGTGCCATGCCCCTCATGCTCAGAGAGAAAATGGGGCTTAGCATGAAGTATGCTTGGTCGGGGTAGGTTTCCTGGAAGTAATGTAAGTGATGTGTATGAGCAAGACTTTTAAGCTTAGATCAAGACAAGTGGAGTTGTTGGGTAGAAGTCATGCTCTGTGGCGAGTGATATTCCCAGGTGGGCACATAGCTCACCTTCAGCAGAGCCCACCAGCTCTCCCATGGCCCCCAGGAGGCAACTAGGCTGTATAGACAATCGTTACTCATCTGTGCCCCCTACTGGGTTAGCAAGTCCTCAGTGGCAAAGACCTTTCCTGGTTCATTACCAGATTGCTTGGGTCTCTAGCCCAGGGCAGGAACTCAGTGAATATTTGTTGAGTTTGTGCTCTGATGCCTCCAAGAATAGAAATCCTGCTGCTGTGGCAGTGACCCAAGCTGCTGAAAGCAAGAGAGCAGCTGGCATTTCTGGTAGGGCTGCTTCCTGCCAGATCTTGAACCATATTGTGGGCCAGGGAGCCCCAGGGCTTGGTGGAGGTGTGGGAGGGACACCTGGCCCAGAAGGCCCTGGGGGAAGTGCTGGGCCTGCCTGTACTTTGGGGATAACTGGGCTGTTGGTGGGAAGGGGTTGTTTACAGTCTCCCCTCCCCACTCCCTCCTGCCCCTGCGCACATCTGCCATGGTGAATTATAGATGTTGGAACACTGTGCCACGTAGGGCAGCAGGAGGAGCCAGGTGGAGCAGAGGTGACAGAGATGACAGTAAGAATGCAGGCTGGGCCTTGGAAGAGCCAGACTGGTTGGTCAGGCTGGTGTGGTCATTGTCTCCACCCTCCAAGTCCTGTCCTGGCCTCCTCCACAAAGCCCTGTGTGGCCTTTTTGCCCTCTCAGAGTCCGGCTTCTCCCTCCTCTGAAGTTCTTTTGTGCGTATCCTCTGTTTGACTCTTTGGCATAACAGCATGGTAACTTTTCTAGACTGAGCATCAGGCCATATGACTAGATAAGGAGAGTGAATGTTAAAATTGAAGGTGTCCAGAAAAATCCAGTATATTTGTCCAACTCAGAAATGACTTTATGCCCTCCCCCATGTTTGATTGGTCTCGTTAAATCTTTTGTTTTTGATTTATTAACTTTTTAGAGTCTTTGGTTGTCTGAGTCCTATCTCATTAGCAAGATTAAAGTTCCTCGAGGAGAAGGATACGCACATTGCATGCTCTTTATATTTTTCAATCTCCAAAAGAGCTGTACCACGTCATCTATATGGGAGATGATGGGTTGGAAATATATAAACCCTTCCTCTATTTTTTTGAATTTTTTTCTCCAAAATTATTTTGGATTTTACCCGAGCTTTGTTTTCCATCTTTAATTATGGGGTTGAGTAGAGAGAAAGAAATGAGAAAGCTTTTGGTGATAACAGAGCATAGAGCTGAGATAGGGTATCTCATAATCTAGAGTAGAGATATCCTTCAGAATACCCAGGGAGAGACCAGGTCCAAGAGCACAGCAGACACAAGACATCCCTGAGGGATATATTGGTAAGGTAATCGAAGCCTCCAGTGACCATGTGCCTATGCATCTCCATTTCTGTCTGCTTCTCTCTGTGGAAAAGAACAACTCAATGTCTTCTTGTTTTTCCACCTGTCTCCAAATAAAACCAGACTTCACCATTCCACTCAGAAAAGTATCTTTCTTGGGTACTCCAGGATGGTATCAACCAGATTGCAAGCTCCTTGAAGGTGGAGAACTGTAATTTATCTTTTCATTTCCCACTTCAAATGAACTCAGCAGTCAAATTGACATATAGCAGAAATTCAGTAAATTCTGAGTACATAGGGAAAGAGATGGCTTTGTCCTTCTCCTTCTCCTGGTTCTGTCCATGCTTCCCCCTGTCTGTATAAACACAGGACTCTTCCAGGGCCTTTCACAATGTTCCTTGGCTCAGAAGACACGACCTTAGGTGTGGACAGAAAGTTCTCAGGGCATTGGGACTGAACAGCGTAAAGTGTAGGAGCATTTAGCCTCTGCCCTGCCTGTGCCCGGGGCAGCCATTGTTGCTCTCTTCATCCCAGACTGGTCATGCTGCAGGCCTTCAGACCATTGTCACACTTCCACATTCCCCCTTTTCCTTGGCCCCACTGAGAAAAGGGGAGGGGTGAGGAGAGGAGAGGAAAGGAGATGAGAACAGGGAAGAGAAGGGGTGGGAAAGAAAGAAATGGAAAGGAAGGGAAGGGAGAAGGGAAGGCAGAAGGGAAGGGAAGGGAATGGGGAAGGGGGAAGGGGGAAGGGAGAAGGGAGAAGGGAGAAGGGAAGGGACAAGGGAAGGGAAGGAAAGGGGAGGGAAGGGAAGGGGAGAGAAGGGAAGGGAGAGGAAGGGAAAGGAGAATTTAGTCCATAACTAAAAGCCTGTAGCTCAATCTCAAAGAAATATTCATTTACCTTGTGTAATCCCCAAAGACCAGAAGACCAGCTCAGTTTGTTTTAATACATACAGGAGTTTGGAAATTTTTACTGTCCCAAACTATGGGATAGGAATCCTAGAATGACAGGCACAGGTCTTAGAACCTTAGAACAGGTCTTGAAATATTCAAGAACCACTGATCTAAATATACTTTTATGTATGTTTTCTCCTTTGCTCAAAGGAAACTTGGTCAATGAGAAGGAATTGGCACCACTTAAAAGACAAACCACTGAGGAAAGCAACAGAACTCTTTTTCCATAATTTTCTCAGATAGTGCCACCCACTTCTCAAGTTTTTAGCATAGTCTACTCTTATCCTTTGGACCCATGGAGGAAACTTCCAGGAAAGACCCTTTTGCTTTCTTGCAATTTAGTCAAAGGGAAGGCTATAGTCGTGTGGGTTGAACACAAAAGTGAGAGGAAAGTGTAACTATCAAGGAAGAGGCACAAGAACTTTAACAGCCTGAATCCCCGCCCCCCCCCAAAAAACCACCCCAAAATACAGGTCTATAAGTAGTAATGGGCTCCAGGGAGTAAGAGGAGGATATGAGGTTGAGTAAGCCAGGCAAAGGTCAGAGGAAGAGAGCAACTTTCCTCCCGGGTGGAAGTGACCCAGAGAGCAGTAGGGCATGCGTTCATTAACTTTTACTGGGACTTACACTTTTAGCATTATTCCCATCAGTATGAATGGGAAAACAAATGGGGTCAGGGTTCTCAGGGTAATTCCAAAACTGTCCTTAAGGAGGTTTTCTACAGTGACAGCATGCTTTGTCCTCCAGGTAGGAAACTGACTATACATTAGGCTCTGTGTCTCCCTTGGGTTCTCTCGAGTGACTTAGATGTCACTGAAACAGAAGTCCTGAAGTTCACACAGTAGGTAGAGAATGTTGGAGGTGGAGATGCCTACAGTGACACATTGCTAGTCTTTCCCTCCCTTTGCAGAAGAGACAGTGAGGACAGACAGGGGAGTGGCCTCTTTGACATCAGATGATTGACAATTTCAGTCCACCCTAGGTCTTCTAGCTGGGATGCTGCATTTTGCTCCTGATTTTTCCGAGCTCTCTTTCCTGCTTAGCAATCACTTTTTCACATGGAACACAAGGTAGTCCGCTGGTGCCAAGCCCTTGGGGGTGCTGATTCCATGGTGAATATCAATGGCAGGGGAAGAGAGAAGATACGCTGCTACTGGGCCTGCATACTACATGCCCTCCCTCTTCTGAGTTTGTCTGAACTTGAGCCTGGGGAAAAGAGCTCTTTCAGTCTCCCTGTAGAGCATGCAGAGGGTAATGCTAACCTTGTCTTCTCCCTAAGACTGCCTGCCAGTGTCTTCCCATGACCCACCAGTGACCAGACTAGACTGCCAGCAGGTGGCCAGCCTCTGCTTACTCCCCACCTGCTTCTGATCATTTCCTGCCATTTTCCTTCCACCATGAGAGTCCCAGGTTGGAAGGGACGATTTAGGGATTACGATAGTGTTTTATCATACCTCTCACAGGTGCTGTGTCAGGAATAGCAAATACACTGGTCTAATGCATCCAGTTTCCCCCTTTTATCAGGAATCCCATAATTTCTATCATGGATGCTAATTCTGCTTTCTGAATCCACACAGAGGGAGGCAGAGCCATCTTCAGTAGGCAAATGTTTGAAGGCAGCCACCCTGCCTCCTCTGAGTGTTTTTCATTTCTACCAAAGCATCTCCATTATTTTAGACAATCCTTACCTGACCGTGTTTCAGATCCCTCCTATTCTGGTCTCCATCTTCTATATATCTGAATACTGCTTAATAAGAGAGTCCCAGAAAAAAAAATATCAGAAGCAAGCACAGGTGGATTGTCTTTGTATTTGTCCCAAATATTGCACACCTGCCAATGCTAGCTAAGTTTTAGAGACCATACTGTGCTTTTGGTTATGTTGAGCTCAAGTCCAACAGCACCCTTAGGTCTTATTCACATGCCTGTCATTGGCATAGGCTCTACTCCCCCACATGCTTTTCTGAGCCCAACTTCCCCTCATTGTTGATCAATTCAAACTGTCATGCTGATTTCAGCCAATCTTGCTAGGCACCTGAGACCTTCATGGGTAATGCCAATCAGTGTTTCATCTGTTCTCTCCCAACTTTTGATATCTCTGAATGTAAGCTTGCATTATCATTATCAAACCATTGATACTAGGAACCAGAGTAGGCAAAGGAGACTGACACACCATCAAGTATCTTGCTTCATTATTTCATTAATTGATACCCCAAAGATATATCTAAGCTATATCAATTACTGTAAGTCTTATTCCACACAGCACAGAAAATTCCCATATTGTAGAAGATGTCCATCCCACCTCAGCAATGTATTCTGATAAATACCATGGAAAAAATAAGCCTCAGGCCCTAATATGCCTTTATATGTCTTTTTATACCAAAATCATGGTCGTTATTTTCTTTCCTTTTTCTTATTTTCTTTCCTTTTCTTATTTTCTTTCCTTTTCCTTATTTTCTTTCCTTTTTCTTTCCTTTCTTTCCTTTGGCCAAGAGGGGGCTGATGATTTGGATTTCTAGCCCAAACTCTGGTTGGTGTCACCCAGTTGGTGCCCTGAGGATTTCAGCCCAGGCATGGGCAGGCCAGAAGCCAACTTCCAGGCACCAGTCCAGAGCTCTGGTTGGACAGCCCCTCTGAATTCCTAACATAAATGATCCTGTCACATCTGGTGGAGGGTGGATTTGCGGTGATCAAGTTATGCAGCCTGTGGTCCAAACTCAGTCTGTCTAATTTAGCATCAGCACATCTTCAAGGCCACCCCAGGAAACTACATGTCAAAATCTGCCAGCTTCAGTTATCTGGGGGCTACTACCTCTGAACCAAGACTGGAAAGTAGAGCTTCTCAGAAAGGAGCTCAGGACCCCCTCAGAACAGAAGGCCTTGGTAGCTCAGGGGAGGGGAGCAATGTGTCTACACTCTCACTCTTTCTGGAGTGGGTTTTCTGCCTTCCTTCCCTGATCTCTCCTGCCTATCTTGTCTACATGTTCTGAAACAATATTCTACTTACTTTTCTTTTTGGTACTGGGTCTGGAACCCAGGGCTCTGTCCATGCCAAGAACATTTTCTATCACTGGCTACCCCACTTGCTCCCCTGCTCACCCCTCCACAACACTTTCTGGGTGTCAGGCTCAGCAGTCGTGCTGCCATGCTTGTTAAGCGCTCAGTTCCTCTTACTGAGTCACAGATTCCCATACCATACTTTTCTAATGAAAATATGCACTGTAACATAATGATAGCTGGTTATGTGTCTCAGTAGCTGCACCGGGGGACTATAACAAGCAATCTTTGTGCTCACCCAGTTGAAACAACAAATGACAGGGTGTACACGCATGTGTCAAAGTGTAAATGGGTGGGTTCTACTCATGTTGTGCAAACCGTGTTACATTTTTATGCATTTATAGCATTTTTTAATTTAGTGTTTCATTTTGATTTTTCTTGTAGAATTAACCCAATTCAATACAATGTCACATGAAAATTCACTTTGGCAACTTTGGAGGGAGGTTGAAAGTGAGTCAGCAGGTGACTTAGCTACCAGTGATGGCTTGGATCATGTAAGCCAAGGAAGTTAGCAATATAGGAGAGATATGATAAATAGGGACATGACATGTATAGAAGTACAGAATGAAGACCTTGATTCAGAGGAGGAAGAATACAGTAATGTAAATAAATATCTGATTAGTCAAAATACTACTAAAGGGTCATGCATACCTGAATGATCCAATGTTAGAACTAGGTGAGCAAATGTTATTAGGTTCTTGTTAGGGGTGAATCCCGTCGGAAGGAATGCCAGCACTGTGACTCAATATTGGAAATTGTTTACAATGGGTGATATGCCATAAGATGTTTTTGAAATACTCTAATAATGAAATATGAGAAAACATTCCATATGTATCAATAGTAGTACTCAAAAATATATTTATCATGATACCTCACTTTCTGAACTAAAAGCCTTCATAGCAGGACTTTATCATTTTAACTGTCAGAATCTAACGGATTTATGGAGAAGTGGCGGATGTAGCATTAAGTTTTTCAGAACAATCATGACATTCAAGAGATTTGGTTTCCTTCAAGATTGCCTATGCTTTCACTACAGAAAGACTCACCAAGAAAGAAAGAAAGAAAGAAAAAAAACCCGACACTTTGTTTGGTATTTGGTCATTTTTGGAAAGCTTTGTTTTGAATGGTCAGGTGATTTATACAACATCGAACACATGACAATTGATGAACAACTTGCATCATTTCATGATTGTTGAAGTCTTTTGGCAATACCTGCCAAGTAAACCTTCCAAATATGGTATAAATATATAGGTTCTGGTAGATGCAAAGACATTTTACACCTTGAATTATTAATTAATTTTTATTTTAAAGAGAAAAAGTAAAAGAAAATTTTAAAACAAGATGATAGGAGGGTAACAGTGGTTAATACATTGTGTATTGTTATCTTTAAATTAGTCACTCAGAGTAAAAGATATCAGCATTTAACTGTCCAAACAATATTAGCACAAACCTTTCTTTTGAATGAACTAAGAGACAGTGGCATAACTATTTTAACTATCATATCTATATCTATATATGTGTCTATGTCTGTCTATCTATCTATCTATCGATCTATCTATCTATCTATCTATCTATCTATATTTTTTGCTTTTCCCTTCCTTCTTTTCTCCATTCCCCATCCCAGTTTCTTTTTCCTTTTGAAGATCCTTCCCATTTTACAATATCTATTGTAAATTTTGGATCTTATTTACTCTTTCAGCTTCTCCCACTAGGGAGAGAATATGATGTTTTACACATGTGCATCTGGTTTATTTCACTTCTGAGTATGGTCTTGAGTTGCATCTATTTACCTACAAAAGTCTCAAGTTTATCCTTCTTTATGGCTGAGTAGTACTCTATTGTATAAAAAGACCACATCTTTATCATCCATTCCTTGATTGATGGGCATTTGGGTTGTTTTCAAGATCTAGCTTTACAAATTATGCTGCTACGAACATGGGTGCATATATATCACTGTGGTATGATGTTTTTAATTCTTCTGGGAAG